>NC_081531.1:34933881-35301381 GCF_030273125.1 Centropristis striata | reverse complement strand
TTCATTTATTGTGCTTCTTTGTTCTTGCAGTGGGCAGCTGGATTAAAAATGTTGATTACTATCGTCTTGATGGTTCTACCAACGCTACGTTAAGGGACAAATGGGCAGATGCCTTCAACAATGCCTCCAATGTTCGGTACCTGACTGTTATTTCAGTTCATATTTCTGTTATTTTATATGTGAATATTTTTATTGGGTTTTATAATACATACAGCACAAGAACATCCATGAGTTCAAACACTTCCAGAAACTCAAATGTATTGTGCGCACACCATAAAATCAATAAGAAATAATAATAATAAAAATAAACATGATTAGAATGTCCCAAATATATTAGCGTTAATGACAATAAGAAAAATAAACAGACATTCTGACGCAAAGAAAAGCAATAATGGTAAAACTTCACAAATGATGCAAATCAGCTATACAAAACCGACAGAGGTGAACAGAGAAGTAAAAACAAAAAACGGTAAAATAAATAAGTAAATAAATAAATTCACAGGGCCCTTGAAATCATTTAGTCTACAGGGAGCTTCTCAACATATAGTAGGAACGGTTGCCACAGCTTTTTGAATTTACTTTCTGAGCCTTGAGTCGTATATCTTAGTTGTTCCACTTTAATCCTACTTTCTGTTATTTTAAGATGAGGATAGAGTGTTTTACAGTTTATTCGCAAAGTTTCTCTCCTGACTATATTTTATTGATCTTTATTTAGCGGCCGATTGTTTCTCATCTCAACGAGAGCCGGCTCACTTGGCATCAACCTTGTTGCTGCTAACAGGGTCATCATCTTTGATGCGTCGTGGAATCCCTCATACGACATACAGAGCATATACAGGGTGTACCGCTTCGGTCAGCTCAAACAGGTGTTTGTGTACCGCTTCTTGGCTCAGGTAAGCTCACTGGACTTCTAACTATTTGCATTTTTGGGACCTCTTCTTGCAGCCTCTCCTGTCCTCTCCTCTCTGCTCTGTGTAAACAGATTTTCAGTGTCACATGACCGTTCGTCTCTCTTCGCTTATTTTATATATTTTTATCTCCAGGGCACCATGGAGGAGAAGATCTATGATCGTCAGGTGACCAAGCAGTCTTTGTCCTTCCGAGTGGTGGATCAGCAGCAGATTGAGAGACACTTCACTCTTTCTGAGCTGAGTGAACTTTACAAATTTGAGCCGGACCTGCTGGACGACCTGAACTCCAAGAAGAGCAGAAGAACCACCTCTGTTTTGCCAAAGGTGACATTATTTTTTTAATGTCATTATACACAGCTGTCTGATGGAGGCTTACGTGATGAATTTTAAGGATTTAAGTACTTTTTTTTTTTTTTTTTAACTTTATTGCCTTTATGCACATTTACAGACAATTAACATCACAAAGGAAAACAAATCAAAACATCTTGAGATTGGGTCTCATCTGTCACACAAATGGCACTGTAAAGGGTATTACACATATTTTATCTGGTTCTGTATTCCAAAAAAAGAAAAAAATAGTAATAATAAATAAATAAATAGAAAGGGCTAATTTAGATAATAATAGTGTATAAGAGTCTTAAGCAATATAGTCTGTAACTGGGGCCCACCTTCTCATAAAAACAGATACTTTTAGCTGTAATTGGTCATATATTCCATCATGTAGACATGTTTTACTTTCTGTAACCACTGAGTTATCATGGGGGGTCTTTCTTCATCCAGTTTATAGTAATAATTTTTCTTGCAATCATCAACAAAATGTGTAATATATAACATTGTTCTGTGGTAAACAGGTGGTCAGGAAACACATCTAATAAAAATAACAAAGAGTCCATTGGAAGTTCTACTGCCAACATTTTTTCCAGTTCTTCTTTGACATTTTTCCAAAATGGATTTAAGTACTTTTTATGTCTGTTTTTTTTAGGATGAGGTCTTGGTACAGCTTTTAGAAACCTGTAAAGACCAGATAGTGTCGTTCCACGAGCATGAATCTCTGCTGGACCACATTCAAGAGGAGGAGCTCAGTGAGGCAGAACGCAAAGACGCCTGGGCAGAATATGAGGCCGAGGTAAAGAGCAGATTATCATTGTCTACTAGAGCTGCATGCCCCAGTGTTTTACATTATAACTGTATGTAAATATTTGTTTTTACAGTCTTTCAAACCTCCACCAAATTCGAGCCAGAACGCCCTGCTCACAAAGACCAATGAAGAGCTTGTGGTATTTATAAAGTTATTGTATAAATCCCTTAAGTAGAACTGCTGCTGGTGATGTTTTGTGTTTTAGTAACTTATTACATGATAAAAATGTCTTTGCAGAAATTGCTGAACAACAGCAGAGCGAATGTAGAGGCGGCCTTATTGTCGACGCGAAAGATCAATTCACACCCGATCGAGGATTACATGTTATGGCTGGTGAGTGAAAAAGTATGATTGAAAAAAAAAAAGATGCCAAAGATGCACCGTTTATCATAGAAAGAAACGGTAAAAACAGGCATTCTCATTGCAATTTCACCTTTACAACGGTCCTTGAATGGATCATAGTTTACGTTTAAAGCTTAAAATTGTGATATTTCTGTCAAAATCACTTTATTCTACATGTCTCTTTTAAAACGTCGCCAAAAATAAACAGTTTGTAATAACTAGATCCTGTTAAAAACATTAAATTCTCCTCAGAGACACTGTGAAGTCATGATTGATTCTGCTGAGACGAACGGTCACATGACAAATATTCACTGAAAGTCTGTTTACACAGAGCAGAGAGGAGAGGTTGTAAAAATATACTTAATATGCGTAATTTACACTACTGGTAAAAAGTTTTAGAACACACCAACTTTTCCAGAATTTAATTGAAAATTATGCAGTTTAATGTCTCAGGGTACTCTGAAATTAATGCACATTTGCAACATTTAAAATTCTTTATTGAGCATGATAGTGTTTTAAAAGTAAAAAAAATATTCAAAATCACATTTTATGTTGGACTAAAGGACTAAAAAAAGACACAAAATGACCAAAAAAGACACCAAAAGACACAAAATGACTAAAAAAAGACACAAAATGACCAAAAAAGACACAAAATGACTTACAAAGACATGAAAAGAATTCAAAAATGGACAAAATAGCCCAAGACTCCATAGAGTTAAGTTGTTAACCCATTTCTTGTTCCCTGAAAAAGGCCTACTTGTATAATTCTGAAATGTACATTATTTTCCCGTTTTGGTTAAGCTTACCTTTTTTTATTTACCTCTGGCAGTTCACCACTTACCTTTGGACCCTTTCAAGCTGTTCATTTGACTTGAACTGCTTGAATTTCAATAAAAAACTGGAAAAATTGGGGTGTTCTAAAACTTTTGACCGGTAGTGTATATCAAAACATACAGTGGAATAGTAAATTTAATGGGAAATAAATTGGTTACAAATGAGTGGATACAATAAACAGAAAAACATTTGGATAATCCAACAAATGAAGTTAATTGTAGAAGCACACGAGAATGAATAGTTTTTTCTGTGTAGTTAATAAAAGCACAGCAGCAGAAATATCTCACAATATAAACCTTTTGTTACATTGCTGATCAGTTATTTCTTTGTTCCTTCTGTGTGTAATGATTGATTTATTTCCGTGACAGCGGCAGCAGGATCCTCATCAGCCGGAGGCCGCGCTGAGGTCCAAAGCAGAGGCTTGGAAAGATTTTGATACGAAGGAGCAGCAACGTAGACAGGCCATTTATAAAGACATTTTTGCACAGCAACAAACGGTAAGTCATCTATTTACAGTGGAAGGTGTTTATCTATAATTCAAAATCAACTACAGACCTCTAGTTACCTTATCTGAGCCCTGATTCAACAGTAAAGGCTGTCGAGTTACACAGGTGTGTTCAAAACACAACACAATGAGTGTGTGATTAACCCTCTAAAGTCAGGAATGGTTGAGGTTTATTTTTCAGACTTTCTGCGAATTTATTTTTGTAGCTTTTAAACTGTCCTTATGTCACATGCACGATAAGTCTGACTATTAATTTGTGTGTAGTCTAGTGCATCTATTCTCAACCTTGGGGTCGGGACCCCAATTGGGGTCGCGAGATTATTTCTGGGGGTCACCAAATCATTTTGGAAGTCAGCTCTGTCTCCACTGTGTTAAAGTGTTCATGTGTTAATGTGATTTAGTCTTTTTGGTCAATTTGTGTCTTTTTTTTTGTCATTTTGTGTCTTTTTTGGTCATTTTGTGTCTTTTTTGGTCATTTTGTGAATTTTTTGGTCATTTTGTTGCCTTTCTTTGGTCATTTTGTGTCTTTTTTTAGTCATTTTGTGTCTTTTTTTGGTCATTGTGTGTCTTTTTTGGTCAATTTGTGTCTTTTTTTGGTCATTTTGTGTGTCTTTTTAGTAATTTTGTGTCTTTTTTTGGTCATTTTGTGTCTTTTTTGGTCAATTTGTGTCTTTTTTTGGTCATTTTGTGTCTTTTTTGGGTCATTTTGTGTCTTTTTTGGTCATTTTGTGTCTTTTTTGGTCATTTTGTGTCGTTTTGGTCATTTTGTGTCTTTTTTGGTCAATTTGTGTCTTTTTTTGGTCATTTTGTGTCTTTTTGGTCATTTTGTGTCTTTTTTTGGTCATTTTGTGTCTTTTTTGGTCAATTTGTCTTTTTTTGGTCATTTTGTGTCTTTTGGTCATTTTCTCGATAAATAAAGTCTATCTATCTATCTGTCTGTCTGTCTGTCTGTCTGTCTGTCTGTCTGTCTGTCTGTCTGTCTGTCTGTCTGTCTGTCTATCTATCTATCTATCTATCTATCTATCTATCTATCTATCTATCTATCTATCTATCTATCTATCTATCTATCTATCTATCTATCTATCTATCTCAAACAGAAATACTAATACCGTGTGAAATGAGTCTACGGGTATCTTTGATTTGTAAAAAGCAGTAATAATAATAAACACAGATAAATCAATGTGTGGGAAACACTGATATCTTTTAATTTTTTTTCAATGATATCTCTCTGTAGCTTGCACTCAGCATTCAGGCCATACTGAACAGTCGGCAGGAGATGCAGAGAGCGGTGACCACGCCCGGACACACTGGACAATAAAAACCTCTTCAGCAAGTGAATGTATGCTTTACTTATCAGTAAACTTTATTAGATGGTATGTAATTATATTTTTCATTCCTTGTGATGTCATTCACATTGTTTAAATCACTGGAAGTTTAGTTTTTTTAACACTTTGAGCACTTTTACTTTTGGTTTAGTTGTACAAATATCTTTTATAAAGAGTTCTGCAGCTTCGTACCATAAATAATTTGTTCAGTCAATAGACGGTTTACACGCAGGTTTCATGAACATGCCTTAATATTTGGACTTGACATGTTTTGCTACTAAATCTTATTTCACATTAGATTGTTTATCAGTTGTTATAATTATGTAATAAAACTACAAAATAATTGAAATTGGCTCTAGTTTTTACATTTCTGTCCATGTTGTGATCCTTCAACAAGATTCAGGCCATTATGGAGTTAGAAAATATATTTTTGCTGTTAGTTTCTGTAACTGAAACAAAGATTGTGGCATTTCTGTCAAAATCCCTTTATTCTACAAGTCTCATTAAAAAGGTTGCCAAAAAGAAAGTTTGCACTATCTTGTTAAAAACATTAAATTTTGCTCCTCAGAGACACTGTGAAGCCATGATTGATTCTTGTGGTCACGTGACAAATATTCACTGAAAATGTGTTTACACAGACCAGAGAGGAGAGGACAGGAGGTTGTAAAAATGCAAATTTTTGTCCAATATTCATGACACTTGTGGGCACTTGGTTAAGTGTTGTTTATATAGATTCCATTTAAAAAATAATAATTTATCAGAAATTCACTTGTTTCTTTTTTCATGATTTATGTAATTCTAACTGTTTTAGATTCAGATTCAGATTTGACTTTATTAATCCCACAGTGGGGAAATGTCTTTGTTACAGCCGCAAAGTTTCACACAATTAAGATAAAGATAAAAAATAAACAATCTAAGAAAAGACATATTAACAATATACAATAATAATAATAGTAATAATATACTATATACAACTTAGTGCAAATTTAAGTGGAGAAATGTGCAGAGTGCAGATTTATATTTTTATTTATTACATAAGACATTTTTGAGGCTGAGATTTTCACCGTTTGCCTGTTGTGCAGCCTAAATGTGGTGAATGTGTGTAGCTTCCTACAGTGTGTGTTTGTTGGTCAGTGTGTGCTGCAACACTTTCCTCATGACATAAAGCAACATTAAGTCTCCCTCCTGATTATCCTAGTAGAAACACAGCAGCTGTTCAGCCACTGAGTTGTTCCCCTGAGAGGAAGGCTTCATGCTGGGAAGTTTATTTGTTAATTAATGAAAGCAAGGCAGCTGCAGCGGTGCGAACCCTTAAAGGTTTCCCTCAGGGGCCACTTCACCTGACAATAGAGCAGAGGGAAGCAGTGCATATAGAAAAATGTATGTAAACAAACAAACAGAGGAAACATTTCTTATAAATTATATTTTAAGGTGGTATAAAAGGTGTTCAACTGGGGAAAAAAGAACAGTCTTTGTGCACATACACAGAAGTTGATACAAAATTTGGCAGTTTGACTATCGTAAAAAGCTCTCGGTGTTCATACACTTGCATGCATGATTACCAGTGGTAATATTTTATGTACACTTAAATGCAAATATCTTATAACAATGACAATATATTTCACATTAAGTTATACAAAGATTAAAGGGATAACTTGTATTTTTTCAACTCCTGTGTTCTGTGATGAACACAGGAGTTGCCATGTAAACTCAAAAATCACCAAGCAGTGACACATTTTCTAAATATAGCATACATACATGCTTAAACTTAATTTAATTTTAGGTGTCTAAAGTACACTACCGGTCAAAAGTTTTAGAACACCCCAATTTTTCCAGTTTTTTATTGAAATTCAAGCAGTTCAAGTCAAATGAACAGCTTGAAAGGGTCCAAAGGTAAGTGGTGAACTGCCAGAGGTAAATAAAAAAAGGTAAGCTTAACCAAAACTGAAAAATAATGTACATTTCAGAATTATACAAGTACCGTAGGCCTTTTTCAGGGAACAAGAAATGGGTTAACAACTTAACTCTATGGAGTCTTGGGCTATTTTGTCCATTTTTGAATTCTTTTCATGTCTTTGTAAGTCATTTTGTGTCTTTTTTAAGTCATTTTGTGTCTTTTTTTGGTCATTTTGTGTCTTTATTTAGTCCTTTAGTCCAACATAAAATGTGATTTTGAATATTTTTTTTTACTTTCAAAACACTATCATGCTCAATAAAGAATTTTAAATGTTTCAAATGTGCATTCATTTCAGAGTACACTGAGACATTAAACTGCATCATTTTCAATTAAATTCTGGAAAAGTTGGTGTGTTCTAAAACTTTTGACCAGTAGTGTATTTTTTCTGTCTGCTCCTCCAAACTGGGGGCGTGCCAACTGCCATCTACTGGAGTTAATACACTCAAAACCCTCTACTGCTTGAGTTTGGGTGATAATAACTTTTAAAGGGAAATAGGTCCACTCCAGTTAAAAAGGTAGAAAAAGTAACATTTTAATGCACTATGTGGATCAACTAGTTAAAGGTTCATAAAGCTTAAAATGGTAATGTGAGGAAAGAACATACCACGTACAGATTGAAAACGCAGACCTAAGCAGAAATGACATTTAACCACCAGATCTAGATGACATGCATGCAGTCAGGGGAAAAAAGAGTGTTGTGCTCTCGGATTACCATAAAAGGAAAGAAAACGCCAACGAGCGAGTAAGGAATGAAAATAAATACCTAAGGACTGTCAAAGTCTACGTCCATGTAACTGGTTTAGTTGGTTTGGTGAGGTGCAAAAAAAGAAAAGGATAACAACACAGACATCTTTTAAGTTAATTCATAAAAACACAGTATATTAAAAAAATAATTTCAGTCCACTAAAAGTAGTTCTTCACAGTGATGGCTTGAGATTCCTGAAGTCTCCAGAAGGATCTCAGATCTCCTCAGTCTGTCTACAGAAAATAAAGATGGCTTGAGCTCCAAGCTGTGCAGTCTTCAGGTGACGTGGAGTGGTTTGAGCAGCGCGTTTGTTGTTGTTGTTGTTGTTGTTGTTGTTGTTAGTGTCCCGTATCCAGGTCCCTCATGTACTCCTGAAGGGCCAGCAGCCTGGCATCGATCTCCGACAGCTCAGCACCCGTGTCTATAGAACTCTCTGGGGGTGGAGATGTTATAAAATCATTAAGATGTTGTGTGAGGATTAGCTTTTTAGTTTGCAATTAAAATAATTTTATTGCAGGAAATATTTACCTCTCTCTTTCATCCTCTGTGTTGGAGTACTGCATAGTTGCTTCCTGGTTAAAAGGCCTCCCCGAGACTAGTAACAGATAAATCACACTTTAAAAAGGATAATCCTTGCAATATTTAGCATTTTTTCCTCATAGATTTTAATAACTATTTTTATAAAATTATGCAATTTTGGATTCATGTCAACAAATATGAATAGGACATTTCAATGTGACAGTCATCTCTCTTTTGTGACTGGTTGTCTATATTCCTTGTTTTATTTAAATGCCATCTTCTGTAATAAAGTGGTATTTTGACAAAAACATTATTAAAAACCTATTTATTCTCCTTGGCGTTCAGTCCCAGCTAGGCAAGAATCCTTGGCTTTTTTTTACTTTTTTACCCTTTTATTTGTCTTTTGTATCGCTAACTCTGTTTTGGATTGAGTTTTTATTCTAGTTTATTCTATTGTTTTTACTGTTTTTAGTATTTTATTCTTTTTATTGTTTTTATTTATACCCAGTTGTGTATGATTTATTCTATTTTAATAACTGTACAGCACTTTGGTCAACTGAGGTTGTTTTTAAATGTGCTCTATAAATAAACTTTGACTTGACTTTGACTTGACTTTTGTACATGCTTATATAGTCTGTTATGCATGGGGTGAAGGAATTAAGAACCACTGCTAGTAGTCCATCTTTCAAACATTTTCACCACAGCAGATCTACGTCAATAACACCTGCTGTCGCAAAATTATGTTGCCTAATTTAGTGTAAGTGCATTCAGATTCTGAGCACCACGTTGTCTTTTTCTAAGACATTATGAATTCATCTCACATCTTTCCTCGACATCATGAAGAAAAAGTAGTTGGGAAAAGACAGGATGGATTTTTTGTGCAAATAACAGTAAGACAAAAAGAGAATAATCCTGACCTTATACTTTATAATGAGATAGCAGCAACAAACATTGTACTAAAGCTTCATTAATGACCAGGACACTCACCACATTGGGTCCATTGTAGGTCTGTTTTCTTCCTCTGTCACACACAAAAACAGATGTTAGAAATAACCATCTTAATGACAGAAGCTACACAAACACATCCCAAGGTAATCACATCACCTGAAGAGAGTTTTGGCCATTTCATCCATATCCACTAAGGAGCTTTCAGAAGAGTTTCTGCTCCCTCTCCGCTCCAATGACAGACTCCTGCCTCTACTGCCAGACCGGGCCCCCTGAGGATAGGCCTCTCTGGAGCGGGAGCGGCCCCTCTCAGGGACGATGGGCGAGGCCAGCATCTCCCTCCGAACCTTCCTCTGTCTGACAGAAAAAAACAGGGTTAAAACTGATGTCTCTGAGCAGCTTCAACATGAAAAAAATCAATGTGAAACAATGAAGAGCAGTTATTTAATGAATTACTTTTTGAGATCTGCCTCTTTCTGTCTGCGCTGTCTGTCCTGGATGTAAGCAGTGGGGTCAAAGCGTTGTACCCGGGCCCCTGGGAGACAGTATGTAGGAATACTGGAGTTAAACATAGAAATAATAAGACAAACTACTGCAGCATCACAAGTCAGGCAGGTCATTACCGGTGGGCGAAGGTGACGGCCTGGGTATACGAGCACGTGGTCCCGAGGAGTCTGCTCTTCTTCCTCTTTCCTCTGACCTTTGACCTCTGTCCTCCATCCGCTCTCTGGATCCTGAGCGAGCCCGGACCGTCCCGTACCCCGACCGTCTCTCTCGGGACACAGATCGGTAGATTTCCCCGTCAACCCGAGAGCTGACGGGCGTCACTCTGCTGCGAACATAAAGAGAGCGTTCGCCAAGTAGGTGAGTCATATTCATGTTTTTACTCCACACTGTACGTGAATGAAATGAAAGAAAGAGAAAAGTAAAAGATGTAGTACACGCTTAGATTGTCTAACCCTCTCCGAAGCAACGCCAGTTCACTGGTCAGGTTCTTGACACGGACACGGAGCGTGCACTCTGAAGCTCTCAGCTCCTCCAACTAGCCAGGACAAGAGGAAAAAAATGTTAAAACCATCTGAATAATGTTGTCTTCACGAAGATTTATTTATCTTTATCTTTTTATTTTATCTTGATTTAGCATACGCATTTAGAGCTTTACGGACATGTATATGTATCTGTGTGTGTGTATAGATATAAGTATGTATATATTTATTTACTTATTTTTTCATTTATTTATTTTGTGGTTATAAAGGCCCCCCCCCCCTTTTTTCTCTCTCTCTTTCTTTCCCCAGTTATTTATTATTTTTATTTATTTATTTATTTTTTATCATAATTATTGCTATCATTATTGTTATTATTTTTTCTTGTATGTGCCTTCTTGTTCTATGTTGTTCACCGTTTGTAAATTAACAAAATGTGCAATAAACATATGTTTAAAAAAAAAAATGTTGTCTTCACTAGTTCCAAAAGCAGAAGAGGTCCACCTGCTCTATGAGGAGGCGCTGCTCCTGGCACCTCTTGCTGGCTGAGCGCTGACTCTTCGCTCTCTCTTTCACAAGTTGCTCCTCCAGCGTCCTCACAACGTCTCGGGCCCTCCAGTCCTCTCGTCCCGGTGTGGGACCACTTCCACCGACCTGCAGTCGCTCCAGAACCTTCCCCATGGCCTCCTTCTCCTCTTTCACCAGCGCCAGCCTTAAAAACATTAAGACACATTTCATTTCACCTTTATTTATTCAGGGAGGGCCAATTGAGAGCAAGCTCTCATTTCCAATGGCGCCCTGATTACAGTACAAATACAATTTTAACACATTACACTACATATCCATAATAATATATAATCAACAGAAGCACAATAAATTCAATGAGTACATACACATTCAGAAATCATAAGATTAGTAAGAATGTCTTTAAAATGATTAAAAGGAATCAGTGTATCCAACTGAAGCTGTGGCAGTAAATTATTCCATTTAAAAGGAGCAAAATAAACAAAAGCGAATTTCCCAACCTCCGTTTTAACAGCAGGGATATTTAGAGCCAGTGGGTTATATGATATTATATTATTATATCCAAGAGCCAGTGGGTTATATGATATTATATTATTATATCTAAGAGCCAGTGGGTTATATGAACCAGTTGGAAAGTTAAAAGATCTGAAGCTCACTAGGCTCGATAAGTAGAATGGTCGTTTTTTTTAGTAGTGCCTTATAAATAAACAATTAAATTTAAAAAAAAAGAAAAAGCCACTTTTCTTCATATTGGTCACAGTGCTGGAGATGAAACGTACTCTGCTCGTAACCGCTGTATTTCTAGTTCTGCAGATTTGTTGATCCCATGAGAGGAGACTGTGTTGAGCTCAGCCTTCAGAGCTCTGACTTCCTTCTGGAGGGCAGCTGGGTCGGGTTTACCCACGTAGGGGAGGGGCAACGGGTAGTGTATCCTACAAACACACAATGAACAAATCATGAGTTATTTGTTTATTGAATGGATCCCCATTAGCTGACGCCTTGGCGACTGCTAGTCTTCCTGGGTCCCTAAAAGACATAGAACATGACATACAAACAACATAAACAAAAACAGTACATACAAGAAAAACAATAACAAACTCAATTAATACATACACGCAATACTGTTAAAAAAAATTCTACATTCATATTTACCCAACAAAAGTTATACTGTAAAAATCATTAATTCAGATGTCTATAGTGTCAATATCAGCTGTATACACTTATAATTTATCATGTCATTAGAGAACATTTAAAAGGAAGAATCATCCGGCTACAGATATAGCAGAGAAAAAGAAATAAAATAAGAAAACAAAATAAATTGCAACATATTAGTAATTATTCATTTGGTGGGCGGCATCAAGTGTGTCGTAAGTAATTTTTTGAATGACAATTTGTTTTGCGTGCTAGAGATGCGAGGAGGCAAAGAGTTCCATGATATTATTGAACGATAGATAACTGTGCGTTTGAGTATGTTTGTTCTTGGTGTTGGAGGTATTATTACCGCATACATTACCAAAATACTGAGACGCAATCTTTGGCCAAAGGAGGACACCACCAAAGAAAATGATATTTACCTGTCAAACTCCACAGTGTATATGAGGATTAGATATCTTTTGGCGGTGAGAGCAGACGACTGCTGATGGCTGCGAGGACGACTAACCACTCCGGCTTTTCTGTTACGCAACAGCTCCAGGTCAGCATAGGTCAAGAGGTCAAGTGTAACAGAATCACTCATCTGCAAGAAAAGCTCAAGTTAAACATGCAACATTACTGCAAAACAAAAATTTCATTATCAATTTATCAGTCAAGTATTTTCTTCATTAATTGTTGGGTCTGTAAAATGCCAGAAAATTGTGAAACGTGATCATTGCGGTTTTAAACTTCTTGTTTTGTCGGTCCAAAGCCCAAATATATTCAGCGAAAAGCAGGAAATCTCCATAATTGAGAGGCTTTGTTTGCCTTTGTGCATTAACGAGAGCTGCATGAGGAGGCCTCACTGTACTTCAAATTCTGGTCCATGTAGTACTTTATTTTGGCTACAAACATCATGACGCTAGTACTGATGTTGTGTGTGTGTGTTTCCAGTTGAGACCGATTTCTAAATGTACCCAAATATCCAATTGTTTTTCCTTTTTTTTCCTCCAGGCCCTCTCCTTTTGGCCCCTGTTCCTTAACGTTCATGAAGAGGAGAGAGGGAAGAAGACAGCTCAGGATAACTGTACATTTTTCACTCAAGTGGAAACATTGAACTCGAATGAATGAGTCTCGCCTCAGCTCACCCAGCCTCGAGCAAATCTGTGTCTGTTCACATCTTTCTATTGACTTTGTATGCATTTGTGCCACCTCTGTGTTTTAGTTGCTTTTTTTTTAATGCACCTTGAAACATACCTTTCTAACTGCTGATTCCAACATGCTGCAGAAAATAGGGAACTGCTTGAAGTTGCCAGTTTTGCGGGTGAGGTCCTCAATGTCTAAAATAAAATAATTAAATAGTGTCAGTGAGACTATTTGCACATGTGATGACATTTAATCCATTAAATAAATGCATGCCACTTACAGGCTGGATCAAAGTCCCCTCTCCATTGATCCGCTGTCATTGAGTCAGAGATTTCCACTATCAGGAAACCTTTGTCCACCTCGATCTTTACAGAAAACTCCACTCCTCGAAATACAATATCCTCCATCACTTCAGAGCCCTCCTCCATCGCTCTGGGTCTGTGGAGGAACATTATTCTTATGAATTTGGAGCAACTGGAATCAAGTTAAATCTCCTACTGTTCAAAAACACTGCTGGGTAAATAATTCTGCGTGCTCTACAAACATCTGGAATACATCTAAAGTTTGTCCATAATCCTGATTTGAACAAGAAAACAAATTTAGCATCTTGCAAAGTCTGCAAAAAAAGGAGTCAACAGTAGGCACGTGTCCCATAGTGTGGTGGGGTTTTGGATTCAGATCTCTGGCCTCCCAATATAGTCTCAGACCAGATGGAGCCATGAAGTTCATAGAAAACGTCTTGACAAAATTCAACAAATCTAAACCAGATTCCCTGTTGTCCCTTGTAAAGTGTACATAAATTCAAAGTTTTTATAGCTTTCATGTTGGTAGATTTCTTAATAGACTTAATATATTGTTTTGTTTCATTTTCAAAGACAAGAAAGATAGGTTTTTTAATAAAGTAAAGACATTTATGGATATGCCATTTGGCTAACTGTGATATTTCAGACTATTTTGGCGATAACGATATTCTTGACGATAGTAAAAAATACTGAAAAATATCTAGAAAATTATTTTTTAGTCTGTATAAATAAATACAAATTTTACAACAAAATAAAAACCAATCATAAATCTAAATGTAGTGTAAATTGCTTCAAAAAGTAAACAAGGGGAGTCATAATGGAGACAACCATATTCTGGTAAAATCAGCCATGGCCAGAGTTGTGTTTTTACATAGAATTCACTGTAATTAACCCTCCTGTCGTCCTTCCGGGTCCTTCCAATCTGTTTTGACTATTCCTTCTTTCCTCCCTCCTCCTGCCTTCCTCTCTTCTTTCCTCCTTCCTTCCTTCTTTCCTCCCTCCTCTATCCTCCTTCCTTCTTTCCTTCCCTCGCCCCTCCTTTCTTTCTTTCCTTTCCTCTCTCCTTCCCTTTCTCTCTTCTTTCCTTCCTCCTGATTTCCTCTCCTTTCCTCCTTCCTTCCTTCTTTCATCCCTCCCGCCTCCATCCCTTCCTCTATCCTCCTTCCTTCTTCCCTTCCCTCGCCCCCCCTTTCCTTCCCTCCTTTCTTTCCTTCCTCCTTCCTTTCTGCCCTCTTTCCTTCCTTCCTCCCTCCTTTCTGCCCTCTTTCCTTCCTGCCTCCCTCCTTTTCTCCCTCCTTCCTTCTTTATTTTTTCCTTCCTTTCTTCTCCTCCTCCCCTTTCTTTCCTCCATCCTTTCTCTCTCCTTTCCATTCTTTCTCCTTTTCCTCCTCCATCCTTCTTTCTTTCCTTCCTTCTTTCCTCCATCCTTTTTTACTTCCCTTTGCGTCCTTCCCTCTTCTTCCTTCCTTGACCCGAGGACAACAGGAGGGTTAAGCAATTTTTAAAAATCCTGTAAAAAAAGATATAATTCCCCATTATATTAATATACAGCTATCAACTTTTATGGTTAATATCTGTAATAAAAGTAGTTTAATCCCCCATAACTTCCCTTCAAGGATAAATAGGTCTGGGTTAACGTAGAAAAACCCTGTGAAAAAATACAGTTCAATCCTGTAAAATCACTTTTAAAGTGTCCTGTCTGCTTTCACCAACACAGCCTGCTGGGGGCGGTAGCGAGCCGACCGAGTCCTTTTCAAAAGGTGTCATCTTTTTATTGGGAAAAAGTTCTGGTTGGTTGGTTGGACACATCATTCTGTCGAGGACTCACCAATTGTTTTTAGATCATGTTTTACGAGGTAAGTCACTAACTTAATAACCACGTGGTTCTTTTGTTGCGTTTAGCAGAACTGACTAACGTTAGCTAATATTAGCTAGCATTTACATTATCGTTAGCTGGCGCTTTGTCGCGTTAGTTAGTTAACTTGAGGCGCAGCTAGCTAGCTGAGCTACCGTTAGCGGTAATATTCAATGTGTGAGTAAACAACAGACAGTAATACGTTACCGGTGGTCCCGGTAATGATCCGTAATGGAGGGCGGAGGTGTCAACACATAGCTACCCGCTGGATAAACATCGCGGTTTGTTAGCAGGGTGGAGCAGGCGGAGCAGCGAGCCACAATACAAGAAACCAAAACAAGCGAGAAGCCACCGGCACCGTGGAGACGGAGCGGTTCAACGACCGGGAACCGTTAAATTCTTCTTCGTCACTTTCCTCTGCCACCGCTGCTTCTTCTTCTACGGAAGCTTTACAGAGCCTCCCAGGCACGCTGCTGCCCCCTACAGGAAGTGGACGTTTTTAAAAAAACTTTATTAAAGCAACATGGTGCAATACAAGACAATACACCAACAAAACGCCGTCAGCGGGTTTCAACAATACAGAGGCAAGCTTTCATACAAAACATTGTAAAGTGTACATACATTAAAAGTTTTTATAGCTTTCATGTTGGTAGATTTCTTAATAGACTTAATATATTTTTTTGTTTCATTTTCAAAGACAAGAAAGATAGGTTTTTTAATAAAGTAAAGACATTTATGGATATGCCATTTGGCTAACTGTGATATTTCAGACTATTTTTGCGATAACGATATTCTTGACGATAGTAAAAAATACTGAAAAATATCTAGAAAATTATTTTTTAGTCTGTATAAATAAATAAAAATTGTTCAAGAAAATAAAAATCAATCATAAATCTAAATGTAGTGTAAATTGCAAATCTCAACAGTTGCCAAATGCAAAAAAATACTCTTGTCTCATGAGTATTAGCAAATAATAATAATAAAAAAATCTAGGGGGTCCGGGGGGCCCCCTGGGAGAAAATTTTGTACATTTTATAGTTTACCACTTTGAGAGTTAAATGTGAGCAAACACCTCACATAAAAAATTTTTTTTTTTACAGTCAACAGGGCTTTCCACTAGGACATGGAGTAGCCAGACAGTTTTGAAAAATAGCTGGGGGGGTCCAGGGGCATTCTGGCCATTTTGATCCATTCTTAATTTTTTTTTAAATGCCTTATTAAGCACCAAATGTGTGTCACAAATGGTCTTAACCCAAAAATGGCTACAACAACTTATGGGACATAGCTGAGCTGGAAATTGAGTTCTTGAGGTCAAACATTAATGTTCTGAACCCTTATACACCTTAATAGGTTTAATTAATTGATTAATTTAAAGTAATTTCATCAGAAATTTGTGTCCAGAATAACTTGGCACACAGTGCCGAGCTATGTTGCATCTATTGTTGACCTGCTGTCTCCTCCTAAAAATCCACCACCCCACAACCCCCAATTCTCAATAAAAGTTTAATATATCAACATTATAATAGTAGTCACATTTTCCACCACCATCATGTCAGCACCACATTTTCAGCATAAATTAAAAAACGTGGATCCAACTGTTACTGTCAACATCTGTGTGCGCAGCTTTGTGTTAAATAGAAGTTTTCTGTAGAAAACAAGTGCTTCTTGTAAATGTTTAATGAAACTGTTGCACAAGGTTAAACCCTTAACTCAGTTAGGTAAAGGGCTGTTTCCACAGAGACGCCGTGCACCCATGAGTCTGAAGTCTGCTGCTTGTCTGTGAAGACGCAGAAAAACAGGCAGCAGAGCAGTGTGACCTAAAGAATGAGTGACTGAGGTTTTCTGGTCTTCCCATGCAGAACGCTGCATGGAAGAAACACAAAAGTTGTGGGACTTCATCTCTTCTCCCCATGACTCCCAAGAAACCTCAAGAGTGGCTGCAAGTGGTTGGACATGCAGGTTGGTTTGTCTTGTCTCATCTTTCATTTTGTTCCTCAGCAGGTCTAATTTTGTAAAAAAAAAAAGAAAGAAGATTAACAGACAGTGGCGGTTCTACACAGGGGCCTCCAGGGGCCACTGCCCCTGTGAAGAAGCCTTTGGCCCCTGCTGTGGCCCCTGTGTCAAATTAATAATAAAATGATCAATTTATAACGATGAACAATGGAACAATTCAAACTTTTTTTTTTGTTCAAACAATATCTCATTGTACACAAAAGGAACCCAGAATGTTACATTGTATAATAGTTTAACTCTATGGAGACTTATAGGGATATTTTGTCCATTTGTGAATCCTTTTCATGTCTTTTTTTAGTCATTTTGTGTCTTTTTTGGTCATTTGTGTCTTTTTGTGTCTTTTTTGGTCATTTGTGTCTTTTTTTGTCATTTTTATGTCTTCTGTCTTCTCATTTTTTGTCTTTTTGTTTCTTTTTTTGGTCTGCTTTGTTTTTACGTCTGGATGTGATGAAGAAGTCATGCTTTTTTTAACAAGTTATGAAATGTCATTGTCGTACAAAAAAACTTAATTTTTGGTGAGTCTCATTATTTAAATCAATGTATTTGTATCTTCCAAATATACTTAAATGAGATGTTTAAATAAGCTAAAAAATATATTTGGAATGCTTAAATATCATCATTTTTTAATGTGCTAATGTGCCCCTCTGATTAAACACTGGCCCCTCCTTGGCCCCCACAGTAAAACTGGTCTAGAACCACCACTGGTAACCAAGGTTATAATAGTTTTGGATTTTTCATTAGTTTTAGTTTTAATTTCGTTGTGAATTTTTGTTTTCAAATTCAGTTAGTTTTAGTTAGTTTTTAGAGTGAGTTTGCTAGTTTTAGTTTATTTTTTATTTTTTGAAAATGCTTAGTTTTAGTTTAGTTTTTATTAGTTTCAGTGTTAGTTTTAGTTTTTTTGTAATGGGCTATGTGTTGGGTGCCAGATTCAAAGAGGCCATAATACATTTTGCCTTTATTTCCTTTGGTTTATCATCTCAGCCCCAATAAGGTTATTAACTCTTACAGTTCTGGGTGTTTTGAATTTTGTTTTGAGTGTAGACATCCCAGTCTCAGTAAACATATTCACCATGTGTTGCATGTTCTTATAGAAACACTGAATTATGAATGAAAAAAGTTGACAAAAACGAAAACTAAGGACGTTTTCACTATCATTTTAGTTAGTTTTAGTTCGTTTTGTAACCACACAATACAGTTTTAGTTAGTTACCGTTTTTTAAAAAACTCTAGTTTTTATTTTTATTTCAGTTAACGAAAATGTTTTTTCAATTCTAGTTTTCGTTATTTCGTTAGTTTTCGTTAACTATAATAACCCTGCTGGTAACAGAATACATGCCTTCTGTTCCATGCTTTCCTTCACAGGGAGCTTTCACGTTGGGGAGTTTGGCACCCTGCTGAAGCGGTTCTGTGAGGGCGAGCAGCAGTGTTACCTCCGGCTGATGGAGGACTCTTTGAGGCCTTTTGTTCCAGCCTACCACGGTGTGGTGCAGCGGGACCAGCAGGATTACAACATGATGGACAACTTGCTGACCCACTTCACTACACCGAGCATCATGGACTGCAAGATGGGGAGCCGGTAACTAACACTAACAGGAGTTGAAAATAGGAATAAAGTGGAATTTATACAACACTTTTCGATAACACTTTACAATAACCAACTAAGTGATAATCAGAGGTGGGAAAAGTATTCAGGTCCTTTACTTAAAGGAACACTCCACCGTTTTTTCATATTAAAACATGTTATTTGGTCAAAAAGGATAAAAAGGAGAACTATAATGTATGGCGGAATAGCACTTGGGAGCACTTCGACTCGGTGCAGTAATATCATCACTCCTGAGGGGAGAAGATTTTTCAGGAGTGATGATATTACTGCGCCATACATTATAGTTCTCCTTTTTATCCGCTTCGAAAAGCGCCACGTTTTATTTTGTGTCGCCATACTTGGTCGTTTAACTACTCGTGTAGCTGTATTTAAATAGGGAAAACGTGGAGGAGTTTGGTCGCTTCTAACTGTCCATCTGTTTGGATCCTAATGAATGAACTGGGCTAAGCTAAGTGCTAGCCAAGTGGCGCCGCGCGCCAGGGCGATTGAGTGCACGCATTGAGACGCAAGAGGTCTGTATCAACTCGTCTTACTTGCCCGAATAACATGTTTTAATATGAAAAAACGGTGGAGTGTTCCTTTAAGTAAAAGTACTAACACCACACTGTGAAATAACTCCACTACAAGTAAAAGTCCTGCATTCAAAACTTACTGAAGTAAAAGTACAAAAGTATCAGCATCAAAATGTACTTAAAGTATCAAAAGTAAAAGTACTCATAATGCAGAATGGACCCAGTCAGACTGTTTTATATATTATTAGATTTTTAGTATTGATGCCTTTATGTAAGCAGTGTCCTAAATTTGTAAAGATAGGGCTCATTTAATAACTTAATATACTGTTATAAGATTTATTTTTTTTAAAAAGTCTAATCACTTTAAATTGATCATATATGTTATGTTAAATCTAGACCTGTAAAGTAACTTAAGCTGTCAGCTCAATGTAGTGAAGTAAAAAAGTACAATATTTGGCTAAAAATGTATATCTATCTAGCCTTTAATGCAGTTGATAAGCTCCAGTCCCAATAACAGTGAGCCTCTGTTGTTGACAGCACGTACCTGGAGAGGGAGCTGCTGGTGGCCAGAGAGCGGCCACAGCCTCGTAACGACATGTATGAGAAGATGGTGGCGGTGGACCCGGACGCCCCCACGGGCCAGGAGCGAGCCCAGCAGGCGGTGCTGAAGACCAGGTACATGCAGTGGAGAGAGACGCTGAGCTCCACCACGTCTCTTGGTTTCCGTATCGAAGGATTCAGGGTAAGATGCTTTGTGTCAGGTTGTTAATTCACTAACTGCTGCTAGTTTAACCCTTTGATGCACAACATATAAACACCTTCTAATGCACAACATGGGTCAAAAATGACCCGCATTCATTTCCCATGTTATTTCATGCTGGCTGTGTGTTTGAACATCTTTTTTTTTTTTATTACAAGAGATCATTATAAACTTTTTTCCTTTCATACTTGAAGAAAAATAGTTTTTGTATTATTATATCAAGTTTACATAGATGGGTCAAAAATGACCTTTTGCATTAGAAGTGTAGTGATACAAAAAAATGATTCACTAAATTAACAGTTTGAGTATATGTGTAACTACGTTTGTCTTATTTTGAAGGTTTAACTTTAAAAGAGTTGTTAGAACCACCAGATTACATTGAAAATCACAGATTTTAACAATTGAGACTTATTTGAGCCGCCAAATAATAATTTCCATTGGAAAAACACCAATTTAACAAAATAGGATAGTTAATATTTGTGTGTTTTTAGTCAGGTTTTAAATTGGTGATTGTACATTAGAAGCGTAGTGATAAAAAGAAGGGGTTTATTCAAAAAGTAAGAAATGAAAACAAAAAAAAAGAGGATGTATGATGATCAAAAAGTTATTTGAGGAAAACCTGCCATTCTGAATGATGAAATAAATGTATTGCAAAGATATAGAATATAAAAACTTAGTCGGGTCACTTTAGACCATGTTGTGCATCAAAGGGTTAATAGCTTCTAATTTACATTACGCTTCCTGTTTAGAAGTCCAATGACGAATGTCACACCAACTTCAAAAGGACCAAAAGCAGAGAACAAGTGACTGAAGCACTGGACAACTTTGTTGAGTCCAATAACCACATTGTGGTGAGTTTGACCTTCAGTGACTTTAACCCATGTTGATATCATTGTTTTCAGCACAACATCACGGTCACCTATATGACCGAATCATTTTCTTTTCACTTTGACTTACTGGAAAACACAATCATGCTCAATGAAGAATTTTTAATGTTGCAATGTGAACACCAGTTCACACAAATGTAACATATAGGTAGAATTAGGATAGCATATAGTTTTATGTTTTTATATTAAATATTTTTGACTTTATCTCTGGTTTTACCTGGCCTATCATCATCATCAAACACAAAATAGCATAGTTTCACCTCTGTTTGTTTTTGTGGCTGTCTGTGCTAGTTTGTGTAATATGTATTTGGCTACTCATAATGACATGCTGTATATATGCGAAGGAGCAGAAAATGTACAGCTTTATTTTTTTAAATACATGACACAACCTTCCACTCATGTTTCTCCAGCCGATTGCTTTATATTTGTATTTATCTTTATTAGGGACCGAGCACCGAAGGTGCAAGGACCCTATTGTAATTGGTCCGTTTATTATTATTTTATTTGTTGTTGTTGTTTTTGTTATATGAAACACTCTATAAAGATATTGAACACAAAATAGCATAGTTTCAAGCCAGTACTTTAGAGGGAACTTCATGTCATGAGGAAGTCATGTGATTTAATTTATTTGTACATTTACTTTCCTCTGCTGTAAATCTTGCATCCTTCCCTTCAGTGGAGCTATCTGAGACGGTTGAAACAGCTGCGGCAGGTCTTGGAGGTGTCAGACTTCTTCAGAACACACGAGGTTAGATTTAAGACAAACTGTTTCATAAATGTTTTAAAGAAAAGAAGCACTGACCTTGTTCCTAAAGAGCTCTAATGTAACTGTATGATGCTGGTGTTGTCCAGTGGTGGGACGTTTCCTAACAGCTGTGTCTGTCCCTGCAGGTTGTGGGCAGCTCCTTGCTGTTTCTTCATGACTGGACAGGCAGAACAGGAGTGTGGATGATTGACTTTGGAAAGACAGTGGAAGTGCCGTCACACCTCACGTTGGACCACCGCTCCCCCTGGGTAGAGGGCAACCGAGAAGACGGCTACCTGTGGGGTCTGGACAACCTCATTGATATACTGACCAACATGCTCCCGCTGACCTGAACGCCTCTTTTAACACATGAAAATGTACTCTTTTAATCCTTCAAGCACCGCTCATAAGCGAGTGACTGCAGACGGACCGGCGTCTGTAATTGTTGGGAAATTGTGGGAAATAACTCTGTTTGAAAATACAGCAAGAGGGAGAAAAAACGGGAAGATGTGAATGATTACAAAAACAGCACATTTTGTAAAATGTGTTATTAATGAAACACTTTCCAGAACAGATTTTTAAAAATTAAAATAGGCCCAAACCATTGGTCAAAAGGTCATTGGGTATTTATGGACGATGAACCTGAACTGCACTGCCACGAACACTGAGCTCAGCCTGCAGGAGACACACACAATCAGCCTCCAGCCTCCCAAAGAGACACCGACCCTCCGGTCTCAAGATGACCTGCTCATTATTGCAAGAAAAACACCACACAAGCTATTACACCCAGCCTTATCCCCTGTGGTCTGAGGTGCTCAGCAGTTTAAATGTCACACAGTGTCATTAAATTGGTGCTAAAACTATCAAAGTGAACTTATTTCCTGCATTGATTTCATTCATTTGTTTTCCATAATTACACCACTCATGCATTGGGGTTTGAGTAACATTCCACCAAAAAGAAAACACTATTTTTCGGGCACCCAATTATTCCACACTTGGAAAAGTGCTGTATAAATTCTATTTTCTTCCTGTTTTTCTAAAAATATAATTTTTCAGTGATATTCAACTGTGCTGTTCTCCACAAAAACATTTCTGAGTTGTTCCCACATCTAGCCATGATTGTGCTGATTCCATAGAGCTGCAGGACTTATACATTTGGATATTTTATATATATATTATATATATTGCTATGATATACAAGGCCACAGTGAGTAAAATGTAAAAAGAACAACAACAAAAAAACACCCTGCACAGCTTGTTGGGCTTCAGGGGGTTAATAATGAGTGAGTGAAAACCTGGGAGATATTTTGGTAACACTTTACAATAACCATCATTAATAAATGGTAAATAGATGGTTTATTAATGTAAGTTAATAATTACTTTACCATTAACAAACAATTAAATGCTAATTAGTAATGTTTATTAACGGTTTATAGTTGCTCTCATAACATTAAACACTATTTTAAGCATCTGTTAATAATTTCCAAATGATTTATATAACTTTAAGAAAATGGTTGTAAAGCATCTATAAAGATTAAATATGTAGACTTAATTGTAGTACTTTGTAAATGATTTATTTGGTTTATTAACCATCTATAAACATACCTTAGATGGTTATTGTAAAGTGTTACCGATATTTTTAGCCGTGCTAGACAGACAGTTGAGGTGTTACCAGCACAGTCTATTAAAATGCACTGTCTACTGTCTACCACTATTTACTATAAGTAAATAAGATAAAGATTGATATTTCAGTTGATTGCATGTGAGGATTGGTTGGTACAGTTTTATAATAGAATGTACATTTTGTGAAAATGTTAAAATTGTGAAAATGTAACGTTAAGAATCCTGGATTGTATAAACAGATATCAGATAACATTAAAGGAAAAGATATGCAGTGAACATGAGCGATCTGAATATTATTCAAACTCTAAAGTTCAACACCTGATGCTGACTGCTGAGATGAAGGTCTCTGTCTTCCACACCTGTCTGCTTCTGTCACTCAGCCATCAGACGGCAGGCGGAGGGAACCCCTGCCCTTACCTGCAGCACCAGACGAGATTAAAGGGATGAGTAGACAGAGAAACTGAAAGTCATGCTCAACAAATCCTCCCACACAGTCTGCAACAACAAAAAGCCTTCTGAGAGAGAGAGGGCACAGTGAAACCACAGTCTGATCTGCAAACCCCAGTGGAACAGTTTTAAAGTGTTGGTATATTTTACCCTCTTAAATGTTTCCCGCCAGTTTGCTTCTGGTCACATGACACTCGTTAATGTCTAATTAGTAGTTTCAGTAGCAGGAAAGAATCAAATCAGAAGCTCCTTTGTCCACGCTGCGTGATTAAAGGTTCAATTATATAAAGCAAACCTTGTGTAGCTCTTTAAAGTCAAATTGAGGTGTGATGAAGGAAACAGAGGACTAGTGTTCTCAAAATGAAGAGATGAATGCACCAATCAGGGTGTGCTCAAAGATGGAGGGGGTGGGCAGGGGATGATGATGTCAGTGTGTGACAGATGAAACATCAGACAGCCTCTCAGTTTGCACAAAAAAAAACTGAGGCTTCCTCTCGCTGGTCATTGTTCAGCAGATCCAGCACGGCAGACGGCCAGGGATCAGACACTAACCAGACCAGGTACTTTGTGTTTGTTTTTCACTTTTAACTTCTTCTTCTAAAAGCCACTACTGACTAATATACATTTTCTTATTTATATATACTGATTCAACCAAAGTGTAGCAGTCAGATTTTTAGAAAAAATGTCAGTAAAGGGTAAAAATATGTGCATTGTTACCTCTAATTTATAACATCCCCTTTTGTTTGTCTTGCAGATTATTTTCACGACAGAAGCATAATTTTTCTCCTAAATGGTCAAAGCAACAGATTAACCTTCTTCAAGATACTTTTCGCAGCAATTTTAGAGACAAATGTGTTGGTATACATATAAACCAGAAGGTCTCTACGTGATCAGTGCATGCATGTTGTGTGGCGGGTGATGCATGTAACACACACACTGAGCATTTGACTTCTGGCACAGCAGTGCATGTTGTTGCAGTGGTTTTTCTGCACTCATGGCTCAGAGGAGGGCTGCTGGTGGCTGCTGCTGCTCCAGGGCGCCCATGAATGAAGATAACGCCCGTTTCTGCCTGCTGGCTGGGCTCATCCTGCTCTACTTGTTGTGCGGGGCGGCGATCTTCTCCGCTCTGGAGCATCCCTTTGAGCTGCGTGCCCGCCGCCTCTGGAAGCAGCAACTGGATAACTTCACCCAGAGATACAGGGTCAACCTGGGCGCCCTGCACACTCTGCTGCGGCAGTACGAGGAGGCAAACGGAGCTGGGATCAGAGTGGACGCCCTCAGGCCCCGCTGGGACTTTTCTGGAGCTTTCTACTTTGTGGGCACAGTGGTCTCCACTATTGGTGAGTGTTGAGCTTTTTGTTTTTCTGAGATTCTTATTCTACTCGAAGATGGTAGAAACTAAGAGTTATTGAGGCCAATTCCATAACATGCACTTGTTTCTCATGACGTGTTTAAGGTCTGTATGCTATGTAAATATGTAACTGTATTCTGTGTTTGCTGCCTCTTGGCCAGGGCTCCCTTGAAAAAGAGGTTCTTAATCTCAATGGGATATTCCCTGGTTAAATAAAGGTTAAATAAAATTTAAAAAAGTGGTAAACCTTGACCTTTTAACCTTTTGTTGTGCATATTTTCTGCAGGCTTTGGCATGACCACACCAGCAACCATAGCTGGTAAAATATTCTTAATCTTCTACGGTCTCATCGGCTGTGCTGCCACCATCCTCTTCTTCAACCTCTTCCTGGAGAGGATCATCACCATGCTGGCTTACATCATGCGCTGGTGTCATGAGCGGCGGCTGAGGTGTGCTGGAGTCGGGGTGGTGTCGAGCAGGGAGGAGTCGTCCGGCGAGGAGGACAGTCTGGAAGGCTGGAAACCGTCCGTCTACTACGTGATGCTGATCTTGGGTGTGGCGTCGGTGGTGATTGCATGCAGCGCCTCCACTCTGTACAGCTCCATGGAGAACTGGAGCTACGTGGACTCCCTCTACTTCTGTTTTGTGGCCTTCAGCACCATCGGCTTTGGGGACCTGGTGAGCAGTCAGAGGCAGCAGTATGAGTCTCAGGAGGCCTACCGCCTTGGGAACTGTCTCTTCATCCTGATGGGGGTGTGCTGCATCTACTCACTGTTCAACGTCATTTCTATTATCATCAAGCAAACTCTCACCTGGATTGTGGGCAAACTGGTGTGCACGCCCTGCTCCTGCTCCAGACCTGGCTGCCGGTGGCTCTGCTGCCCCTGCCTCCAGAAAAAAAAACCCAACCGCCTGCGTCCGCCGGCTCACCTCAGACGCTTAAAACGCAACACCGTGCAGCCCATGGCGTCCCACTGCCCCGCAGGAAGACACCGCTACAGGGACGGCTCGGTGGAGACGGTGTGTGACAGTGAGACAGATGCAGGAGCGGTGGCTGACGGGGTTTACGTGGGACGCCGTCTGTCAGGAGAGATGATCTCTGTCAATGAGTTCATGGTGTCCAACAAAGTGTCTCTGGCTCTGCTGCAGAAGCAGCTGAGTGAAACGGCTCACCAGGGCCCACGGCAGTGCTACCAGAATGGATTCTCTGGTGGCGTGGGCGCTTTGGCCATCATGAATAACCGCCTACAGGAAACCAGCGTGGATAGGTAGTACCACTGACATGTCATGGGTACATTCCTCTTGGCTCTCTGTGTTAGAGCTCTAATCCAACCTGCTTCCTTCCAGAGTTTAGAGAAAGTCATAATTTATACCAAACTATGATAATATAATAATTTCCCTCTAATTAGCATCCATCCAGTACTTCTCTGGGCAATTTCAGTGGAAGTCTATGCAGATGTGGATTCTGGACATCAAGTAATTGATTGCATTTCGGTCTGCGTGCATAAAGAGAGCAGAAAGACGAATACAATCTAAAGAATTCAACATCTACTGTGAAGAGGGGTCTGATGTCCTGAAGTGATTGGCTCATTCAAAAGCAATCAGATGAAAGAAGCAGTGAAGGAGCACTTAAAGGGGGACTGCTGATTTAAGAGTGCTGCACATGTCCCTCTGAGCATAAATGTGGTTGTATGTGAGGTGGTAGTCAGTGTTAGAGAACAAACATACATAAACACAATATCTACAGTCTCCTCTTAGGTAGCTAGCTGCGTATATAAAACATTTGAATTGTGATTTCTTCTCAAACGTCCTGCAGGAGAAAAAGAGACGTTTTAATTTGTTGATTGCTCACAAGTCACCCATCTTGTTCCATTGATGCTTGTCATTGAAATTCATAGTAATCATGAAAGAGCGCTGAGATCCAAGGTTTTCAATAGAGCACATCTAATCAAACATGGCCTGTAGAGGACGTCCTTATGTCAATAAGTGCTGTGCAGATAGTCGCAGGATCACATCAACGGAGCGGAGAGCTAGATTCAGGCTCTCCTCGGCTCGCTGGAGGAGATCCTTTACTATGCAAGAAAACATTTTAATTCATTCTGTGTCGTTCCGTATCATCTTCAGGTGTTCATTAATGCTTGGGATGAAAATAAACATCCATTTTCCTCCAGTGGTCACGCTTTATAAACTGTCTTAGAAAACAATTACAGAAATAGCTCTTCAGTCAGTTATTGTGGGTAAAAAAATCTGCAAGTCAACAATTAAATATTCTTTATTTAGGTTTTAAACAAATTCTTAACATGTAATGTCTATACACAGAAATTTACTTACTGAAATATGACAATAATGCTGTATATGATGCGGATAAAATGACCCATTCTGAAACTAACTGGTTCCAATGCTGTTTGTTTTCATGAAATATATATAAAAAGATGAATAAGGCAACACAGTACATATCGTCACACTTATGGAAAAACACATTTCACATACACTGTACTGAAGAAAATGTTTAGAAAAATGGTTGATATATAGAAAGGATGTGTACTTGTCAAATTTATTCATGTAGGATCTATTTTGATTGGTCAGTAAATATAGATTTTATGTCATTCAGCCAATATTTAGGTACTTTTTGTTTATTTTTATATTTTTTTAGACTGTCCTCCCCCAAAATATGACCCCATAGGTCGTTTCCTTGAACAACAGCTGGATTCTGGCCTTATCAAAAGATCATAAAGTGCATTAACCCTTTTTAAAAAAAAGCAAAAAATGGACTCAAACAAGCGTCATTTTGTAATTTAACCCTTTGGAGTTTTTTTCCTTCTCATTCTGCCTTTATATACCATTTAAAAAAATGTTACCCATGCCATGTTGGTATCATTTTTCTTCTCAACACAGCCTCACCTATATGACTTGAGAATTATTTTTTAACTTTGACTTATTGGATCAACATTTTGAACCCAAAAAACATTAAAAGAAAACCACAATCATGCTCAATGGAGAATTTTAAATGTTACAAATATAACATATAAGAGGTAAAAATGAAGAGAAAATCTAGTTCTATATTTTTATACTAAATATATTTGACCTTATCTCTGGTACAACTTTAAAGGGAAGCTGACAGCAGGGAAACAGGCTGGAGAAGTTTTTACGTTGTGATGACATGGAGAAGTCGTGTGTTTTGATCACGCTGGTTGAGAAAGTTTTGTCAAATTTAGCCGTTTCCATTCAGCTTCTCTAATGCAATACCTCAAATTGTGTTTAATTTATGGATGTATGTCAAATAGGTCACACTAACTGAAATAATTTAACCAACTTACTTATTTTATTAAATCATGATCTTTTTCTAAACCAAACAAAGTATTTTTGATGCCTAAACCTAACCAAGCTGAGACCGTTCCTCAACATTAACCATGTTTTTAAAAACTTTGGTAACGCTTTATATTAAGGTCCTTGTAATAACCATTAATTAACAAGTAATAAGGCCCTTGTAAGTCCTTACAAGACGCTTATTAACATTATTGTGTGTTTATAAGCTTATATAAGTGTTAATAATGGCATTACAAACACCCATGACCCACCCATTATGTCTTTGCCATGCCTTTATTAATCTTATTTTGTTTGCTTATTGATATTAAAATATACTTTATTGCTCATCTATTATAAGTTAACTATAAGTTAACTATGCTTTTTGCAACTACCGGATCTAAAGCGAGAACAATGCCTTATTACTTGTTAATTAATGGTTATTAAGGACCTTATTATAAAGCGTTACCAAAACTTTTTATTAATTGTTAACCGTCCATTTTCATATTAAGGGTAGAGACAAATTATCTATGTGGTCGTATGGGTTGGAGGACACAATGAAACTGAAACATGCTGTATATCTCTAAACTATTGAATTATTTTAACAACTAACTCATTTTCCAAACATCACTTCAGCCATGTGGATCTTATTCTACATGTTTAGCGAATTAACACCTTTAGCTTATGTGAGAAATGTATTTTTTCTGTGTATGTGTTGAGATTTAATTAATTAATTCATCTTTATTTGAGGGACCATGAGGGAAAACGATAAATTTGTGCATTCCCTATTAAAATGAATGGATATATGTTGGCTGCATGCTAGCGTTTGACTAGCACGGCCAACTTAAAACTCTTAAAAATTCATATTTTTTTATATCTATTCTTAAAACATCATATTTAAAATACAACTCTACATACGTATACTCATGTTTCTTATTTTATCCATTGAAAATGTACAATTTCACAGCTGGTTGTTATTCAGTTTTACAGACTGCAAGTCATTGGAAATTATCATCTGTATCTTCTGTTCACTGAATATGAGGCAGAGGTTTGTTGCTGGATCAGATTCTCTGAGTAAGTTTTACAAAATGTCCTTCTTGTATAAATATAAAATGTAACATCTATTTTTGCATTGTATTTGTAAGGACAAGATGCTGCTCGCTTGCATGATGTAAACAAACAGTTCACCCTCTCCCTTTTTGTCAAAGTGCAGACATGAAGAAAACAGTTTTAATATGACATTAATTACAGTCCCTCCATGGATCGTTGGAGACCAGCCAGTCTCTTCAGGAACCTCCCAGGCCCTGGACAGACAGGTAATGGAAAAAATATGTCTGATTATACTGTTCACAGTCAAGGAAATATGTTGTTAAAAAGGGACAGACGTGCAGTTTGTACTCACGTTTGGTAGCATTGACTTGTGAGTCTCTCTTTGTTGATAGTAAGCAGAAATAATGCAGTTCCTTCTACAAAAAACACAGAAGTAGCATCATGTCATTACAGGTCCACACCACTACACTGCAAAAAAAAACAACTTGTTATTGAGTTTTAACCTAAAACAGTGATTTAAGTTGGTAAAACTTGGAAATATAAATTATTGACATTTAGGGCAATAATGTAAGTTAACACAACAAAGGAAGCCAGTTGTCTGCTCAAAAACAAGTTGGTGAGTTGTTGTTACTTATATCTTTAAGTTGGGGTTCACAACAAGGGACAATAGTTCTGATAACTCTTATTTCTTTGTTGGGAAATGCGGAAAGCGCTGAAATTCAGTCATTAGCGAAAGCTAGCGGCTAACTGATGCTAGCGTCTAACTGATGCTAGCGGCGCTGCTTGTTACAGCCATAGACATATGTATACATATATATGTATGTCTATGGTTACAGCTACAAGAGTAGCCATTAGCGTATCAATGCTAACTCAAAATTGTGGTCACAACATTAGCTGACATTTCATAGCGGCGTTACAATCGTGCCAATTCAGCACATTGCAGAAGTTAGGATTAAAAGTTATTACAATGTAAAATTATAAATTCAAAAATCTGAATCCAGAGTTGACCAAACTCAAAAACAAAACTTTAAATATTTAGTTTAATTGTCCAACTTAAAATTTTATCGAAGTTTGTTGCCTTGAAATTTTGAGTTCACCCAACTTTTCTTTTTTTGCAGTGTAGGTACATTTACTCAAGTACAATTTTGAGGTACTTGTACTTTACTAGAGCATTACTTTTTTATGTAACTTTATACTTCTTCTCCACTACATTTAGCCGACAGCTTTAGGTACTTTTCAGGTAAAAATTTAACATAAAAAACTTTAATTAAGACATTAGATAAGACTATCATAACAGTATATTAAGTAGTTAAAATAACCCCATTCTTGAGGAAATTAAAATGATGCTTACATAAATTAATCAATAATCCATTAATATATTTGGAATATATTTAACACCTTTTGATACTTGAAGTACATTTTGTTCTGTTACTTTTCTACTTTTACTAAAGTTAGTTTTAAATGCAGGACTTTTACTTGTAGTGGAGTCATTTCACAGTTTGGTATTAGTACTTTTACTTTAGTAAGGGATCTTTATACCTTTTTTTCACTCTTATTCCCTGTTTACCTGTACCTTGGGCCATCACAAGGTGATAAATATGATGTAAATGTAAATATTAATACTAATAATATTTTACCCCTGCTCATCATCTTGGGCTCAAATTGAAGCTTATGAGCTTGGGAAGTTTTCTATATACAAGTGAGGTGGTGATATTCATTATAAAGTGCTGGAAAATAATTATTTTTGATGAGAATTTGTCAAGCGGACTGTCATGTTGTGGGTGATATTTCAAAAAAAGTGACACAGAAAGCCTTAGTATCTTATTTTGCCACTTTCCCCTTTGTTTCAGGAAACTCCCTGCAAATGTTGCAAATTTACTAGATTAAAGTGCCAAATCTACAAGAAAAAAAGGTGCAGATTTCAGATTTAAAGTGGCAAATCTGCTCGAAAAAAGTGGGGGAAAAAAGCAACTTTTTTCTCGCACCACTCACTACTTTTTCACCACTTTAAATCTCATAAAAACAAAAGTTGCAAATTTACTAGATTAAAGCAGCAAATTGACAAGAAAAAAGTTGCAGATTTAAGAGATTTAAAGTGGCAAATCTGTGTGGAAAAAAGTCGCAGATTTACGAGAAAAAAGTGGGGGAAAATCAACTTTTTTTCTCGCAGATTCACCACTTTAAACCTCATAAATCTGCACATTTTCTCGTAGATTTGACACCTTAATCTCGTAAACTTTTTTTCTCAAAATATTACCCCCTCCCCCGGGTCCGTATGTTTTTTGTTTTTTTTACACATTCTGGCTGTATGTAATATCCTCCAATGTTCTCTAGGGTTGACATCTGGAATTTGCAAGTATTTCAATCAGTGCCCTATTAAGGGTTAATATTTGCATATACATCATTTCACTATAAACATGTCTGCAAAAAGGGGGTTTTGGCTCCCTGAAATCAAACGGCTCAGAGTTAGAGGCAGTGGTGGTTCTACACAGGGGCCTACAGGGGCCACTGCCCCTGTGAAGAAGCCTTGGCCCCTGCTGTGGCCCCTGTGTCAAATTAATAATAAAATGGTCAATTTATAACGATGAACAATGGAACAATTCTAACCTTTTTTTTTGTTCAAACAATATTTCATTGTACACAAAAGAAACCCAGAATGTGTACATTGTATAATACTTTAACTCTCTGGAGTCTTATAGTCTATTTTGTCCATTTTTGAATCCTTTTCATGTCTTTACTTGTCTTTGTAAGTCATTTTGTGTCTTTTTGTGTCTTTTTTTGGTAATTTTGTGTCTGTTGTTGTGTCTTTTTTAGTTATTTTGTGTCTTTTTTGTCATTGGTGTCATTTATGTGTCTTTTTTGTGTCTGTTTTAGTTATTTTGTGTCTTTTTTTGGTTATTTTGTGTCTTTTTTGTCATTTTTATGTCTTCTGTGGTTTTTTTTGTTATTCTGTCTTCTCATTTTGTGTCTTATTTGGTCATTTTGTGTTCTTTTTTTGTCATTTTTATGTCTTCTGTGGGTTTTTTTTTTGTTATTCTGTCTTCTCAGTTTGTGTCTTTTTTTGGTCATTTTGTGTCTTTTTCAAGACTTTTTCATTCAAAGATTTTGAATGCTTGAATATCATCTTTGCCATTTTTTCATGTGCTAATGTGCCCCTCTGATTAAACACTGGCCCCTCCTTGGCCCCCACAGTAAAACTGGTCTAGAACCGCCACTGGTTAGAGGTGCTCGTTATCAACTTGTGATGGTCCAAGCTGTAGGCTTACAGGAAATAATCGTCAAAAAAAGTTGGAAAAAACCATCCTGAGGCTCCGGGCCTCCATGAAAAACATTTAGTGTCTCTTACTTGCTCTGTATGCCTCCACCTGGTGGTAATCCAGGGATAACAGTGGACGCGAGGACTGTGAGGACAGACAGCAGGTCAGGTTCCTCCCCTCTGCTGCACAGCTCTTCATATATTTCTGTCACACATTAAAACAAAAAAAGAGAGGAAAAAGCATATGAGCAGAATTACACACAGGGCTTTCCCTCCTATTTAAAGGCTGAAGACTTTTATTACAAATATTGGTAACGCTTTATAATAAGGTCCTTAATAACCATTAATTAACAAGTAATAAGGCATTGTTCTCGCTTTAGATCCGGTAGTTGCAATAAGCATAGTTAACTTATAGTTAGCTTATAATAGATGAGCAATAAAGTATATTTTAAAACTGTAAAACTGAATATCAACCAGCTGTGAAATTGTACATTTTCAATGGATAAAATAAGAAACATGAGTATACGTATGTAGAGTTGTATTTTAAATATGATGTTTTAAGAATAGATATAAAAAAATATGAATTTTTAAGAGTTTTAAGTTGGGCGTGCTAGTCAAACGCTAGCATGCAGCCAACATATATCCATTCGTTTTAATAGGGAATGCACAAATTTATCGTTTTCCCTCATGGTCCCTCAAATGAAGATGAATTAATTAATTCAATCTCAACACATACACAGAAAAAATACATTTCTCACATAAGCTAAAGGTGTTAATTCGCTAAACATGTAGAATAAGATCCACATGGCTGAAGTGATGTTTGGAAAATGAGTTAGTTGTTAAAATAATTCAATAGTTTAGAGATATACAGCATGTTTCAATTTCATTGTGTCCTCCAACCCATACGACCACATAGATAATTTGTCTCTACCCTTAATATGAAAATGGACGGTTAACAATTAATAAAAAGCTTTGCTAACGCTTTATAATAAGGTCCTTAATAACCATTAATTAACAAGTTATAAGGCATTGTTCTCGCTTTAGATCCGGTAGTTGCAAAAAGCATAATTAACTTATAGTTAACTTATAATAGATGAGCAATAAAGTATATTTTAATATCAATAAGCAAACAAAATAAGATTAATAAAGGCATGGCAAAGACATAATGGGTGGGTCATGGGTGTTTGTAATGTTATTATTAACACTTATATAAGCTTATAAACACACAATAATGTTAATAAGCATCTTGTAAGGACTTACAAGGGCCTTATTACTTGTTAATTAATGGTTATTACAAGGACCTTAATATAAAGCGTTACCAAAATATTTACCATGAAATAAGAGTTGCAATCTGTAAATTAATATGATGGGACTTAGATTTTTTATTCAATTGTTTAATGGTCTTGACAGTTAAATTATGGTGAATTCTATGTCAACATACAAAAAATACATATCATATTGCTCTCTGTAAAATTAAGGCAACTTTCTATTTTTATTTTTTTTACAGTAAAACTTTTAATTTAATGTCACATTTTTTTATCGGAAAAAAAGTACAGCAGTTCACACTTACCCTCAAATAAAGTAAAAAACAGTAAGTTATTTTACTTAATGAAAAATATAGATAATATAAAGTAAATATCTATATTTTTTATCTTAATTTAATAATTTAATATATTTTTACTGTTTTTTTAATGACTTCTTTTTATATTTGTTTTTAAAAATTACATTAAAGTTAAACTTTTACTGTCAAACAGAAAATTTCATTCATTTTACATTCAGCAATGTTTTTTGTTTTTTTAAATAGATTTCACTGTAACTCAACATTCATTAAGCAATTGAATAATCATGTAAAACAATCTATAATTACCCACTATATTGATAAAAAAAAAAGAACCCTTTTATTTCAGGGATAATATTTGTAATAAAGTATTTTTTTGGCATCTACACTTAATGTAGAAAAACCCTGTAAAATAATACAGTACATTTCTGTAAAATAACTATTGTTTTTTATGATGTATACACTGTAACACATTTCTGTAAGAAAACAGCCAAATTGTGACAGTAACATACTGTTTTCCATTAAAAAGGTATTATACTGTAGAAAACAATGCATTCTGGGCAATATTTGTAGGTAGTTTGCCGTTTCCCATAAAATATATGATATATATATGATATTTTCTAAGTCTCTTCTTGTCCACATTTTAATGGCTGTATTTTACTTAACTAACTCATTCAGTATATGGTTTATTAAAATTACTGAGGTTACAGTGGAGACATCGCTTAATTTGTAGTAATTGGCTTTCAGACAGTAATATGCTCTATTTACAAAAAATGACTGCATTGTTTACTGCAACAATATTGCAACTAGCTTCAGCACTATACTGTGTTTTAGTCTACTGTAAAAATCAATGAAATGCAGGATTTTACTGTAATTCAGTATGAGGTTTTATCACAGTAACATACTGTAAAGTAGATAACAGTAGAGGAACTGTAGAATTAACAGTAAATTACTGGCAACCCTGCTGCCAGTATTTTACTGTTAATTTACAAGACAATTGTTGAGAGTGTAGCAACAATGTGCCTCACTGATGTGTGTTCAGGCAGCACAAGTTCTTTCTGGCAGATGAGAGGACAGCAGGATCAATTCATTATTGATTTGATCTTTCTGTGGGATCTATTGACAAGGAAAATGTGAACAGCTAATCAATCTAATGCACTAAATCTACGCATGACACTTTGCTATGTTATTAATATTATTACTACTACTATTATTATTATCATTATTATTATTATTATTATTATTATTATTATTATTATTATATATACTGTTACTGACACTACTATTATTATTACTATATACTGTAATATACTATTATTATTATTATTATTATACCGGCCTTATTTATTATTATTATTACTATTACTATTATTATTATTATATATTTATCTATTATATATCATATTATTTTATTTATAATTATTTTATTTATTTTTATTTTATTTTATATTGTTAGTATTTATTATTACATATTATATTATATATTCGCCCTATCTATCTATCTATCTATCTATCTATCTATCTATCTATCTATCTATCTATCTATCTATCTATCTATCTATCTATCTATCTATCTATCTATCTATCTATCTATCTATCTATCTATCTAAATCTATATTATTTTAATTTATTGTCAACACTTTAGATTTATATTTCATCATTTTTATTGTCTTGTGTGCATATTGTCCAAATTGCTCAATTGTTTTTGTCTATTTTTATTGTATATGTGACCCTTGCTGTAAAGTTGAAACATGATCATTGATTATGGAGTCTTTATAAACTTATAATGATACATAAATAAATATCTTAGTTAACACTAACACCATTGATGACTACTGGACACAATTTGATTTACTAATGTTAATAAATATACCCTAACTGTAACGTTTAACCCCAAAAATCTATCTATCTATCTGTCTGTCTGTCTGTCTGTCTGTCTGTCTGTCTATCTATCTATCTATCTATCTATTTATCTATCTATCTATCTATCTATCATCACAGACTTATTGATAATAGTGCACTGGAAAAAGAGAGGAACTGATCTGCACTAGAATCAATTGTTGAAGTTCCCACAAGGCTGTCTGCTAGTATTAACAGTCCAGAGGAGTGTGTGTGTGTCTGGTATATAGTCAGGCGGCTTAGCCAAATAAAGGGGACACGCCGGACAAAAGCACCAAATTTTTTCCACATACTCTCTATCACCATAGGTTTAAATTTTTGGTAGGAGCCACTTCATCAAGATTGTGGATCGGAGATGGCAGCCATATAAAGTCTATGAGGAATGCTTTATCTTCTAAGCCACTTAGAAGGTCAATCTGGGTGTCAAAATCTACATTTTCTGGGTCAAAGAATCATTTAAAGCTATTGAGAATATCACTAGATGATTATTTGTTCAAATAGATATGTTCATTTTCACCCAGACTGGTAGGTCTGCAAGTGCTGCAGCAGGGAATCCTGAGCTGAAAATGTTTGGAGTCTATATTCATGGGAGAGTTCAGATTAGCTGCCATGTACACTGCTCAAAAAAAATCAAGGGAACGCTTTCATCTCATGTCAGATCTTGATTAACAAATTATTCACAGTGAGTCATCTAGTGATATTCTCAATCGCTTTAAATTGTTTTTTTGACCCAGAAAATTTAGATTTTGACACTCAGATTGACCTTCTAAGTGGCTTGGAAGTTATATTGGTTCTCATAGACTTTATATGGCTGCCATCTCCAATCCGCAATCTTGATGAAGTGGCTCCGACCAAAAATTGAAGCCTATAGTGATGGAGAGCATGTGGAAAAAATGTGGTGCTTTTGTCCGGCGTGTCCCCTTTATTCTTAAATCTGGTCCTAAGCTGCCTGACTAGTAACAGCACATCACCTCCAGCCTCCCCTGTGCATCATTATCACTCACTCACCTGCTACTTTGGACTCCAGCAGGTCCTCCAGCTCGGCCTCCTGGTGCAGCGCCTCGGCCGACAGCTGGGGGGCTCCAGGGAAGCAGAGCAGGATGATGCTGATGTTGTCCAAGCTGCCCTGTGGAGCCAAGAAGCAGCAGCATCAGCAGAGAGGTGAGTAACCACGGCGACCTTACAAATGTCAACATATAATATTATTATTACACCCCGGGTGAACGGTTTCAGAGATAGATCATTTTCAGCTCAAAGTCACCTCACAGATGCGCTGGAGCAGGAAGATGGAAATGGAGTGTGGAAGAATCTGTGACATTTTGAGGTCACTGTGCAAATCAGTGCTGAAGCCCAGTTACATAACAGAGTGACATGATGCCAAGCAGAGTGCAGCGTGCATGTTAGCATGTTAGCATGTTAGCATGTGCACATGTCGGCTCTTTGACTCAGGAACAAAACAAAACAAGATAAACCTAATTCATTTTATTAAGTGCACTGACGTTCAGTGAACCTTGGTTTTAAATAGGGGATAAATTTAATGAGGGGATTTATTTCACTTAGTGACACAACATTTATCAGTGGTGGAAGAAGTATTCAGATCCCTTACTTCAGTAAAATTACTAATATCACACTGTGAAATTACTCCACTACAAGTAAAAGTCCTGCATTCAAAACATACTCTATATCATACCCTTTATCAGGCAAAGAACTATATTTGGTAACTTCAGGTAATATTTCGAGAAAAAAGTTGCAAATTTACTAGATTAAAGCGGCAAATCTACGCGAAAAAAGTAGCAGATTTACGAGAAAAAAGTGGGAAAAATCAGCAGGGGACAGGAGATTTTGTAAATACAAAATGTATAGAGTTCAGTAATTATAGCATGTGAAGCTCCCATTTTTCTAGTATTAGTTTCCATCCTTTCCCCCAATTTTTGTTATATTATCAAAGAAATTCCTTTTTTTTAATGACATTATAACTGTAATAACTTCATGACCTATATATTGGCAAAACAAGGGCACAGAGAGTAAAACAAACTGAAACTGCTGGTATTTAGAGCAGCTATTCTCAACCTTGGGGTCCCGACCCCAATTGGGGTCACGAGATGATTTCTGGGGGTCGCCAAATCATTTTAGAAGTCAGCTCTGTCTCCACTGTGTTAAAGTGTTCATGTGTTAATGTGTTTTAGTCTTTTTGGTCACTTAATGTCTTTTTTTTGTCATTTTGTGTGTTATTTGGTCATTTTGTGTCTTTTTTTGATCATTTTGTGGTCAATTTGTGTCTTTTTTTGGTCAAATTGTGTCTTTTTTTGTCATTTTTGATCATTTTGTGGTCAATTTGTGCCTTTTTTGGTAATTTTGTGCCTTTTTTTTGTCATTTTGTGTTTTTTTTTGGTAATTTTGTTTCTTTTTTGGGTCATTTTGTGTCTTTTTTGATCATTTTGTGGTCAATTTGTGCCTTTTTGGGTAATTTTGTGTCTTTTTTTAGTCATTTTGTGTTTTTTTTTGGTAATTTTGTGTCTTTTTTGGTCATTTTGTGTCTTTTTTGATCATTTTATGGTCAATTTGTGTCTTTTTTGTTCATTTTGTTTCCTTTTTTTCGGTCATTTTGTTTCTTTTTTGGGTGATCTGAACTGTGTGTGTGAGATTCTGTTCAGTGAGTGGGGGTCACGGACAACATGCATGTTAGATTGGGGGTCGCAACTCAAAAAGGTTGAGAACTACTGATTTAGAGGGTTAACACAATGAGTCTTGTTGACAAGCTCGTATTCAACAGAATAGTTACTGTTTTGTCTAGCAGCTAAAATATAAGTATATCTGGCTATAGTGGCATAATTATTCTCCCTCATTAGTCTGAAATGATTCTTTATGTGAAAGAACGTTATGATGAGTCAATGTTTTTGAGCGTCGACCTCCAGCCGAGTGACAGTGAGTCCTCATAAGAACCCAGAATAATCCCATCTAACCTGTTCTGACACCCCTGCAGTCTATTTAAAGGTGGTCTGTCACACTAATATACCATGAACACAGTCTATATGTGACTGAAGCAAAGCTCCAGCAGAAGGGAGAGCTGCTCTCTCAGTTTTTTATGATTATTATCTGGTTCACTTCCATGTGGTCATGAACCTTGTTAAAGTGGCTATAATTAATATTTATATTTTAAAAATAGATCTGAGGTCAATCCTAGGGAGAAACCCACAGAGAATTATCACCTGATTCTGCAGTTAACCTCACCTTTTAGTTCATCTTTCGGGTTTTATTTTTCCCGGAACAAAACTTTACTGTTTTGGTTCTTTATCACTCATGAACATTAACCTGGTGAAACTGAAGTATTTGGCTTTTCAAAAACTTCTCATCTCTTCAATTATCATTTCAGAGGGGTGTATATATTTAAAAAGTTAAAAACCAGAACCAACACCAAATCACGATGCACCACGGTAACAGCTGTTAAATTATGGAACGAATTGGAGAAAGACTTGAAAACTTGCAATTCCATTAACTTATTCAAAAAATTACTTAAAAATAGGATGATTAATTTATATAAGTTAGAGTAATGAGTAATAAGCTTCTTTCTTTTCTCTCTTTTGTGACTGCTTATTTCTTTTGTTGTCAAATAACAGATTGTACATTTCTAATTTTTAAATTTACTTGAGTCGTAACAGGGTAATAAGGCGTAATAAGCTATGCTTCAGCCTTTTAGGTCCAAATGTTTATTATCAATTTTCTCTCTCTGTTTACATGATGTTTACTTTGATCAATGTTTTTTTTCTGGTTTGTTTTGATGACATGTATTGACCGAAATAAACAGATATGAAACGAAACGAAAATAAACTTTAGTGTCTTAGGAAAACTGTTAGCTTTAGGCAATAAAATCACTTGAGTATGGTTAATAATAATATAATAATAATAATAATAATAATAATAATAATAATAATAATAATAATAAGGTTAAGGCTGAAGAACAGGGTTGGACTTCAATATAGTGGTTCCTCACAGTAATACACGAGAGAAATAAAAAGATTCAACATGTTTCCACACTCTCAGTTTACACTTATGACCTACAAAATGTCAGATTGTTTATCAAATCAAAGCTGTTGATACAAACGTTAGATATGAGAAAACATTCCACTGGTGTGAATTGTTTTTAAAGGCTGAGGGAAAGTCATATAGACGTTTAATTGTGATTGGTTTGATGTCTATACTTAGTTAAGTTAAGTTTATGAAGCCTAGTTAATTTCTCAAAAACTGGAATGGAAGTGTGCTTACCTTTTCAATAACTGTATGGTGTGCTTATTCCACAGCCCACAAGAAATATATAATATAGTATAATATATAATAGTTGTGCTCACAGCTTAAAACACAATGCGCTGTGCAATCCATCCATTTCTGATCTATCTCATATCCTGCAAACCCTGTATTTATTCACTCTACTTACTTCCAGTAAAAATAATTTGCAGTATTAGGATTAAAACAGGACATTATTTTCCACTTCCCATGCAGAAGTTGTACACATTTTTAATGCTTTTCAGGTTATACAAACCTGGACTATGACTTGTGATCACGTGTTTAGCAAACGAAAACAAATCACAAATCAGCTGCACTGTAAAAAAAAAATCTGTTTAATTTACGGTAAAATACCGGCAGCTGTGGTTGCCAGAACATCACCGTAAAAAATACAGTGAGCGTATGTAAATGTAAATATCAGCAAAAACTGTAATTTATACTGAATAATCCCATTACTTTTAGGATAATTGTGTCATCGTGGTATTTCTCCATTAACTTTACATGAAAAATTTATATTTTTACAGCAAAACTGTGTGTTTTCTACAGTTTATGGCGGTAGAATTTAAAGTTTTTTACTATTCTTTGATTGACAGTAATTAAAAGTATCTGCTACGGTGATCTACAATGTTTAATTTTACGACCTATTTCTGATGCAAATTGACAGTGTTTTACTGTTATTTCTACAAACATTTTTTACAGTGTACAGTTGATGTGTCAATAAATGATTGTGCTGTCATGCCAAACAACTGAACACAGTCACAGTTTAAAGGATTAAGTTATTACATAAAACCCACTGCCCATTAAAAGTTATGTAACACACTGAAATTGTGTTTTGGCTTTATAATCAGTTAAAAGGATTTGCCAGTTAAACTAATACAACTGGCCTGCTGGAGAGAATGTGGAGAGGTATTTGTTGATCATGCTCATGTTTTTTGGACTTGCCCCTCCATTCAGTTCTTCTGGGGGGAAGTGGCAAAAATTATTTCAAAAGTTTTATATTTTAATATGAATATATTATTTACAACTCTTTATCTTGGGAAATGCCAGATGGGCTGAGCAAAGCTGATATGCACCTACTTAAGGTCTTGCTGGCTGCAAGTAAAAAGGCCATCACAAAATGTCGGCTCCAGAAAAATGCCCCCACTATAGATTCCTTCGTTAATATTGTAAATCAATTACATGTATTAGAGCAAATGACTTACTCAGTCAGACTTCAAAAAGATTTAGGGGAAAAACGATGGCAGAAATGGCAAGCCTATTTGGCTAATGAGTGAGACTGTATGCGTGTATTGGGTATTATACTACTATCTTCTGGATTTTACTGATCACCCCCGGACCTTGAATATGGGTAATTGTTCAGTGTTTTGTATTTGTCTTTTGTTTTACTTTCCTGTACTGAAAAATTAAAACGATCTATAAATAAATAGTAAAAAAAAAAAAAAAAAAAAAGAAATGCATGATTTGGTTTGAAGATACGGAAGCCCTGAACCGCAAGTGAAGAAATTTTTTTTTGAGATGTTATCTTGTTATTTCGAGATAATATCTCGTTATTTCAAGATAATATCTCGTTATTTCAAGATAATATCTCATTATTTCGAGATAATACACATATGTAAAAAAAAAAAAAAGAATTAAAAAAAAAAAAATCTTCCAAATTTTTTTTTTTCTTCAGATATTATCTCATTATTTCGAGATAATATCTCGTAATTACGAGATAATATCTCGTTATTTCGAGATAACACACCTATGTAAAAAAAAAATATTATTTTTTTTTTAAAAATCGTTTATTTTTATGAGATATTATCTCGAAAAAAAATTTTTGGAAGATTTTTTTTTTTTTTAATTCTTTTTTTTTTTTTTACATATGTGTATTATCTCGAAATAATGAGATATTATTTCGAAATAATGACATAGGCCTAATATCTGAAGAAAAAAAACATTTTGGAAGATTTTTTTTTTTTTAATTCTTATTTTTTTTTTACATATGTGTATTATCTCGAAATAATGAGATATTATCTCGAAATAACAAGATAACATCTCAAAAAAAAAATGTCTTCACTTACGGTTCAGGGCTTCCGTAGAAGCAGCAGATTCTGACCTTAATAATAATAAATAATAATAATAATTCTGACCTTATAGAGGCAGAGGTCAATGACCTGCGTGCAGACGTCTCTCAGGTCGGTGCAGACGCGCAGCCGGTTGTGGATGAAGGCGCACAGCTCCTCGTTGCTGATGGTGTCCCACACGCCGTCGCAGGCCAGAACCAGGAACTCATCCGCCGGAGATCGCTCCACCACACACACTTCCGGCTCGGGAGACACCATCTGCTCGGTGGGCGTTCGGTTCTCGGCGCCCTTGTAGCTGAAGTCCCCCAGAGCACGAGACACCGCCAGGGAGCCGTTGATGCGTTGGATGGACACGGAGCCGCCCGCGCTCTCAATGCGCTCCTTCTCCAGAGGGCTGTACGGTTTGTGGTCCTCAGTGGAGAAGCAAACCTGGCCAGACCGGCACAGCATGGCCCTGGAGTCCCCACAGTTGGCGAAGTAGATGTAATATGGTGAGATGAGAGTGGCGATCACGGTGGTGCCGCCTCGCTCCCAGCCCTCCCGACGCGCCACAGACAGCAGGTGCTTGTCTGTCTGCAGGAAGCCCTCCATGATGGATCCTTTCACTCTCTCAGGATCATCCTCTTGTCTCATCCCACCTGTTTCCAGTGGCGGAAAGTAACAAAGTTACATTTACAAAACCACATTTTTACACTTTTACACACACAATTTGGCTGTGTTTGACAACACATTTTCTGTGGTTTGGAAAACTGCGATTACATATATATTTTGGCTTTATTCTGACTTTAAAACAAATGGTTTTTGCTGCTGCTTTTACTGCAAATGCAAATGCAGTGTTTGTCCTGGAAAAAAAACTATAGCAGGTGTTTTGAACACTTGTTTCGATGCTTCTTGAACTGGTTAAAGGTTGAACCACCTTTCCAATGTATCAAGATCAGCATGTTATGAAAAATGTCACAGCTATTTACTGTAAGAAACATTCGCTGTGTGCTAATCCAGTCTTGATTACATTCCTTGGCAGGTTCTTGGCTGATATGGGACAGCTTCTCAGTGCAGTTTTTTCTTCTAGATAACGGTTCAGGTACCTCTCTCCTTTCTCTATCTTCTTTTCCATTGCATTTCTTTTTCTCAGATCGCCTCATATGCTGTTCAAGTTAGTTTTCCACACTTTAAAAAAGAGGGAAAGTGAAAATAATTGAGGTGAAATACAAGATCCAGAATAAAGGGCTTCTCCTGGAAGAACATCAGGAAAAGATGCTCGCCAGTTGAATTTCAACTTTTGTTTCTTTCTTCTCACTCTTCATTCCTACTGCTGTCCTTTTCCTCCCTTTCTTCTAGTACTCTACTTAAGTACAATTTTGACTTACTTGTACTTTACTTGAGTATTTCCATTTTATGTAACTTTATACTTCTACTCCACTACGTCTTAGAGGCAAATATTATACTTTTTACTCCACTACATTTAGCTGACAGCTTTAGTTACTTTACAGGTCGAGATTTAACATAAAAAAATACATTTAAAGTGATTTGACTTGTTGCTTTTTAATTAAACCTTGTAACGGTATAATAAATAGTTAAAACGATCCCTAACTTGATCAAATTACATTTGATTACTTGTGCTGCTTACATAAATACATCATAATATTAATCCAATAATATACTTGATATATGTAAAACACTCTGAGTGGGTCCATTCTGCATAACGTCTACTTTTACTTTTGATACTTTAAGTACATTTTCATGCTGATCATTTTTTACTTTTACTTCAGTAAGTTTTGAATGCAGGACTTTTACTTGTAGTGGAGTAATTTCACAGTGTGGTATTAGTACTTTTAATTAAGTAAAGGAGCTGAATACTTCTCCCACCACTGCCTGTTTCCACAAACAAACAGAACACTTTGTGCTTTCTGAATCCAGCATAACAGAAAAAACATAAAATAGATATTTGCAGAAATAAATGATAACAGGAAATAATCATTTCGGTAACACTTTACAATAACCATCATTTATAAATGGTAAACAGATAGTTTATTAATGTTTAATCAGCATTTATAAACGGTATACAGACCATTTAGAATGGTAAATACATAATTTCTTAATGTCTAACTAACTCCATCATTCATAAATTACAAATAGATGGTATATTAATGTAAGTTTATAGTTACTTTACCATTAAGAAACCAATACATTATAATTAATAGTTTATCAATAGTTTTAGTTGCACTCATTTTAACATTTTTAACACCATATTAAGTATGTTAATGATTTTGAAATGATTCATATACCTTTAAGAAATTGGTTGAAAACATTTAAAGATTAAATATGTATAGCACTTTGTAAATGGTTAATAATTGGTCTATAAACCATCTATAAACATTACTTAGTTGGTTATTGTAAAGTGTTACCATCATTTCTCTTGTACTGTAAAAAGGGAAAGAGGTGAGAACAGCTTAAATATAACTGAGCACCTTTACAGTCATAAAAGAAACAAGACTTTAGACCAGGGGTGTCAAACTCAAATACACAATGGGCCGAAATGTAAAACTTGAATAAAATCGCGGGCCGACATTGAACAAATAAACCTTTTAATATATACCAAACATGTTTTGCTTTAACATTAAATATGGAACCAGCAACGCTTATAAACATACAATATATAACTAAATAGTGCAGACATGCAAAATCAAATTTCAAATGAAAAACACATCAATGCCATTAATTTACAATAATAATATAATAATTTGGTATTGCCCGCGGGCCAGAGTTTGACACCCCTGCTTTAGACAATATTTATATTCATTCATGCGTTTTTCAGTTGCAGATCTTTCACCTGTGGCCAGGATCTGACCCAGGAGGTGCTGGGAGCAGTACTGAGCCACCGTGCTGCCCGCGTGACCATCGAACACAGCGAAGAAGCTCCAGTCGGCCAGCTCTCCTCCCAGCTGTGGCACGCAGTTGTGGAAGTCCTCCATGTTGGCCCTCCAGCCCTGCATGCTCCCCAGGGCGTAGGTGAGGCCCCAGCGGGCGCAGCCTTCCTCTGTGAGCTTGTCCAGGACCGGCCGGTCCAGGTAGGGGCTGGGGATGACCTCCTCCCTCTCCCCGTCCCCTGGCTGCTCCCCCTCTGCTGCTCCTCCTCCACGCCCCCCTTTGAAGAAAGAGCTGACCCTCTTTTCCGTCTCTTTCACCAGCTGCCGCATAAACGCAGGCATCTCCACGCTGCCCTTCCTGGACGTCCTCATGGCTCCGATGCACAGCTGATGTGAGGGGAATCTCGGTGTTTGTGGCTGGGACGGAGGGCTGAGCTGGGCCTGATGCTGGGCCTGTGCAGAGTCGCCTCCAGGGCTCAGAGCATGGCTGCCTGAGCTGATAGATGTTCTCTGCTCACCTCCCTCTCACTGCTCATCTCCTTCTCTCCTCTCTCCTCCCTGGAGACCTCACTGATCAGCGCTCCCTCCACTCATCCTTCTGCTGCTTGTTTTGGTCTCTCCTCTGTGCTGCTGTGATTTCACCTCCTTTCTTGCTTTTTACATAGCTCTTCCTTCTTTCACCAGCTCTCTGCTTGTTATTTTCCCCCTTTCTCCGCTATGATTGGCCGGCTATTTGTGTGCACCAATCCCTGCTTAGCTTGCATCTCCGCTGTCATGTTAGAGCTCAGCCTCTCTCACCGTCCTCCTATCTGCAGCTCTGCCCCTCCCACATGTTGGTAATCTCAACCTTTGATCAGTGGATTATGTGCTGCCTCTGCTGTGGATTACAGGACTGTCGGCCATTTAGTGCAGAGTGTGTTAGTGAAGGTGGAAATAAGACTCAGTGGAAAAAAGGCTTATTTTCATTATGCACACTGATGAGCCATTTCTTTTGTTGTATTCAAAAATGATGCATTTACAGTGCAACATAATATATTAAGTGCTTCATTTGTGCATGAAAAAAATATTGAAGAAAGGAAAAGGAAACATGCACATAAACGTACAGATGCAAATGCAATTCAGTAAAAAATATAGTGATAACCTCTAACATAAAATAATACATTTTACAAAAAAATGAAGAAAATAAATATACATATAAAATATAACAATAATAATAAAAAATACATAAAAACCATAATAATAATAATAATAATAATGATAATAATAATAATAATAATAAATAAAAAATACAAATAAAAAATAATAATAAAATAGCTGAATAAATAATGCTCAATTCAGGTAGGTAAAATGCAATAAAAATCTACATATAAATAATAATAATAATAATCATAGTCATCATCATCATCATCATCATTTTATTTGGTCACTTTGTTGTTGTTTTTTTACATTTTAAATATAAATAAAATAGCAAAAATAGAAAAAAGATATATTTGTAAACATATCTTTGCCTTGATTGTTGATACAGTTCTCTTTTCATTTGGATAAGTTAATAAAGGATAATTTTCTCCTCTGATAATTAATGTATCAATTGAGCTAAATCAGTTTAAAAAGATAATATCTAGAAAAATGGAGAATCAATAGAGATAAAGCAGCAACTATTGGTGCAAGTCTTATCTGTTTATTTATTCTGAAGGAGCAGAAATGTGATTTTGGTTTTGCATGATTATGCATGTCACCACAGCACGACTTAAAGCTGCTTTGTTTGGCGCCATTCCCCGAGTTACTGCTTAAATCTGTGGAGTCAGCCAGGATGACGCTGCTTCTCTCTGTAATTCTCCACATACTTTGATTTTAGGAGCTGAGCCAGGCAAGAAAGGATAGAAAAACTGTTTTTAAAGTTTGATAAAACTCACTCGTTATGCTGGTGTTTAAGCAGCTTGTCACAGAGGTACACAAAAAGGAAACAAACTTCCCAGTTTAAATAGATATTATATTATTATTATTATTATTATTATTATATCTAAATCTGTTACACTGACACCAGAACAATGTATGGTTTTGAGGTTTTGAAGGCCTAAAATAAGCAGATTAGCATCTTTATTTAAAGGAGGCAGCTGTATTTTTATTTGAAGAGCCAATTAATGATCAGGTGGAATCATGGCTGACACAGGTCAAAGTACACAAAAACAATTAAAAAGATAAAACAATACAACAATTTGAGACAAAATGCATGCAAGAAAATAATGATGAAAATTGATGACAATAAAGCAAATTAATTTAGATTTAAATGCTAAAATAATAATAATAATAATAACAACATCAACAACAACAACAACAACATAATAATAATAATAATAATAATAATAATAAAAAGAAAAGGCTAGACAAAACTGAAATAAACAAAGAAAATGTATATTAAATAATGGTATAAAATGGTAAAAAAAATGTACACAATAATAATAATAAAAATAATATAATAATATAATGATTATAATTAAAAGCAAGATAAAATAGACAAGGAAAAAAAGACAAATAATATATAATAGTGCAATTGGTAGTTAAAATATAATGATAATAATAATAATAATAACAACAACAACAACAACAACAACAAAATAATAATCATAATCATAATAAAAAGTAAAGGCTAGGCAAAACTGAAATAAACAAAAAAAAAGTATATTAAATAATGGTATAAAATGGTAAAAAAAATTTTTATACAATAATAATGATAATAATAATAATAATATAATGATGATAATTAAGTAAAAGCAAGACAAAATAGACAAGGAAAAAAAGACAAATAGTATATAATAATGCAATTGGTAGTTAAAATATAATAATAATAATAATAATAATAATAATAATAATAATAATAATAATAATAATAATAATGATAATAATAATAAAAAGTAAAGGCTAGAGAAAACTGAAATAAACAAAAAAAATGTATATTAAATAATGGTATAAAATAGTAAAAAAAATGTGTACAATAATAATAATAATAATAATAATAATAATAATATCAATAATAATAATAATAATATAATGATGATAATTAAGTTAAAGCAAGACAAAATAGACAAGGAAAAAAAGACAAATAATATATAATAATGCAATTGGTTGTTAAAATATAATAATAATAATAATAATAATAATAATAATAATAATAATAATAATAATAATGTAACACACAGTAGACTGCTATCCTGTAACTTGGGTAATATCTGAGTCATTAGTTTGTCATGAATGCTGGAGGAGAGAACAGCCTGCTGACACTTGATCATGTTTTTATTAATCTTGATTGGTGATGAATTTTACATTAAAGGCTGTTTCTGACTGACGGCTGAATGTGGAGACCTCAGGGTGCAGGGTGGCCTCGGACAGCATGAGGAACCAAGAGAGCCTCTGAGAGCTGAGGGACATGTACATGCTGATGTCTCAGGTTCCCAAAGTGAGTGTGTGTGTGTGTGTGTGTGTGTGTGTGTGTGTGTGTGTGTGTGTGTGTGTGAATCCAAACAGGGGGTATCCAATACAGGATAAAATTAGGCCAGCCAGGCCTTATACTGCTGACGGAGCTGGGGTGGCCAAAAAAAGCCTGCAGTGAGAGCCAACAGTGGAAGCACAAGGAAGGGAGGAAAGCAAGCAGGAATCATCGCCGAAATGGCCACCAAACGTAAGAAAAAACATGGTGTGACAGCTTTAAGAACAGTGAATGAGAGCAGACAGGGAGCTGGTCAGAGTCCAGCTGTCAGGTGGAGGAAGAACAGAGAATTTATTCATTTTCCCTCCGCTGGGCGGTGTGAACACAGACAGGATGACCAGTCAAATACTGAGTCCTGCATGTCTGTCATTTGTTGGACAGATGGGACTGGACTAAATGAGACTCTGTCGCTGATTGAATGTTTGTTTGTTTGTTTCATTCTTAAAGGTCCAAATTGTCCAATAAGTATAAATGATTGATGTTTTCCTCACTGCAAAAAAGCCAACTTGTATTTTTTGGCCTAAAACAGTGATTTAAACTAAATATTTTAAGTTTTGTTTTTGAGTTTGCTCAACTCTGAATTCAGATTTTTGAACTCATAATTTTACATTGTAATAACTTTTAATCCTTACTTATGCTAACTTCTGCAATGTGCTGAATTGGCACGATTGTAACGCCGCTATGAAATGTCAGCTAATGTTGTGACCACAATTTTAAGTTAGCATTAATACGCTAATGGCTACTCTTGTAGCTGTAACAAGCAGTGCCGCTAGCATCAGTTAGCTGCTAGCATCAGTTAGCCGCTAGCTTTCACTAATGACCGAATTTCAGCGGTTTCCCGCAATTCACAACAAAGTAATAAGAGTTATCAGAACTATTGTCCCTTGTTGTGAACCCCAACTTAAAGATATAAGTAACAACAACAACTTTGAGCAGACAACTGGCTTCCTTTGTTGTGCTAACTTACATTATTGCCCTAAATGTCAATAATTTATATTTCCAAGTTTTACCAACTTAAATCACTGTTTTAGGCCAAAAAATACAAGTTGGCTTTTTTGCAGTGTGTATTTTTGGTGATCTTCTGAAGTAAACATATATTTTACAGGGTTCAGAGGGTTAAGATAAAAGGTTGGGAACCGCTGACTTAGATAGATGGCAGCAGGGTTTTAAAGAGCCTCAAACCTGCGTTCACATAGTTTAATATCTGTTTGTAAAGAAGTGATGCCAGCAGTAGGTCTGCGTGGTTCTAACACCTTTATTCAAACGACCCAGTTCCTCCTCCATCTTCTTCTGTTTATTACAAACAAACCTGCTGCTGTTGACAGAAATGGGACACATATTTTTCCCTCTGTGTCAGGGAAGCTTTACTAATACAGGAGGAAAAATGGACAGGAAATAACTCTAAAAATATAGATTTTAAGATTTTGTAAGAGCTGTGACAACAACTAAATCATTAAATATGCCAGCGACCTATATAAATGCTGCAAGAAAACCCCCCAGCATTATTTGGTTGTATTCAGTATTTTATCTTCACAATGTCAGCTTACAGTTCATATATATTCATACAGTTCGGCTCCTTTACGAGAAAATCTTGCCTCGTATTCAAATCAAGGACATCCTCCGCAGAGGTACTTTTTGTTCATCTTCTTTGCTGCCAAAAAAAGCCGAAAAATATTTAAGGAAAAAAGATGCATCAGCTTGAATGTGTTGCTTTTAATAATGCACTTAGCACATTTCTGAATTAATAATAAATAAAGCAATAATCATGCTGTGAGTCACAGTATAATTTAAGATCCCTACACACTAAAACATTAAGTGAGCCTTCTAATGTTAATCTCAAGGTAATTATCTCATTAAAACATGTACAACCCAGATTTCATAAAAGTTCAGATGCACTGTAAAATGTGAATAAAACAACAGAATGCATCAAATTCAGAAAATGATTCATTCTGATTAAGCATGTTGGTCGCAAAGGATTTTGTAAATAATTGCATTCTTTTTTATTACATTTTTTGAAGCACCCCAAGTACAAACAAAAAAAAACCCCAGCTACCCACTTTCTGTCTTTTTGTTTTCCACAAAAAAAACCATGTGAATTATTTATTTATTTATTTATTTTTAGGGTTAAACGTTACAGTTAGGGTATATTTATTAACATTAGTAAATCAAATTGTGTCCAGTAGTCACCAATGGTGTTAGTGTTAACTAAGATATTTATTCATGATAGATAGATAGATAGATAGATAGATAGATAGATAGATAGATAGATAGATAGATAGATAGATAGATAGATAGATAGATAGATAGATAGATAGATAGATAAACGACAATAACAATAAACAACAATAGAAAAAAACACAGAATAGAACAAGGACACTTAAGGAGTTAAAAAAAGAAGATCAGTTGGTAGGTTGGCAAGATGATGGTAATTATACTGATGATATGATGATATATATATATATATATATATATATATATATATATATATATAATAGTACAATATATAATATATAATATAATATGTAACAATAAATAGTAACAATATAAAATTATTATAAATAAAATAATATGATATATAATATATTATAAAAATATTTAAGAGCTAAAATAATAATAGCAATAATAAGAATAATACAAGTTAATAAAAAACAAAAAAAAAGTGTTAATAATAGTGTGGCAGTAACGATTATACATTCGGTAACGCTTTATATTAAGGTCCTTGTCCTTGCCCTTCTCTGTGTAGTTGTGGATCTGGTGTATTGGCGGCCGATGAGGAGGACCGGCGTGGTGTTCACGGGGCTGGTGGTCAGTCTGGCCAGTCTGTTCCAGCTCAGCGCCCTCACCGTCGTCTCCCACGTCCTGCTGGGCGTCATGTCCGTCACCTTCGGCCTCCGCCTCTACTATAAACTGCTGGAGCTGCTGCGCTGGAACCCCGGGGTCCACCCCTTCCAGTCAGTCTGCTCAGTTACACTTCTCTAGTGTGTTTTTCCATCTACGGCTCTCAATGGGTCGATAATTTCAATCATGTAGCACTTGTGGCTAAATGTAGGTCCTGATTGTTTGGTTCGTGTCCTCAGGTCGTATCTGGACCCAGACAGCTCTCTGACAGATAAGGAGACGGTGATGCTGGTGGAGCAGGTGGTGCTGCTGATCGCATTCGCCCTCACAGAGATCAAACGACTCATTTTCATCGAAAGCGTTGTTGACTCCATTAAGGTTGGATGAAATAATGACCTAATAATGTACAGCAGCTATTCTTAACCTTGGGGTCGGGACCCCAATTGGGGTCGCGAGATGATTTCTGGGGGTCTTTTTGGTCATGTAATGTCTTTTTTTTGGTCATTTTGTGTCTTTTCTGGGTCATTTTGTGTCTATTTTTTTGGTCTTTTTGGTCATTTTGTGTCTTTTTTGGGTCATTTTGTGTCTATTTTTTTGGTCTTTTTGGTCATTTTGTGTCTTTTTTTGGTCTTTTTGGTCATTTTGTGTCTTTTTTGGGCCATTTTGTGTCTTTTTTGGTCATTTTGTGTCTTTTTTGGATCATTTTGTGGCCAATTTGTGTCTTTTTTTGGTAATTTTGTTTCCTTTTTGGTTGCTGTGTCTTTTTTTGGTCATTTTGTGCCTTTTTTTTTGTCTTTTTGTGTCTTTTTTGGATCATTTTGTAGTCAATTTGTGTCTTTTTTTGGTAATTTTGTTTCCTTTTTGGTTGTTGTGTCTTTTTTTGGTCATTTTGTGCCTTTTTTTTTGGTCATTTTGTTTATTTTTTGGGTCATTTTGTGTCTTTTCTGGTCATTTTGTGTCTTTTTTTAGTAATTTTGTGTCTTTTTTTTGTCATTTTGTTTCTTTTTCGTATGATCTGAACTGTGCATGTGAGATTCTGTTCAGTGAGCGGGGTCGCGGACAATATGCATATTAAATAGGGGGTCGTGACTCAAAAAGGTTGAGAACTACTGATGTACAGTTTGAACAGTGGTGGTTCTAGACCAGTGTTCCTGTGGGGGCCAAGGAGGGGCCAGTGTTTAATCAGAGGGGCACATTAAAAACAGCAAAGATGATATTTAAGCATTCAAAACCTTTATTTTAGCTTATTTAAACATCTTATTTAAGTATATTTGGAAGATATAAATACATTGATTTAAACAATGAGACTCACCAACAATAACAATTATTTTTGTACAACAATAACATTTTACTTTTTTATATTTTGGAAGTGCAGGACAGTAATAATGATCTTATTTTATAAATACACAAGCTTTTATTGAACAATTAAACTATGAAACAATGTACACACTCTGGGTTCCTTTTGTGTACAATGAGATATTGTTTGAACAAAAAATAGGTAAGAATTGTTCTGTCGTTCATAGTTTTTCATCATTTTATTATTAATTTGACGCAGGGGCCACAGCAGGGGCCCAGGGCTTCTTCACAGGGGCAGTGGCCCCTGGAGGCCCCTGTGTAGAACCGCCACTGCGTATGAACACAAAACTGATTCATAAAACATAAAAGCTGAATGATTAATGGAAGGTAGATTATCAACTTGTATGGGCACATGGTTGTGAGTTTTAACCCTCTGAAACGTTGTTCTCAGGCATTATCGATGGAATTTGAATTTTTCAGACCTTGTATGGATCAAAGGTTACAAAAAGTGTAGAAAAAGTAACCAAATGAAGCTTAAAATTGTGATATCTCTGTCAAAATCATTTTATTCTACATGTTTCATTTAAAATGTCGCCAAAAATAAGCCTTTTGGAATAACTAGATCCTGTTACGTCACGTGACAAATATTCACCGAAAATCTGCTTACACAGAGCAGAGAGGAGAGGACAGGAGAAATGCAAATTGTTCAAAATGTGCAATATATGGAGACCAATTTTTACTTTCCTATATTTGTGGCACTTGGGCACTTGGAAAAGTCTACAAGACCACAGTGAGTAAAATGTAAAAGCCATCATGAAACAGCTTGTAGGAGTTAAAGAGGGTTAAACCAACTTAGAGCTGCACAGTTGGGGTGTTGATTCTCAGTGTGACTGGCAGTATAATTATCGCCTTCCCATTACTGGAACTATTTGTTTAAACTTTATTATTGCATCACAATTGCATTAATTAACAATGCTTAATTTTCTCTCTCTTTGTTTTCTTAGTTTGCTCTGCTGCTGTATCTGCTGGCCTATGTTGGTGTAGAAACCAGCGGACTGACTCTGGTGATAACGGGTGAGTTCTTCATGCAAAAATGACTTGTGAGTGTTTTGAGACTGTAGATCAGTGGTTCCCAACCTTTTTCTTGAGGGTCCCACATTTTTACCATTGTAAACTTTGGCGACCCCCCGCCCCCCCATTGTCCATTGTCCGAAGTCAATGTGACTTTCATGGTACCCTCTCTTTTTCTTTTTGAGATATTCAGCATTTTCGTCTCCCGCAAGGTGAGGTTACCACTAGGTGAGGTTACCCCTAGGTGAGGTTACCGCAAGGTGAGGTTACCACTAGGTGAGGTTACCACTAGGTGAGGTTACCTCTAGGTGAGGTTACCCCTAGGTGAGGTTACCGCAAGGTGAGGTTACCACTAGGTGAGGTTACCTCTAGGTGAGGTTACCCCTAGGTGAGGTTACCGCAAGGTGAGGTTACCACTAGGTGAGGTTGCCCCTAGGTGAGGTTACCTCTAGGTGAGGTTACCGCTAGTTGAGGTTACCTCTAGGTGAGGTTACCCCTAGGTGAGGTTACCGCAAGGTGAGGTTACCACTAAGTGAGGTTGCCCCTAGGTGAGGTTACCTCTAGGTGAGGTTACCGCTAGTTGAGGTTACCCCTAGGTGAGGTTACCCCTAGGTGAGGTTACCGCAAGGTGAGGTTACCACTAGGTGAGGTTGCCCCTAGGTGAGGTTACCACTAGGTGAGGTTGCCCCTAGGTGAGGTTACCTCTAGGTGAGGTTACCGCTAGTTGAGGTTACCCCTAGGTGAGGTTACCACTAGGTAAGGTTACCACTAGGTGAGGTTACCGCAACGTGAGGTTACCGCTAGGTGAGGTTACCACTAGGTGAGGTTACCGCTAGGTGAGGTTACCGCTAGGCGAGGTTACCACTAGGTGAGGTTACCTCTAGGTGAGGTTACCGCTAGGTGAGGTTACCTCTAGGCGAGGTTACCGCTAGGTGAGGTTACCCCTAGGTGAGGTTACCGCTAGGTGAGGTTACCACTAGGTGAGGTTACCACTAGGTGAGGTTGCCTCTAGGTGAGGTTACCGCTAGGTGAGGTTACCTCTAGGTGAGGGTACCGCTAGGTGAGGATACCGCTAGGGGAGGTTACCTCTAGGTGAGGTTACCACTAGGTGAGGTTACCACTAGGTGAGGTTACCGCTAGGTGAGGTTACCGCTAGGTGAGGTTACTGCTAGGTGAGGTTACCACTAGGTGAGGTTCCCACTAGGTGAGGTTCCCTCTAGGTGAGGTTACCACTAGGTGAGGTTACCGCTAGGTGAGGTTACCGCTACGTGAGGTTACCGCTAGGTGAGGTTCCCACTAGGTGAGGTTCCCTCTAGGTGAGGTTACAGCTAGGTGAGGTTACCTCAAGGTGAGGTTACCCCTAGGTGAGGTTACCGCTAGGTGAGGTTACCCCTAGGTGAGGTTACCGCTAGGTGAGGTTACCCCTAGGTGAGGTTACCTCTAGGTGAGGTTACCACTAGGTGAGGTTACCACTAGGTGAGGTTACCCCTAGGTGAGGTTACCACTAGGTGAGGTTAACGCTAGGTGAGGTTGCCGCAAGGTGAGGTTACCCCTAGGTGAGGTTACCCCTAGGTGAGGTTACCGCTAGGTGAGGTTACCCCTAGGTGAGGTTACCTCTAGGTGAGGTTACCGCTAGGTGAGGTTACCTCTAGGTGAGGGTACCGCTAGGTGAGGATACCGCTAGGGGAGGTTACCTCTAGGTGAGGTTACCACTAGGTGAGGTTACCACTAGGTGAGGTTACCGCTAGGTGAGGTTACCGCTAGGTGAGGTTACTGCTAGGTGAGGTTACCACTAGGTGAGGTTCCCACTAGGTGAGGTTCCCTCTAGGTGAGGTTACCACTAGGTGAGGTTACCGCTAGGTGAGGTTACCGCTACGTGAGGTTACCGCTAGGTGAGGTTCCCACTAGGTGAGGTTCCCTCTAGGTGAGGTTACAGCTAGGTGAGGTTACCTCAAGGTGAGGTTACCCCTAGGTGAGGTTACCCCTAGGTGAGGTTACCGCTAGGTGAGGTTACCCCTAGGTGAGGTTACCTCTAGGTGAGGTTACCGCTAGGTGAGGTTACCACTAGGTGAGGTTACCACTAGGTGAGGTTGCCTCTAGGTGAGGTTACCGCTAGGTGAGGTTACCTCTAGGTGAGGGTACCGCTAGGTGAGGATACCGCTAGGGGAGGTTACCTCTAGGTGAGGTTACCACTAGGTGAGGTTACCACTAGGTGAGGTTACCGCTAGGTGAGGTTACCGCTAGGTGAGGTTACTGCTAGGTGAGGTTACCACTAGGTGAGGTTCCCACTAGGTGAGGTTACCGCTAGGTGAGGTTACCTCTAGGTGAGGGTACCGCTAGGTGAGGATACCGCTAGGGGAGGTTACCTCTAGGTGAGGTTACCACTAGGTGAGGTTACCACTAGGTGAGGTTACCGCTAGGTGAGGTTACCGCTAGGTGAGGTTACTGCTAGGTGAGGTTACCACTAGGTGAGGTTCCCACTAGGTGAGGTTCCCTCTAGGTGAGGTTACCACTAGGTGAGGTTACCGCTAGGTGAGGTTACCGCTACGTGAGGTTACCGCTAGGTGAGGTTCCCACTAGGTGAGGTTCCCTCTAGGTGAGGTTACAGCTAGGTGAGGTTACCTCAAGGTGAGGTTACCCCTAGGTGAGGTTACCCCTAGGTGAGGTTACCGCTAGGTGAGGTTACCCCTAGGTGAGGTTACCTCTAGGTGAGGTTACCGCTAGGTGAGGTTACCCCTAGGTGAGGTTACCTCTAGGTGAGGTTACCTCTAGGTGAGCTTACCGCTAGGTGAGCTTACCACTAGGTGAGGTTACCACTAGGTGAGGTTACCGCTAGGTGAGGTTACCGCTAGGTGAGGTTACCGCTAGAATCCCATTACATTCATTTACAGATTTTAACTTTTATTTTATGGTAAATATTTGTAATAAAAGTAATTTCCTTTTTTTGTATGGCATTTTCACTTAATGATGATAAAAGTGATACAGTACATTTCTCTAAAATGACTATTTTTTCCATGATGTGGTTAATTTAAGGCATACAAAAGTGACTGTAAAAGTTAAGGAAAGTTGATGGACATGGTTTGAAGACAGAAAGGACACAATGTCAAAAGTTAAAGTCAAAATAGAATAAAAATTATTCCATAATACTGAAATCTCTTCTGCTTTGTCTTTGTTTCACAGCTGTGATTATTGTTTTCTCCCTTCCTCTGTTGTACAAAAAGCAGCAGGTGAGAGTTTCATTTTGTTTTTTGTTTTTTTTACAATCAAAAACCTTCACTGAACTACAAAAAAATGATACATTTTAATACAAAATAACTATTTTGAAAATGCAGTGGTGGAATGTAACGAAGTACATTTACTCAAATACTGTCCTTAAGTACATATCTGGAAATACTCATAATATGAGTATTTCCAGATATGTTACTTTATATTTCTACTCCACTACATTTAGAGGTAAATATTGTACTTTTTACTAATTTTTACTATATTTAGCTGACAACTTTAGTTACTTTTCAGGTTGAGATTAAATAAAAACATGATCAATTTTAAATGACTATGCATGTTTAAATTTTTTTTACATTAAAATGCTGGAAAACACTTATAATAAGGTCCTTAATAACCATTAATTAACACGTAATAAGGCATTGTTCTTGCTTTAGATCCGGTAGTTGCAAAAAGCATAGTTAACTTATAGTTAACTTATAATAGATGAGCAATAAAGTATATTTTAATATCAATAAGCAAACAAAATAAGATTAATAAAGGCATGGCAAAGACATAATGGGTGGGTCATGGGTGTTTGTAATGCCATTATTAACACTTATATAAGCTTATAAACACACAATAATGTTAATAAGCATCTTGTACGGACTTACAAGGGCCTTATTACTTGTTAATTAATGGTTATTACAAGGACCTTAATATAAAGCGTTACCAAATGCTGCCTACACAAATTCACCAAATAACAATGCAATAATTGTATATTTGGAATATATAAAACAATCTGAGTGGAGACATTCTGCATACTGTATACTTATACTTTTTATACTTTAAGTACATTTTGATGCTGATACTTTTGTACTTTTACTTCAGTAAGTTTTGAATGCAGGACTTTTACTTGTAGTGGAGTAATTTCACAGTGTGTATTAGTACTTTTACCTCAGTGAAGGATCTGAATACTTCTTCCACCACTGTGAAAATGACTTTGCAGATATGTTTTGATATATAGAGATACAATTTCTTATTTTGAAGTGTTGAGTATCAGGGGAGAGGCCTAGATAAGTATTTTATACTTCAGCCTACTCCCTTTTTTTTCGAACGAAAATGATATAGGGAAATGTATATTGAATATTAAGTTAACTGGTTCTTATTTCTATCTTATTACTTAAAACGGGGCAGATGCATGTATATGTATAGGGCTTTAAATACTGTATGTGTGTAAATGTTTATATGTTTATGTACATCTGTATAATGATGCCTATGTGAGTATGTGTATGAATATGTATATGCATCTAGCCTACGCTGTTTTAGTTTATGTTGTTTATTTATTTATTTTTTGGTACGAAAAGAATAATTAATGAAAAAACTATACTGACCTGTATGTGCATTTTTGTGTGACAGCTGCGGTTAAGACGGATGGTCAGAGCGGTCAAAGCATTTGTAAAGAAAATCAAAACCATGTAAGTAATCTGCCATTTGTATAATGCATAATGCTCTTTCATTTGCTGACAATACACTACTGGTCAAAAGTTTTAGAACACACCAACTTTTCCAGAATTTAATTGAAAATGATGCAGTTTAATGTCTCAGTGTACTCTGAAATGAATGCACATTTGCAACATTTAAAATTCTTTATTGAGCATGATAGTGTTTTGAAAGTAAAAAAAAGATTCAAAATCACATTTTATGTTGGACTAAAGGACTAAAAAAAGACACAAAATGACCAAAAAAAGACATAAAATGACCAAAAAAAGACACAAAATGACCAAAAAAAAAGACACCAAAAGACACAAAATGACTAAAAAAAGACACAAAATGACTTTTTTTTTTTTTTTTTGTAAGTCATATTGTGTCTTTTTTGGTCATTTTGTGTCTTTTTTAGTCATTTTGTGTCTTTTGGTGTCTTTTTTTTGTCATTTTGTGTCTTTTTTTAGTCCTTTAGTCCAACATAAAATGTGAATTTGATAGAGTTAAGTTGCTAACCCATTTCTTGTTCCCTGAAAAAGGCCTACCGTACTTGTATAATTCTGAAATGTACATTATTTTCCAGTTTTGGTTAAGCTTACCTTTTTTTATTTACCTCTGGCAGTTCACCACTTACCTTTGGACCCTTTCAAGCTGTTCATTTGACTTGAACTGCTTGAATTTCAATAAAAAACTGGAAAAATTGGGGTGTTCTAAAACTTTTGACCGGTAGTGTATATGTGCATCTTTTTGTTCTGATGGCTGTGTTTTGTTGCAGGTGTCTGGGCCTGTATGAGTCAGTGAGACCCCCTCCTGCCCCTGCACCCGCCCCAAAAGCTGCCCCCGCTGCTGCACCCGCCCCCAAACAGAAAGCCAAGTCAAAGTAACGTGTTGGTGTCGTGTTGAGAGCATCCGAGGGATCTGGGATTTGGAAAATGTTGGACGGTACATCCTCTGTGGGGCTGCTGAGGGGCAGCTTGTTCCTCTTTTCTCCACCGTTATGTTTGTTTATGGGAGCAAGATTTAATTGATCCTGACAGCTGAAACAAAGCTGCCATTCACTCTCAGAGAAAGAGTGGAAGCGAATGAGGAGAAGAATTTTATTTACTGAGATGCTTTCTGTGGGCAGCGTTTAATATACACAGTTCACACAGTCATCCACTCCGAGCAGGGACAGAATATCACTGTTTTTTTCGATGATAACAGGTCTATTTTTACCTAACCAGGGAGCACCGTGTTCCTTGTGAGCAGCAGAATTATTCATAAAGAAGCAGTGAAGCATTATTGCTGCTCTTATTATGCATCATCATAAATTGGATAAAATAAATCTGACATGAGCATCATGAATGGTTTTGCACTTGCTACCTTGAATAATTAGCAAAAGCTTTTTTAAGCAGCAACAACTTGCAACTTTTATGAGACTTAACATGAGAAATAATGAGAGCGTCTCCTCTGCTCTTCATGCTAATTGCATTTAATCAGGTTCAACAGCGACTTCCTGCTGCTCTCGGGGCAGTTACGTGATTAAACAAATCTTAACAAAAGGAAAGGTAACTTTTACTGTCCTGCAGTACTCTCAGTACTCTTTTTGGACTGATTAATGACACAGAAAGATGTTGCTTGGTGGCACAAAACAGCAGCATTTTTATACTTTGAAGATAGGACAACTTTATTTCTGCTCTCATATTTTTACTGTTAAAATTGTTACTGTTGCTGCAATGGAAGCAAGCTGTGAAAACAACATTTAAATATTAGAGTTTATTCACAGACAACAAAATATGTGAGTGAGCCCAAAGTAGAAGCACATGCAATTGTTTAAAGCTGCATTAACCCTTTGGAGTCAATATTGACTTAGGTGGATTTTGCAGATTTTCTGTGCATTTATTTTTGCAGCTTTTAAGCTTTTAAACTGTCCTCATGTCACATGCAAGATATTATTTATTCAGCACAAACTCAGATTATTCATTTTGTCAAAGTGTACAGCTGCCAGGGACCCACAGGGCCGATAAAATTGTGATTGTCTTTCAAAATACTATTTAAGAACAGTTCTAAGTTGTAAAACATATTGGATAATGCATAATGTAAAAAATAAAACAATACATTTGTCTATTTACATACAGTTTTTGTGCATTTGAAAGACTCTAAAAATCTCTAAAAATGTGAATAATTCACACAAAACAGCACTTTAAATTGGTTTGCTCAGCTTGTTAATATATAAATAAAGTTATGTTAATGTAGGTAAAACATAACTCCCTGATCAATAGATGGACTCCAGAGGATTAATTAACCTCTTTTTTGCAGAATGCAGAACAAGCTGTAAACAAAACACTCATAAGAGTCATGCAAGCATATGTTGCAAAACATGATCATTTTTGGTGAAATAGTCATAGTTTTAATCCTTGGATATTTTTCCGTAAAATCAATCATGACACTGTGTCGCAGAAGAGCGCAGAATTTAATGTTTTTATCAGGATCTAGTTATTCCAAACGGTTTATTTTTGGTGACGTTTTAAATGAGGGACGAAGAATGACAAAATAATGATTTTGACAGAAATATCACAATTTTAAGCTTCGTGCAGGGTACTTTTGCTAATGGAAACTTTTGCGTTCACTTAAAGGAAACATTAATTTCAGATGTTCAGGTTTAGAGGGTTAAACACGTTTTCACAGAACTACTTGGTTAGATTGAGGCACCATTAAGTTCAGGAAGAAAAATGATCGTTATTTTGGTGAAAAAGTGACATAAAATACAGAAGTTGATGCATCGTAACTTAAAATTACAATGTTGACTTTTAGTTCCACAGGGAACACAAACAGCGGCCTCCTGAGAAATAGTCCTGCGTTTTTTAAGCTTTGCTTTTTCGGTCTTTATACTACGTCGTCTGAAGAGCCTGAACAATTTTTTTCAAGTCCAGCAGACGCAGAACAATGCAAGCATTCACGTGGAGTGATGTTACTGGCCAATATTTACTCTATTTTTAGCTATTTTTTGTTCTTCATCAATGCCTGAGGGAAATTCGCTAGTCACTAACTTTTGCTGCTGAGCAAGTCGTGTTTGGACAGATTTTGAAATTGAAAATAATCACCCAATACCAGACAAGTTGTTGGCAGGAAAACCAAAACTATGAGCAGAAAGATGCTAAAAAAAACAAACACCTGCACAACTGTGTGAACCAGCTGCATAATAACCTGCCTTCAGAGGACATTTCAGTAGAAAAACTAGAATGTACAGATTTAACCCATAAGAACCTATGGTGACACCAGTGTAACAAACACTTTAAATCTTCTATAATCTCCCATATTCAGCTTTATGCTTCACATTAACTCATTAAATCCCTAAGTGACGTATACTCAACACCCTGGTGTGGTGGTCATGTGACTTTAACAGGAAGTGACTTCTCCAAAATGTAGCTGTGACTGGGAATAGAAATGTGAAAAAGTAGCTAATTTCAAAAAGCTTATTTTTTTGTTACTAGGCTAAGTTTAAACCCTTTTAACAATTCTTATCCGTTTATAGAATGTCCTGTATTGCATTTTCTGACCATGTTTCCTGAACAAATTAGAGTCACAATTTTGACAATTTATGGAGATGCAAACAAAAAGGCAAATGGTTATTTGTTTTTATTTATTACTAATTTATTACTTTTTTAAATTAAAAATAAATCTGAAAAATAATTTATTGTTAAACAGCACTATTAATGTCACAATTTTGATAAATCTTGTGGAGCTGCAAACAAAAAGGCGAATTTGTGTTTCTGTTAGCAGAAAATGTGTCTATTTTTTTTATTTTAAAATAAGAAATATCCTAAACATAAATACCATAAACGCCCAATGTAACATATATGTCACATCACAGATCTTTGACATTTAGGGGAAGTATTTTTTAAAAACATCATAAATGTGTTCTATGTGGTCCACTTAGTTTGTGGTATATCCCCCATAATTTTCCTTTTAAGGATAACTGGGTCTGGGTTCTTATGGGTTAATACCATACTTTAAACACTTATTATCAAACATTAGACAGAAAGCCAGTTGCTTAAATAAAGACACAAAAGTAGGTCAATTGAGTCATCTTGTCTCACTTCCAGAAAAAAACAAACCAACAAATAAAGCAGAGTGTGTTGTTGACAGCTTGTGAAGAGCTGGAGGGTCAGTTTGATGAGGAGGTTCGAGGTCAGCTCGATGCAGAAAAAACACTTTAGGAAGCTGTTAAAGTCCAAACTTAGATTATTCTGTCTCCAGTGTCAGACGTTTCGTCGACATCCTGAAGGCAGAATCATCACGCCTACGCCATCAAGAAAATAACATCCAACTCAAGAGCTTTCTCTTTATTGTTTTTGATACAATTACACTGCAAAAAAAAGCCAACTTGTATTTTTTGGCCTAAAACAGTGATTTAATTTGGTAAAACTTGGAAATATAAATTATTGACATTTAGGTCAATAATGTAAGTTAGCACAACAAAGGAAGCCAGTTGTTGTTACTTATATCTTTAAGTTTAAGTAACTTATTTCTTTGTTGTGAAATTCGGTCGTTAGCGAAAGCTAGCGGCTAACTGATGCTAGCGGCTAACTGATGCTAGTGGCTAACTGATGCTAGCGGCTAACTGATGCTAGCGGCGCTGCTTGTTACAGCTACAAGTGTAGCCATTAGCGTATCAATGCTAACTCAAAATTGTGGTCACAACATTAGCTGACATTTCATAGCGGCGTTACAATCGTGCCAGAGAAATTCAGAGTTGAGCAAACTAAAAAAACAAAAAACTTAAAATATTTAGTTTAATTGTCCAACTTAAAATTTTATCCAAGTTTGTTGCCTTGAAATTTTGAGTTCACCCAACTTTTCTTTTTTTGCAGTGTAACAGTTAAATGCCTCCAGTGAAGATCTGCTGGTTATCAACATTTTCCAAATCAACCAAGAATGTTTGTTTCATTGTTTGTTTCTATAAAAATAATCAAGAAATCACCATAAATTTACACAAAACACCTCATGAAGCAAAATTTAAATCCAACTGTAATGCAACAGTTGCTATTTTTGTAGAAATTTGGAAAAACATTTAAGGAAACACAGTTTTCGTATTGTTAAAGTATCAGTAGTTTCAAGTCTGCACTGTAAAAAAAAAAAGAGATTTATTTTTGTTATTTAATGGAAATTAACTGGATTATTTAATTGCAAATATTAACCATAAAATAAAAAGATTAATATAATAGGACATTATTAGATTTTACAGGATTATTCAATATCTTAATGTTCTTGAATGTTAAATTACAGTGAATTCCATGTAAAAAAATAAATAAATTCACATCACATTACTCAATACAAAGTTATGGCAACTTTCTGGGGTTTTTTTTTACAGTAAAAATGTAAGTTTAGTGTAAAAAAAAATGTAAAAAAAGAAATTGTAAAAAATTGTATTAAGTCACTTCAAGTCATATTAAAGTAAGAAAAACTTTAGTTATTATATTAGTTATATATTCTATTTTAAATACAGATATCAACTGTATATTATCCTTTAAAAAAAATCTGTAAAATATCTTAACAGTTCTTTACTGTTATTTGAAGTGTTTGGCAACTTTTGCTGCCAGACTTTTTGCTGTTTTTAATTTTTTTTACAGTGTGGATACACTTTAGCTGCCGAACCTGAGCCAGTAAACTATGAACATAGTGTTTCAGACCCGAAAAACACAGCTGCACTCATACTAACATGTCTTAATGAACTGCAGTTATTAACTGTCATTTCACATTATGAGCCCTGGTTGAAGCAGCCTTTAAAGGCTCAGTGCTCAATTATGAAAAAAAAAAAGGTTTTAATTTTGGTTTAATTTGCCCAGAACAGAAATGTTCCTTTTAAATTTAATTAAATAATGAAGCAAAGGAGAAAGTGTCTTTGTTTTTTTATTTTTTATTTTATTTTGGTGCAATGGCCCTTTAACCCTTTATCAGGGAAAGAGCTATATTTGGTAACTTCAGGTAATATTTCGAGAAAAAAGTTGCAAATTTACTAGATTAAAGTGGCAAATCTACAAGAAAAAAAGTCGCAGATTTAAGAGATTTAAAGTGGCAAATGTGCGTGAAAAAAGTCGCAGATTTACGAGAAAAAAGTGGGGAAAAAGCAATTTTTTCTCCCAGATTCATCACTTTAACCCTTAATAGGGCACAAATTGCAAATTTCAACCCTAGAGAATATTGGAGGATATTACATACAGCCAGAATGTGTAAAAAAAAACATACGAAAATAATATTTTGAGAAAAAAGTTTACGAGATTAAAGTGGCAAATCTACGAGAAAAAAATGCGCAGAATTATGAGATTTAAAGTGGTGAATCTGGGAGAAAAAAGTTCCTTTTTCCCCACTTTTTTCTCGTAAATCTGCAACTTTTTTCGCGCAGATTTGCCACTTTAATCTAGTAAATTTGTAACTTTTTTCTCGAAATATTACCTGAAGTTACCAAATATAGTTCTTTGCCTGATAAAGGGTTAAAGATGCATCAGCTTACCATGTTAACACGAACATTTGTATAATTTTTACTGCCTATGTTAGCCTTTTGATATGGAAATTGTCATCTTTGTGATCTCGTCTATCTGTCACTTATTACAAATGTAAAATGTGCAACGAATTAAAAGTGCAATCATGATAAGAAAGATGAGTTTGAGTGACAGGGCTTAACCTACAATGTTCTTTGTTTTATTCTTTATTAGTTGCCACTCTTATTTTTTGGTGTTAGATTTACTTATTTCTATAGGTATTTATTGTTTGTTTGTTTTTTAAATTGTTATTTCCTATTGATATGTTGCTCCCCAATAAAAGGTTATTTACTAAAAAATAAAGATAAGCGTGCTTCTTAATAATATCTCAGAGAACAGAACCTTGCATGTTTTAGTCTGGCCTTTAAATTGTTTAATTTATTTACGAGTTTGTTTATTTAATTTATTTAATTCCATTTTAGCTTTTTAATCTGTCTTTCAATTGTTTCATTTATTTATGAGTTTCTTTATTTTATTCTATTTTACCATTTTAGTCTGGCTTTCAATTGTTTCATTTATTTATTAATTTATTTATTTTATTTGATTACATTTGACTTTTTTCGTATGGCTTTCAATTTAATTTAATTTGACTTTATTTTTCTGTGTAATTATTTATGTATTTTAGTCCGTTACACTTCTTGGTACAGTTGAAACCAGAAGTTTACATACACTATATAAAAAGACACATATGCTTTTTTTTCCAAGGCATGATAATGTTAGTGTATGTAAACTTCTGATTTTGAAGAAAGTAATAAAAAATTGTCTAAAAAAATCCTTCTCTCATTATTCTGGAATTTAGCAAATAGAAATAATTTTGGTAATCCTAACGGACCTAAAACAGGAAAAGTGATTGTCTGATTTCATGTCAGACAGTCAGAAAAAAAGTGTCTTTTTATATAGTGTATGTAAACTTCTGGTTTCAGCTGTATATGCTTCTATCTCTGGTGTTTCCTTGTTAATTCATGGCAGCACTTCCTCAGTTGTTGTTGTTTTTATTTTTTATGTAATGCTATTGTTATTGGGTGCTTTATTAATTTCATAATCATTTATCAGGCATATATATGGGTCAAGTCTGATTGATTGATGAAGATGCAGAAAAATAGGAGGTGCTCATGTTTTGCTCCACTGTTTATCTCCCTTCTACATATTTTTATTTTTATTTTTATTTTTTGATATGGGACAGCCTTGTCTGATATTTATTCTAGGGGTCATTCCTGGATTAAGAGAAACATAGCTGATTATTTCTTTATAAAACATTTCGATCACTTTACAAAAGTTTTCACCAAATCCCAATTTTTTTAGTGTCTGAATCAGAAAAGAGTGTTCTACAGAATCAAAGGCTTTGAAAAAAATCTATGAAAAGGATGAGACTTTCAGAGTCAATAAGCGATTGATAGTCTAACATATCCAATATTAATCTCACATTGTTGTGTATACAGTTGAAACCAGAAGTTTACATACACTATATAAAAAGACACATATGCTTTTTTTTCTCACTGTCTGACATGAAGATTATGTATGTAAGTATATAAACTTCTGACTTTGAAGAAAGTAATAAAAAATTGTCTAAAAAAAATCCTTCTCTCATTATTCTGGCATTTAGCAAATAGAAATAATGTTGGTAATCCTAACGGACCTAAAACAGGAAAAGTGATTCTCTGATTTCATGTCAGACAGTGAGAAAAAAAAGCATATGTGTCTTTTTATATAGTGTATGTAAACTTCTTTATATTTAGTGATGGTGAGACGCCACCAGGAGCTGCACTGACACATTTCACCACTAGATGTTGCTCTTGGAAAGTGTCAGCTGCGTCCCTTCATGGAGAAAGCCACTGATCACTGACTGATCTAAAAAATAAATTAGTCCTGACAAACATGTTGACCATCGATACAGTGTAGAATCCGACTCCTCAGAAAAACTGCTCTATCCACACAAAATATTCACTGGTATTAAAAAGAGCTTTCTGCCGGCTGTGAGAGTCTCAGTGGATTCAATGTGACTGTGACCTTGAGATGAATCTACCTCAGAAACCCTCCACACGTCACTTAAAACTATCTTTCAAATCTTCAAGGACTTCTCTTGTTTCCACATGGAGTGACTCAGAGCTCAGTCTGTTTACTTTCAGAAGCTTCTTGAACGTGAATGTAGATCTGATTCCACACAGAGAGAAAACAGGTGATGCTGTTTTATCTTCTGTTGCCACAGAAAAAGCACATCACTGCAAATGATGTGCATTTAAACTGAAATGTATTTAAACCCTCTGAACCCCAAGCTGTTGCCGGGCGGGTTTTTTTGTGTGTGTGTGCCCTCTTTACATTTTAATCACTATGTAATCACTTGTATTTCTCTGCAATATATAATTCCTGCAGACTAGAAGTCATGATTGACAACTCAAATATTTTTTTGTGCAGAATAACACAGGTATAATGACACAAATCAAGAAGAAAGAAAAAACGCAAGTTGAATTTCTCTGAAAATATTTTTCTTAAAAATTTGAATAAAATAGATTTCATGTGTAAAACACTTTTCCAAGAGGCTACAAGTGTCATAGATATTGGTGGGAAAATCTCCACGTGCTGTACATTTTTTTTTTACGACCTCCACTTACAACCTCTCCTGACCTCTCCTCTCAGCTCTGTGTAAACAGATTTTCAGTGAATATTTGCCACGTGACCGTTCGTCTGAGCAGAATCAATCATGGCTTCACACTGCAAAAAAAGAAAAGTTGGGTGAACTCAAAATTTCAAGGCAACAAACTTCGATAAAATTTTAAGTTGGACAATTAAACTAAATATTTTAAGTTTTGTTTTTGAGTTTGCTCAACTCTGAATTTCTCTGGCACGATTATAATGCTGCTATGAAATGTCAGCTAATGTTGTGACCACAATTTTGAGTTAGCATTGATACGCTAATGGCTACTCTTGTAGTTGTAGCAAGCAGCGCCGCTAGCATCAGTTAGCCGCTAGCATCAGTTAGCCACTAGCTTTCGCTAATGACCGAATTTCACAACAAAGAAATAAGAGTTATCAGAACTATTGTCCCTTGTTGTGAACCCCAACTTAAAGATATAAGTAACAACAACTCACCAACTTGTTGTTCTGGCTTCCTTTGTTGTGCTAACTTACATTATTGCCCTAAATGTCAGTAATTTATATTTCCAAGTTTTACCAAATTAAATCACTGTTTTAGGCCAAAAAATACAAGTTGGCTTTTTTGCAGTGCAGTGTCTCTGAAGAGCAGAATTAAATGTTTTTAACAGGATCTAGTTATTACAAATGGTTTGTTTTTGGCAATATTTTAAATGAGATGTAGAATAAAGTGATTTTGACAGAAATATCACAATTTTAAGCTTTGTTTTGGTTAATTTTTCTAACAGAAACTTTAGTAACCTATGATCCATTCAAGAACTATCGGAAAGTTCAAATTCTGACAATAATGCTTGTTTTTACAGTTGCTTTCTACAATAAACGGTGTATCTTTGCCCATCAGGTAAATAAAACATACGTTTCATGGTGGGGTTCAGAAAGTTTATTAAAAAAATCTAACAAAACAGAACAAACAAGGCATCTGATCACACTGAAGAAATGGAGGAATACCCCCAAAATGTCAATATGGCACTTCAAAGAATTAGTTCTCCAGATAAAAGGAAAATTAAGTAATCCAGTTCAACTCCAATGACAAACACAAGCACACTCCTATTGTTTACACATAACAAATGCATTTACTGCAGTATATGACGTCTCAGATTACTGTTTCCCTGATTAGTACGAGGTTATGACTCTAAATAATTACACTGGCTCAGGGGCTTCATTTACATTTACAAATCTACAGTTTCTGCTGCCAAAAAGCATCGTGTCATCATAACATTAGAACAGTAAATCACAGATCTGGGACAGAAATACCTTAATTAATCCCTTCATGGTCTGTGTTGCAGTTAGTACATTTGGTCTCAGTGGACCTCAGCAGTTTGAATCTGGTGTGTTTGGTCGACTGATATGCCTGAGAACAGAGTCTGTGATTTATGCTTTGTGGTAAAGAAAAAGTAAAAACAGTGTTTGGATTTGGGTGGAAAGCTCTGAAACATCAGCTGTCAACTCAGACACCGTAAAAAGAGTTATTTTACAGCAATTCATATTTTCTTTTAAGGTGTTTTCCTTGTTTTTCTACTTTAAGTGCAAATGTTTCTTTACTTTTATTACAAATATTAATCATAAAAGTAGAAATCTGTCAATTATTATTAGTAAAAAGTACGCTACAAATAAATATATTTTAAAAATACAGATATTTTCTGTATATTATCAGTATTTTTAAAGGAATTATCTGTAAAATAACTTTAACTTTTACTGTTATTTGACAGTAAGTGGTTAGCAAATTTTGCTGCCAGACTTTTTACCTTTTTTATCTTTTACAGATTTTTTTTTAAATTTTCAGTGAGCACATTATACACAGCATAGAGCACAAGCTGATTGGGTGCAGAAGTCTAAAGCATCATCTTGTTATCCAAAGTGAAGCCAAACACTAAAAACTGATAAATACAAGATATCAGATCTACAAAAAAGGGCGGGAAAGAATTAAAGGAATAGTTTGAGATGTTGGGAAATTCACTTATTCACTATTTTTGCAAGGTACTGTTATTGGGAAAATTGTGATATCTCTGTCAAAATGAGTTTATTCTATCTATCTATTCTATCATATCTCATTTAAAAGGTTGCCAGAGAGAGCAGAGAGGACAGGAGAGATTGCAAAACTGCAAATTGTTCAATATGTAAAGCATGTGGAGACCCGATTTATTTTTTGAATATTCATGACACGTGTGGGAAAAGTGTATATAGTATATATAATGACTGTGCTGATTCCATGGAGCTGCAGTTCTTGAACCTGGTCTCACAGGAATCCGTAAAATAGCCACGGATTCGCTTAACTCAAAATCCGTGGAATAGCCACGGAATCACTCAAATTTCCGTGAAACTGACACGGATTTCGCTACAATGCAAGTTAAAGACAGTAATATCCCGTGGCTATTCCATGGATATTTGTTCCTATTGGTTTGTTCCAAGTCACGTGACTTTCAAGGTCCCGGCAGTCAGAACAAAAAACATGGCGGACAGTTCTCTCATTTTTAGTGAAAAAAATCAATATTTTGACTTAGTTTCTGCATAAAAATGGATTTTGATCACATTTCTAGCGAGAAATATATGTTTTATTTTCTAAATATTCACTCAGTGAATGTACATAATCACTTTGTATGTTGGAATAGCCACACTCAAAAAAGCAAACTGGGTGTCTGTTACCTTCTCCTTAGTCTAACATGTAGCTTCTACTAAATAAAATGATGTTTTGTGGTTGAACAGTTTTAAAACATGTAGTTTTAGCATAAAATGCAACACTTTAAAATTTACTAGATTACTTTCTGTTAAAACAACCTAATTCAATTGCTGAATATTATATTTATTTCCTGAATAATTACTATTATGTTCATTTTCATATGATAAAGGTAATCTTAAAACTGTTTTGTTGGCTCAGCACAATTAATTCATGTACTGCACTATTTTAAAAAGTAGTTGTAACTACCCTATTAAATAAAGTAACTCTTAATAATGTCATACACGTTTAATTGGCCCGAGAAAATCACGTTAGTATGTTACAATTACCCTTACAAATCTAGTTGTACTGAGCCCTGGTCATTAAGTAACAGTAACGCAAATACATGATGTTGACCCGATATATTTACATTTTGTTCACTCAACAAAACTGTTTCTCGCTAAATTAAAGCATTTTATTTAAGTGGAAATTATTTCCATAATTTTATTTCGTTCTGGGAACAAGTTATTTTTTTGAGTGCATGGGATATGACTGTCATTAACTTGCATTGTAGAGAAATCTGTGTCAGTTTCACGGAAATTTGAGTGAATCAGGTGGCTATTTCACGGATTCCTGTGAGACCATGTTGAGTTCTTATATATTGCAGTAAAAAAATGTAAAGAGCAAAGACCAAAAAATGCCCTGAAACAACTTGGGGTTGAGAGGGTTAGAGCCTAAGTTGAGTTGCATGTCTATATTGATTTTTGTCAAGTATAAAATCATCAAATTTGTGTCTCACACCTCTGACTGACTCCAGACGGAGCCAGGCCGGCTATTTCTAGTCTTTCTAGTTTCTCATTTAACAGACAGACCAGAGTGGTATTGATCTTCTCATCTAACTCTCTGCAAGAAACAAACAGACGTATTTCCCAAAATGTTAAACTACTCCTTCAAGACAAATAACATTTAACAATCTGAGATAAAAAAGGTGATAAAAGTGTGTGAGAGACGTTGCCCTGCTGTGGCCCCTGTGTCAAATTAATAATAAAATGATTCATTTATAACGATGAACGACGGAACAATTCTTACCTATTTTTTGTTCAAACAATACCTCATTGTACACAAAAGGAACCCAGAATGTTACATTGTTTAATAGTTTAATTGTGCAATAAAAACTAAATATAAAGATTATGCTCACTGTAGCGCACTTTCAAAATAAAAATAAAAAGTAATTGTGCACAAAAATGAGAAATGTCATTGTCGTACAAAAATAACTGTTAATGTTGGTAAGTCTCATTGCTTCAATCAATATACACTACTGGTCAAAAGTTTTAGAACACACCAACTTTTCCAGAATTTAATTGAAAATGATGCAGTTTAATGTCTCAGTGTACTCTGAAATTAATGCACATTTGCAACATTTAAAATTCTTTATTGAGCATGATAGTGTTTTGAAAGTAAAAAAAAGATTCAAAATCACATTTTATGTTGGACTAAAGGACTAAAAAAAGACACAAAATGACCAAAAAAAGACACAAAATGACAAAAAAGACACCAAAAGACACAAAATGACCAAAAAAAAAACACAAAATGACAAAAAAAAAGACACAAAATGACCAAAAAAAGACACAAAATGACTTACAAAGACATGAAAATAATTCAAAAATGGACAAAATAGCCCAAGACTCCATGGAGTTAAGTTGTTAACCCATTTCTTGTTCCCTGAAAAAGGCCTACTTGTATAATTCTGAAATGTACATTATTTTCCAGTTTTGGTTAAGCTTACCTTTTTTTATTTACCTCTGGCAGTTCACCACTTACCTTTGTACCCTTTCAAGCTGTTCATTTGCCTTGAACTGCTTGAATTTCAATAAAAAACTGGAAAAATTGGAGTGTTCTAAAACTTTTGACCGGTAGTGTAGTTCTTCCAAATATGAGACTTTTAGCTAAAACAAAGGTTTTGAATGCTTAAATATCATTTTTGACGATGTTCAATGTGCCCCTCTGATTAAACACTGGCCCCTCCTTGGCCCCCACAGGAAAACTGGTCTAGAACCGCCACTGCTCTGGACTGACGGCTCAGTGAATCAGGTGAAATGGAGTGAATGATGTTCAGGATGTCTGTCACACATAGTGTTCGCGGTGGTTGATGTAGACCCGGTCTGTCCCGCTCTGATGACACACCCACTGGAGGCGGGACGGGTGCTGGGTGCTGGGTGGTCCTGGTGGTCCTGGTGGTCCTGGTTGTTGGGTGGCTGGGTGCTGCCTGTCCGTCAGCTCCTGCCGGCGGTCTGCCCGGCGAGTCTGCAGGTTAAAAAGCATCAAACAGTGTAGTCAGGCGGCTTAGGACCAGATTTAAGAATAAAGGGGACACGCCGGACAAAAGCACCACATTTTTTCCACATGCTCTCCATCATTATAGGTTTAAATTTTTGGTAGGAGCCACTTCATCAAAATTGTGGATCGGAGATGGCACCCATATAAAGTCTATGAGAACCAATATATCTTTCAAGCCACTTAGAAGGTCAATCTTGGGGTCAAAATATACATTTTCTGGGTTAAGGAATCAATTAAAGCTATTGAGAATATCACTAGATGACTCACTGTAAATAATGTGTTGATCAAGATCTGACATGAGATGAAAGCGTTCCCTTGATTTTATTTTGCAGTGTACATTGCAGCTAATCCACACTCTGCCGTGAACATAGATTCCAAACATTTTCAACTCAGGATTCTTGCTGCAGCACTTGAAGACCTACCAGTCTGGGTGAAAATGAACATATCTATTTGATCAAAAAATCATCTAGTGATATTCTCAATAGCTTTAAATGATTCCTTGACCCAGAAAATGTAGATTTTGACACCAAGATTGACCTTCTAAGTGGCTTGGAAGATATAGCATTTCTCATAGACTTTATATGGTTGCCATCTCTGATGGCAATCTTGATGAAGTGGCTCCTACCAAAACTTTAAACCTATGGTGATAGAGAGTATGTGGAAAAAAAATTGGTGCTTTTGTCCGACGTGTCGCCTTTATTTGGCTAAGCTGCCTGACTATTGTGTGATTGCTCGTTCATGACACAAAACTCACGTTATTTCTCACATCGGAGCGCCAGAGAGACACCAGAAGAAACAGGGAACTTTTTCTTTCTGGGTGAGACTAAAAAGGTCTTATGAACGCTTGAGTTGAGCTGAGCACATAAATTAAAATTTAAACCGTCCTACATATTAAATGAGTACAGCCATTAGGCCTGCTGCTTAATAAACACAGGTAATTAAACGAAGCAAGCCTGAGATTATTTCTGTCTGTACAGTATGGCTTACTGCATTGAAAGGTTATAAAAATAAAAGACTATTTCTGTGTGTGTGTGTGTTTATTGTTTGTTTTTTCTTTTTACTTTTATGTTCAAACTGATAAACTTTTCATACTTTCATAAGTCATACTATAGTATGTCGATTTTGGTCAAAATTGGTGAAATCTTAAAATGCCTAAAACTGCTTAAAATGGGTCAATTATAGTCTGTTGATGCATATTAGAGCATAATATGGCCAGAAATGACAGAAAAACACCATATTTTGGGATGTCCAAAAATGACCCCCTCAAAAAAAATTCATGTCGAAATTTTTCGGGAAAAAGCCTTAAAAATTTTAAATGCCCCAATACTCTCAAAATAGTCTTATTATAGTCTGTTGATACACGTAGTTGGGTGGCTTTTCCAGAAATGACAGAAAAAAACAATATTTTGAGTTTTCCAAAATTTGAAAAAAAAGTCATACTATAGCATGTCGATTTTGGTCAAAATAGGTCAAATTTTAAAATGCCTGAAACTGCTAAAAATGGGTCAATTATAGTCTGTTGATACATATTAGAGCATAATATGGCCAGAAATGACAGAAAAACACAATATTTTGAGTTGTCCAAAATTAGAAAAAAAACAATACTGATATAGCATGTCGATTTTGGTCAAAATTGGTAAAATTTTAAAATGCCCAAAACTGCTTAAAATGGGTCAATTATAGTCTGTTGATACATATTAGAGCATAATATGGCCAGAAATGACAGAAAAACACCATATTTTGGGATGTCCAAAAATGACCCCCTCCAAAAAAAGTCATACTATAGTATGTCGAAATTTTTCGGGAAAAAGCCTTAAAATTTTTAAATGCCCCGATCCTCTCAAAATAGTCTTATTATAGGCTGTTGATACACGTAGTTGGGTGGCTTTTACAGAAATGACAGAAAAACACAATATTTTGAGTTTTCCAAAATTTGAAAAAAAAAGTCATACTATAGCATGTCGATTTTGGTCAAAATTGGTGATATCTTAAGATGCCTAAAACTGCTTAAAATGGGTCAATTATAGTCTGTTGATACATATTAGAGCATAATATGGCCAGAAATCACAGAAAAACACCATATTTTGAGTTGTCCAAAATTTGAAAAAAGTCATACTATAGCATGTCCATTTTGGTCAAAATTGGTCAATTTTTAAAATGCCTAAAACTGCTAAAAATGGGTAAATTATTATAGTCTGTTGATACATATTACAGTATAATATGGCCAGAAATGACAGAAAAACACCATATTTTGGGATGTCCAAAAATGACCCCCTCAAAAAAATATGTCGATTTTGGTCAAAATTGTTGAAATCTTAAAATGCCTAAAACTGCTTAAAATGGGTCAATTAGTTGTCCAAAATTAGAAAAAAGTCATACTATGGAGAAACTGAGAGGACTTAACAGGATTCCATCCTAGATGAATGTGTTGAGTTCATTAATGTAAAAAGTTTTAATTGATTTTTATTTATGTCTACTACATAAGTCATTTTGCCGTCTGCAGAAAAGTCATCATGTTATAGCCTTGATATATTTGTCTTTAAATCCAAATCTGAAATGTAATAACCTGTAAGCTGTATCAGACTGTATTTAAGTGATTATGAAAAGGGGGCGGGGCTTACCTGACAGAGCCAGGCCACCTGTGATGCGTGGACCCCCAGGGGAACGGCCGGCGCTCTCTCAGAGTAGGGAGGGGGAGGCTTGTGTGTCGGAGGAAGGTCAATCCTGCAGAGACAGAAAAAAAGAAAAGGACAAAATGAGAGAAAAGATGAGAGATTTATTTTTACAGAACTGACAAAACACCTGAAAGAGCAAACTCTGTCTTTAGAAATAAGCAGCACAAAACAAAAACATTAAAAAACGGCAAAGATTATATTTCAGCATTCAAAGCCTTTATTTTAGCTTATTTAATAATCTCATTTAAGTTTATTTGGAAGATACTAAAACACTGATTTAAACAATGAGACAAACCAACAATAACAAATATTTTTGTATGACAATGACAATTACTTTTCTTTTTATTTTGACAGTGAGAATAATCTTACATATATACACTACCGGTCAAAAGTTTTAGAACACCCCAATTTTTCCAGTTTTTTATTGAAATTCAAGCAGTTCAAGTCAAATGAACAGCTTGAAAGGGTCCAAAGGTAAGTGGTGAACTGCCAGAGGTAAATAAAAAAAGGTAAGCTTAACCAAAACTGGAAAATAATGTACATTTCAGAATTATACAAGTAGGCCTTTTTCAGGGAACAAGAAATGGGTTAACAACTTAACTCTATGGAGTCTTGGACTATTTTGTCCATTTTTTAATTCTTTTAATGTCTTTGTAAGTCATTTTGTGTCTTTTTTGGTCATTTTGTGTCTTTTTTTGGTAATTTTGGGTCTTATTTTGGTAATTTTGTGTCTTATTTTGGTAATTTTGTGTCTTTTTTCTTTGGTCATTTTGTTTCCTTTTTTTGGTCATTTTGTTTCTTTTGTTGGGCCATTTTGTGTCTTTTTTTTTTGTCATTTTGTGTCTTTTTTGGTCAATTTCAAGTGAGCGGGGGTCGTGGACAACATGCATGTTAAATTGGGGGTCGTGATTGAGAACTATTGATCTAAACAGCCGAGAATCTGATTGTTGTGTTTCCGCCTCAGAACTTTGACCCTTTTCACTGTTTTTTTTTTCATTTTGTTCATGTAAAAAAAAATGGGGTTTTTGTTTGTCAATGACAATACACCATAAGAGAAGCTCTGGGAGAGACAGTGTGGGGTTTTCTCAGTCATTGATATCCTTCACTGCTCCGACACGTGGAGACTGACCTTGGCCATTCATAACATGAAGTCATGACAGGCACTATGTTAAAGTGTTCATGTGTTTTAGTCTTTTTGGTCATTTAATGTCTTTTTTTTTTGTAATTTTGTGTATTTTTTTGTAATTTTGTGTCTTTTTAGGTCATTTTGTGTCTTTTTTGGTCATTTTGTTTCTTTTTTTGGGCCATTTTGTTTCTTTTCTGGTGAATTTGTGTCTTTTTTGGTCATTTTGTTTCCTTTTTTTGGTCATTTTGTTTCCTTTTTTTTGGTCATTTTGTGTCTTTTTTGGGTCATTTTGGGTCTTATTTTGGTAATTTTGGGTCTTATTTTGGTAATTTTGGGTCTTTTTCTTTGGTTATTTTGGGTCTTTTTTGGTCATTTTGTTTCTTTTTTGGTCATTTTGTTTAAATTTTTGGGCCATTTTGTTTCTTTTCTGGGGAATTTGTGTCTTTTTTGATCATTTTGTTTCTTTTTTTGGGCCATTTTGTTTCTTTTTTGGGTCATTTTGTGTCTTTTTTTTGGTGATTTTGTGTCTTTTTTGGTCAATTTCAAGTGAGCGGGGGTCGTGGACAACATGCATGTTAAATTGGGGGTCGTGACTCAAAAAGGTTGAGAACTACTGATCTAAACAGCCGAGAATCTGATTGTTGTGTTTCCGCCTCAGAACTTTGACCCTTTTCACTGTTTTTTTTTTCTGACATTTTGTTCATGTAAAAAAAAATGTTTTTTTGTTTGTCAATGACAATACACCATAAGAGCAGCTCTGGGAGAGACAGTGTGGGGTTTTCTCAGTCATTGATATCCTTCCCTGCTCCGACACGTGGAGACTGACCTTGGCCATTCATAACATGAAGTCATGACAGGCATCGATTCTGAACGCTGTATATCACTTGATGCTGATCTCCTCTTTAACACCGGAGAGAGACATTCCAGTCCAGTGACACACTGAGTGGAGCAGCAGAGGGCCGAGGCCTGCGTCCCCCCGCCCCCACGCTCCGTCCTCCCACCGGGACTTCCAGCCACGGTCACACTTAAGATGCTGCGTTTGTCGTGGCATTGACCACAGAGCAACACGCGGCCAGATACAGCGTCCTGCCGTGTCAGTGTGGTGATGCAGGGCCCACACCCATGCACAAAGTGGTTTTTTTACACAAGTCAGCAGTGTCTGAAGGTGGCCTGTTAACACCGCCGCTGTCACATAATCAGTCAGGTTGAAAGTCAGTCTGAGCTACGCAAAGGACAGAATTCATTGGGCCTCATTCAGGAAAGTGCTAACCAACAAATCTCTTGTTTTATTATAAATCAAGATAGGAAAAAGCTTGTTTTCACAGTCTACAAATACAAGGAAACATTCATTTTAACCCTTTAAACCAGGGGTGTCAAACTCAAATACACAATGGGCCAAAATGTAAAATTTGAATAAAATCGCGGGCCAACATTGAACAAATAAACCTTTTAATATATATCAAACATGTTTTGCTTTAACATTAAATATGGAACCAGCAACGCTTATAAACATACAATATATAACTAAATAGTGCAGACATGCAAAATCAAATTTCATATAAAAAACACATCAATGTCATTAATTTATTAAATAACAATTTTAAAAAAATCGTATGCCTCTTTTCTATTTGCATCCTTCTGATTTAAATATCAAAATAAAGTTTTTCAACAGGTTAATACATTTAATAATAAAATAACAATAATAAATCTATAATTAGCGGTAAATGCGCCGTATAATACCGGCGGGTCAGCTTTTATAGCACAATAATAATATAATAATTTGGTATTGCCTCGCGGGCCAAATAAAATTACACTGGGGGCCAAATTTGGCCCGCGGGCCAGAGTTTGACACCCCTGCTTTAAACCCACCATCCCAATATTTAAATGTATGTTTTCTTTAAGAGATCCCCAGAATTAAATCGTCCATCGTAGAAAGAAACTGTATAAACAGGCATCGTCATCGAATTTGAACTTCCCAACAGTCCTCGAATAGATCATAGGTAATCAAAGCGAAGCCTACAATTCTGACATTTCTGTCAAAATCCATTTATTCTTATACCTTCTATTCACTTAAAATGTTCCCAAAAATAAAACTTTTGGAATAAATAGATTCTGTTAAAAACAATAAATTCTGCACGCCTCAGCAACACTGTGAAGCCATGATTGATTCTGCTGAGACTAACAGTCACGTGACAAATATTCACTGAAAATCTGTGTATATATATATATATATATATACATATACTACCGGTCAAAAGTTTTAGAACAACCCAATTTTACCAGTTTTTTATTGAAATTCAAGCAGTTCAAGTCAAATGAACAGCTTGAAAGGGTACAAAGGTAAGTGGTGAACTGCCAGAGGTAAATAAAAAAGGTTAACCAAAACTGAAAAATAATGTACATTTCAGAATTATACAAGTACGGTAGGCCTTTTTCAGGGAACAAGAAATGGGTTAACAACTTAACTCTATGGAGTCTTGGGCTATTTTGTCCATTTTTGAATTATTTTCATGTCTTTGTAAGTCATTTTGTGTCTTTTTTGGTCATTTGTGTCTTTTTTAGTCATTTTGTGTCTTTTGGTGTCTTTTTTTTGTCATTTTGTGTCTTTTTTTTGTCATTTTGTGTCTTTTTTTAGTCCTTTAGTCCAACATAAAATGTGATTTTGAATCTTTTTTTTTACTTTCAAAACACTATCATGCTCAATAAAGAATTTTAAATGTTGCAAATGTGCATTCATTTCAGAGTACACTGAGACATTAAACTGCATCATTTTCAATTAAATTCTGGAAAAGTTGGTGTGTTCTAAAACTTTTGACCAGTAGTGTATATATATAGCCCTGCAGCTCTATGGACTCAGCACACACATATATATATATTATATATTGCAGTGAAATACAAAGCCACAGTGAGTAAAATAAAAAAAAGCTTGTTGGGCTTCAGAGGGTTAAATGCTACAGGAATAAAAGGTATTCAGCAGCGTTGGGGAGCATGCTCAGTGACACCCAGACAGGATGGATGAGGGATCAACCTGCAACCTTGCAGATATGGTCCACAGGTTCATAATAATGATTTGCATGTAAGAAGCAGAAGGTTGATCAGCAGCGTTGAACACATAAAGTGCACATTTGTATTGCTAATGCTGGATAGAATACAGAATATAGACGCATTTAACCCTTTGATGCACAACATGGGTCTAAAGTGACCCGACTAAGTTTTTATATTCTATATCTTTGCAATAAATTAATCTCATCATTCAGTATTGCCGGTTTACCTCAAATAACTTGTTTTTGATCATCATACATCCTCATTTTGTTTTCGTTTCTTACTTTTTGAATAAAACCCTTTTGACAAGGTCATTTTCGACCCATGTTGTGCATTAGAAGTTGTTTATATGTTGTCACCAATTCACCAATCACCAATTTAGAACCTGACAAAGAAGACACAAATATTAACTATCCTATTTTGTTATATTGGTGTTATTCCACTGGAAATTATTATTTGGTGTCTCTAACAAATAATAGTCTGGTTCATTACATACTGTCTATGCACTTTATGTGTTTTATGCACACTGTTCATTGCACCTTATTTGTTTCATAGCACCAACATTTTTATACTGTATATTCATATTTATTCTGCACTGGAATTCTATTCTACTCCTTCTTTAGACACTTTATATTTTATTGTATTTTTATATTTTATTGCTTGAAGTATGCCTAGGTTGTTCTTTTTATTTAATTGTGTTGTTATTGTCTCTGTGTGTAATGCTGCTGCTACACTGTAATTTCCCAGCTTGGGATAAATAAAGTCTATCTATCTATCTATCTATCTATCTATCTATCTATCTATCTATCTATCTATCTATCTAATTAGTCTCAAATGTTAAAATATGTGATTTTCCAATGTAATCTTAAGGTTCTAACAAGTCTTTTAAAGTTAAACCTTAAAAATAAGACAAAAATAGTTACACATATACTCAAATTGTTAATTTAGTGTATCACTTTTTGTATCACTACGCTACATCATTTTTGACCCATGTGTGTAAACTTGATGTATTAATACAAAAACTATTTTTCTTCATAAAGAATGAAAGTAAAAAGTGATATAATGATCTGTTGTAATAAAAAAATTAAATAACATGGATGAAATGAATGCGGGTCATTTTGGACCCATGTTGTGAATTAGAAGGTGTTTATATGTTGTGCATTAAAGGGTTAATGTCACAGGACTCTGGCAATTATTCAACCTGAAAGTTATTCTTCCTGGCTCTAACATTAACATGAGTGCTGGTGCACTATAGGAACAGACTGAACTAAATAGGACAAGGGCTAGTTGCCAAGACAGCAATTATCTGCCACCCCTCAACCTTGTCCTGCAGCCTCCCTGCTGCAGGAGCAGCACGCTGCACGGGAGGAAGGAGCAACTCCCTGAACTCTTTGATGGGCTTCAGTCAACCTCACCAGCTATCATGTCATTAATTAACCAGACGAGCAACGCTGTGCACCATGAATTATTTGTCAGACTTACACTTTGTCAGTGAAAGCTGGTGGCGGGGCCTTGCGAGCCGTGAGGATCACGATGATGAAGACAGCGATGAGGAAGAGGGCGAGGACGGCGCCCATCACTGCTCCGGCCACGACGATGGAGTTTGTCCTCTCCTCCTGAGACTGGTCTGAGACAAGACAGAACACAAGGACATCAACATGAGCAAGAACAAGAACAAGGGACAGAACAGAAGCATGTTTCCACTTAAGTCAAAACTAATTTTTAAGCAAACTTTTGAAGATTGTAGAAAAAGCGAATTAGGGATGTTTCGATCGACTGGTTTAGAACAAATAAACAAAGCTGCATAAATATACTTTTTTACACTGCCACAGACTGTGTTTATATCTGATTTTCAGTACTGGGCCCGGTGGCTCATATGTTTATGTAACAAGTTAGGTAATCTAGAGGCATTAGTATTAAATTAAAACTGTTTATAATCAGTTTAAAACTCCTTGTAGTAACTTTAAGCAGGCCCGGCCAGTAAAACCAATTTCCAGACCCTGGTCTAAACCTGAGCCCTCTATAGCAGTAGTTCTCAACCTTTTTGAGTCGCGACCCCAATTTAACATGCATGTTGTCCGTGACCCCCGCTCACTGAACACAATCTCACACACACAGTTCAGACCATACAAATAAGAAACAAAATGACCAAAAAAAGACACAAAATTACCAAAAAAGACACAAAATTACCAAAAAAGACACAAATTGACCACAAAATGATCAAAAAAATACACAAAATGACATAAAAAGAAACAAAATGACCAAAAAAAGACTCAAAATGACCAAAAAAAGACACAAAATGACCAAAAAAAGACACAAAATGACCAAAAAAGAAACAAAATGACCAAAAAAGAAACAAAATGACCAAAAAAAGACACAAAATGACCTAAAAAGAAACAAAATGACCAAAAAAAGACACAAAATGACCAAAAAAAGACACAAAATGACCAAAAAAAAAGACACAAAATGTCCAAAAAAAGAAACAAAATGACCAAAAAAGACACAAATTGACCACAAAATGATCAAAAAAAGACACAAAATGACATAAAAAGACACAAAATGACCAAAAAAAGACACAAAATGCCAAAAAACCCCACAATGACCAAAAAAAGACATTAAGTGACCAAAAAGACTAAAACACATTAACACATGAACACTTTAACACAGTGGAGACAGAGCTGACTTCCAAAATGATTTGGCGACCCCCAGAAATCATCTCGCGACCCCAATTGGGGTCCCGAGCCCAAGGTTGAGAATAGCTGCTCTATAGGCAACAAGAGTGACAGCAACATCAGTCAGACATGACACACTGCGTCAACGTCACCGTCTGCAGGCAAGGAAGGTAAAAGCTTCTCAAGTTTGACACGTAGCCTACATACTGTAGCAGGCAGAGAATGTGGCAGTTGATGTTCATTTTGTAGCTTTATTTCAGTGAGTGTGTGTGTGTGTGTGTGTGTGTGTGTTTGTGTGTACAAACTCTACTCAGAGTGTCATTACTTGTCTGGAGGACTGTCCTCATTGTAGCTCAGGAGAGGAAGAAGAAGAAACTCTTAACCCTTAATAGGGCACTCGTTGAAATACTTGCAAATTCCAAAATTCAACCCTAGAGAATATTGGAGGATATTACATGCTGACAGAATGTGTAAAAAAAAAAAAAAAACAGCATATGGACCAAGGGGAGGGGGGTAATATTTTGAGAAAGGTTTACGAGATTAAAGTGGCAAATCTAGGAGAAAAAAATGTGCAGATTTATGAGATTTAAAGTGGTGAATCTGCAAGAAAAAAGTTCTGTAAATCTGTAAATCTGCGACTTTTTTCACATAGATTTGCCACTTTAAATCTCTTAAATCTGCGACTTTATTTCTTGTAGATTTGCCACTTTAATCTAGTAAATTTGCAACTTTTTCTCGAAATATTCTCAAATGTCATGGTGTCACTGTCTGTGACGTAGCCTGATTTTTTATCAGGCAAAGAACTATATTTGGTAACTTCAGGTAATATTTCGAGAAAAAAGTTGCAAATTGACTAGAATAAAGTGGCAAATCTACAAGAAAAAAAGTCGCAGATTTACGAGATTTAAAGTGGCAAATCTGTGCGGAAAAAAGTCGCAGATTTACGAGGAAAAAGTGGGAAAAAAGCAACTTTTTTCTCCCAGATTCACCACTTTAAATCTCATAAATCTGCACATTTTTTTCTTGTAGATTTGCCACTTTAATCTCATAAACTTTTTTCTCAAAATATTATTTTCGTATGTTTTATTTTTTTACACATTCTGGCAGTATGTAATATCCTCCAATATTCTCTAGGGTTGAAATTTGGAATTTGCAAGTATTTCAATGAGTGTCCTATTAAGGGTTAAAGTGGTGAATCTGGGAGAAAAAAGTTGCCTTTTTCCCACTTTTTTCTCGTAAATCTTCAACTTTTTTCGCACAGATTTGCCACTTTAAATCTCTTAAATCTGCGCCTTCTTTTCTTGTATATTTGCCACTTTAATCTAGTAAATTTGCAACTTTTTTTCTCGAAATATTACCTGAAGTTACCGAATATAGTTCCTTGCCTGATAAAGGGTTAAGCCTGCATTCTTACAAAATTCTATTTGTTCATGTAAAAAAAAGTCCATTATTCATATACAGTCTGTGATTCAGAAGTGCATTTAATCTGTCTTTGTGCTAATGACGAGGAGGGGGGCGACTCCACCGTTTTCAAAAAGAAGTTGAAGTGTATGAAAGTACTTCTCACTTGATTTATTACCTCAGTAAACATTGTCCTAAAGAGTTTATGGTCTCATTCGCTAGATTCAAGTCTCCTTCAATAGAGCATGTAAATAATGGTCCCATTTAGTAAAGAGTAGAATAAGACAATAAAGCAGGACATTCATATAAGACATGTTGGAGTTGTTCACACTTCTAGCTATTGTTGTGTTGATTCCATAAAGCTGCAGGACTTATACAGTACAGGTACACCTTCTCATTCAATGCGTTTCCTTTATTTACTATTACTATTTACTATTTACATTGTAGATTTATCAAAACTATTAATGAATACATGTGGAATTATGTACTTAACAAAAAAGTGTGAAATAACTGAAAACATGTCTTGTATTCTAGTAAGCAAAGGGTGCACTGTAAAAAATAATCTGTTTCATTTACGGTAAAATACCGGCAGCTGTGGTTGCCAGAACTTCACCGTAAAAATTACAGTGAGTGGGTTTTCTACTGTACATCTAAATGTAAATATCAGCAAAAACTGTTATTTAGACTGAATATTCCTGTTATTTTTAGGGTAATTGTGTCATCATGGTATTTCTCCATTCATTTTACATAAAAATTTTACATTTTTACAGCAAAACTTTGTGTTTCCTACAGATAATGACACTTAATGACAGTTTTGTGCTATTCTTTGATTTACGGTAATTAAAAAGTGTCTACTACAGTGATATACAATTTAAAATTTTACGACCCATTTCTGATATAATTTGAAGGGGTTTACTGTAATTTCTACAAACATTTTTTTAACAGTGTGGTTACTTTGAGGAATCTAAAATACAAGACATGTTTTCAGTTATTTCACACTTTTTTGTTAAGTACATAATTCCATATGTGTTCATTCATAGTTTTGATGCCTTCAGTGAGAATCTACAATGTAAATAGTCATGAAAATAAAGAAAAACGCATTGAATGAGAAGGTGTGTCCAAACTTTTGGCCTGTACTGTATATTGCAGTAAAATACAAGGTAAAATGTAAAAAGAGCAACAACAAAAAGGCCTGAAACAGCTTGTTGGGGTTCAAAGGGTTAATAGAATAGCAACAGACAAGCTGGAGGCCTTGCAATATGAAACTATTACTCACTAATAATTTGTTTTACATGGTGACCTCCCTTCATCCATCCGTGTCTCTACATTGTCCTTCCTCTGTTTTTTTTCTTTTCTGTGTGTCGAGCTCTAGATGCTGTTGTAATGTCTGCTGAATTAGCTCTGTTTGACCATATGCCTGCATACGCTCATGTTGTCCACTGAGAGGATTAGGATTAATTGTGATTAAGATGCATTAAACTCACAGAGCAGCCCGTTTTTGTCCAATCAGCAGTAATGTGTAAAACTGTGACTGTGGGACACTGAAAGAACTGGAGGACAAAAGGTGACAAGGATGTGTGGAGAGGAAAAAAAAAGCAAAGTGTGGAATGGTCAATTCCACTTGATTTAGCTGCTGAGGTGGAGAAAAAAATCAATAATGTGCTGAGATGAGAATCCTAAATAACAGTTCAATTATGATGCAGATTGAACAAGCTGGGACTTGTGATTCGCCCCCTGAAAGACACTTCTTCCTCCTTTTTCTCCCCTCCCCCTCTTCCCTCTCCTCCCTTCATGCTGTCCTCTAACAGTTAATAACCGTTCGATTACCTTTGAGGGCTGCTGAACTATGACAAGAGCCTCTTGAGTTGATCAAAAAGCCTTTAAAAATGCAGTTCATCAAGCTGCCTGCGTTAATGCCTGGTGACAGACATTTTCACAGACATTCAGAATGTGACAAGGGATAAAAAGTGCTTTAAAGCCACAATGCATGCAGCAGCCCATCAGGTTTATTCACACAGGCTTTTATTGAGGAATACTGCAGGCTGGGATATGTTCTGTTGAGATGTTTTTCTTCCATTTGAACATTTCTCTGGTTTAAATATCCATTCTGGAGAGGCTTGGATTAGTGGTGGATCAACTGTCCCCACACTGGGATCTGGCTCCAGTAGAAGGCTTTCTGTCTCTCCTACTTCAGCACTTTATCACACTCATCATCACTGTGAAGAGCAGCCCGACCGATATAAAAGTCGACCGATATTTATATGTATCAGCATACAGTACAGGCCAAAAGTTTGGACACACACCTTCTCATTCAATGCGTTTTTCTTTATTTTCATGACTATTTACATTGTAGATTCTCACTGAAGGCATCAAAACTATGAATGAACACATATGGAACTATGTACACTGTAAAAAATAATCTGTTTAATTTACGGTAAAATACTGGCAGCTCTGGTTGCCAGAACTTCACCGTAAAAATTACAGTGAGTGGATTTTCTATTCTAAATTTAAATGTAAATATCAGCAAAAACTGTAATTTAGTCTGAATTATCCTGTTATTTTTGGGGTAATTGTGTCATTCACTCACACATCACGGTATTTCTCCATAAATTTAGCATGAAAATGTTATATTTTACAGCAAAACTGTGTGTTTCTTCCAGTTTATGACAGAAAAAAGTAAAAATTTTGCGCTACTCTTTGATTTACGGTAATTAAAAGTGTCTAATACGGTGATATACAATTTTTCATTTTATGCCCTATTTCTGATGTATTTGACAGAGTTTTACTGTTATTTCTACAAACCTTTTTTACAGTGTACTTAACAAAAAAGTGTGAAATACCAGAAAACATGTCTTATATTCTAGTAAGCAAAGGGTGGTTACTTTGAGGAATCTAAAATATAAGACATGTTTTCAGTTATTTCACACTTTTTTGTTAAGTACATAATTCCATATGTGTTCATTCATAGTTTTGATGCCTTCAGTGAGAATCTACAATGTAAATAGTCATGAAAATAAAGAAAAACGCATTGAATGAGAAGGTGTGTCCAAACTTTTGGCCTGTACTGTATGTATCAGCATATATGTTGTCCCATATTTAACTTTTTTTAAAAGAACATACAACGCAGAAAGCAATGCTTAAGGTGATTTAGATATGTTTATCTTATTTATTCATTTATTTAAATGGTCAGCAATTAAATAACACTGATATTAAAAGTAATTATATTTATTTATATTCATAGTTGATGTTTTTTCCCCTATATTTTACCTATAAGCCTTAATTGTTTAATTTGTTTTCTGCCTGCTATGTTTTTGCATCTTTGTCTTTTCACATATTCATTTTGTCCTGAATCTGTTTTGCTCTTGTTTGGAAACCTTTTGTTGTTAAATTGACTTCTCCTTTTTCTTCACTTTGTCAACGTTCTTCCTGAATGCTGTTTTTAAAGGTGCTATGTAAATTAATTTCCATTTTAATTTTAACTGGTTGACATTCTAACAAATTGTAATTATAATGTAGCCAATCCAATCCAATCCACTTTATTTATAGAGCACAATTTTAGCAAACACAAGGTTTCCAAAGTGCTGCACAAACAATAAATAGATAACACAATACAAAGAGATGTAGCACACAATAGAACAGTAAGATGCAATAAGATAGAATAAATTAAAAATGTGATAAAAATGAATTAAATAAAATGTAAAATGTACTGCCCGCACAAAATAAAATATGCATGTATACAAATAAAAACAAAAAATCGTAAAAATCATAAAATCAACACTTAACAAGGTTAAATATTCTTTTTGAATTAGCTTTCCCAGTAGTTTTACAGTCATATTAGTGCAAAATTGTTACACACGTTGCCTTTTTGTACTTTCTAGTAATGGCTGATTTTTTCTTTCATCTCCATAACATATAGGGAAATTTGACATTAATAGTGCTGTTTAAGATTTCAGATTTGTTTTTAAGTAACAAAAATAAGAATAAATCAATTATAAAAAAAAAAAAAAAAAACATTGCCTTTTTGTTTGCATCTCCATAACATATATCAAAATTGTGACTTTAATTTGTTCTGGAAATAAGGTAAGAACAGGCTAAATGTAATAAAGGACACCTTTTTAACAGAGTATAATTGTTAAATGGGTTTAAACTTAGCGTTGTAACAAAAAATAAGCTTTTGAAATTAGCTACTTTTTCACATTTCTGTTTTAAACATTTAAAGTGTTTGTTATACTGGTGTCACCATTGGTTCTTATGGGTTAAAGTGGTATTGGTCTCAAAAATCCTACATCAGTCTGGCTCCACTGTGAAGCCAAGAAAAGTGCATGGCGGCGCATGGCGAGGTCAGTGTAGCAGACAGGCTCATCATGAATTAAACAACTGTGACATAAAGAGAAGAGAGGGAGCAAGAAAACCCCTCCCCGCCCTAAAGCCTTAACAGCAGGGTCAAAGGTCATGCTACTGCACAGACACCAGCCCCCACAGGAGGGGGGAGGAAGGCTGGAGCGGTCTCTGACATCTATCTTTTAATATTTTCAGCCCAATGATGGGGACAATTTGATCCCACTGTGCTGTGGAGTTAATATCAGAGTGTGTCAGCGCTGCGTGTCTCTCTGCTGACTGAGACGTTCCTTCACTCCTTTGTGTGTTGTGAAAAGTCTCCTTGGAAACTGTTGTGTCGCAAGCAAAAAAAAAAAAAAAAAAAGTAAAGAAGCAAACCCACTGATCTTCTACACGAGTGTCTGAAACAAATTCAAATACTGCTGGCTGGCTGACATCATCACTTAAAACGGAGCTGCTTCAAGGTCAGAAAGAGAACAAATGCTGTGGCCATGATAAGATCTACAGAAGGTCAGATAGAGGGGGAAAAAATACACTAAAAAATAAAATACGTAAGGGTGGGGGGTGTCTTCCCAATCTGGCGCCCACTAAACTTTTGTCTGCTTTGAGGTGAAAAGGTTGGCAAAATAACAACATGGTCTCACAGAAATCTGTGAAATAGCCACAGATTTCGCTTAACTCAAAATCCGTGGAATAGCCACGGATTCGCTCAAATTTCCGTGAAACTGACACGGATTTCGCTACAATGCAAGTTAATGACAGTCATATCCCGTGGCTATTCCAACATACAAAGTGATTGTGTACATTCACTGAGTGAATATTTAGAAAATAAAACATATATTTCTCGCTAGAAATGTAATCAAAATCCATTTTTATGCAGAAACTAAGTCAAAATATTGATTTTTCACTAAAAATGAGAGAACTGTCCGCCATGTTTTTTGTTCTGACCGCCGGGACCTTGAAAGTCACGTGACTTGGAACAAACCAATAGCCACGGGATATGATTGTCATTAACTTGCATTGTAGCGAAATCCGTGTCAGTTTCACGGAAATTTGAGCGATTCCGTGGCTATTCCACGGATTTTGAGTTAAGCGAAATCCGTGGCTATTTCACGGATTTCTGTGAGACCAGGTTGCAAAATAATATTTGTGTTTGGTAAATAACGGCAAGTCTAAAGAGTTGGATAAGTCTAAGATCCATATTTAAAAATATTAGGCTATTTTTTTTGCAGTCCACACGTCTGTGACCTCTGAATGTTTGTAAGCTGAGGTCAGATATGTGTGTATGGGCTGATGTTGAGTTTAACGTTTTCTTCTTGATGAGACATTTTTCAGAAATATTTTAAAAATGTGTGTATTTTGTCCAATGGTGACAAACAGAGGAAAGGATTTTATATCCATCTATATAGCTGCTGATGTATTATTACGCTGAAAAAATGTCTTTTTCTCTTGTAAGGTTATTAAAGGAGACATTTTTTTTGCTTATTTCAAGAGACATTTTCCAGAAATATTTGAATGTCCTTGCAATTATTCTTATTTTTTTTATTTTTTTATACACTGTTGGTGAGACAAAATGAATTGGCTTGGCTAGGAGGAGGATGTGAAATGGGTTTAGTTTTTTTTTTTTTTAATAGTCAGCAATTGACTGCAACTGAACATTAATGTTTATTTAGCCAGTTATTTTATTCTTTATTTTCTCAGTTATCATTTATAGAATTGGCTGACAATGCAACTCATTGTATATTATATTATTCTATTATTTAATAATTTACAAACAATCCACATAAAAATGGCCCATTTTCATTCCAGCTCAAGAAATGACTAATATTATTAAAGGAGACATTTTTTTTGCTTATTTCAAGAGACATTTTTCAGAAATATTTGAATGTCCTTGCAATTATTCAGATTTTTGCTTTTTTTTTAATACACTGGTGGTGAGACAAAATGAATTGGCTTGGCTAGGAGGAGGATGTGAAATGGGTTTAGTTTTTTTTTTTTTTTTTAATAGTCAGCAATTGACTGCAACTGAACATTAATGTTTATTTAGCCAGTTATTTTATTCTTTATTTTCTCAGTTATCATTTATAGAATTGGCTGACAATGCAACTCATTGTATATTATATTATTCTATTATTTAATAATTTACAAACAATCCACATAAAAAATGGTCCATTTTCATTCCAGCTCAAGAAATGACTAATATTATCAAAGGAGACATTTTTTTTGCTTATTTCAAGAGACATTTTTCAGAAATATTTGAATGTCCTTGCAATTATTCTGATTTTTGTTTGCTTTTTATACACTGGTGGTGAGACAAAATGAATTGGCTTGGCTAGGAGGAGGATGTGAAATGGGTTTAGTTTTTTTTTTTTTTTTTAATAGTCAGCAACTGAACATTAATGTTTATTTAGCCAGTTATTTTATTCTTTATTTTCTCAGTTATCATTTATAGAATTGGCTGACAATGCAACTCATTGTATATTATATTATTCTATTATTTAATAATTTACAAACAATCCACATAAAAAATGGTCCATTTTCATTCCAGCTCAAGAAATGACTAATATTATCAAAGGAGACATTTTTTTTGCTTATTTCAAGAGACATTTTTCAGAAATATTTGAATGTCCTTGCAATTATTCTGATTTTTGTTTGCTTTTTATACACTGGTGGTGAGACAAAATGAATTGGCTTGGCTAGGAGGAGGATGTGAAATGGGTTTAGTTTTTTTTTTTTTTTTAATAGTCAGCAATTGACTGTAACTGAACATTAATGTTTATTTAGCCAGTTATTTGACAATGCAACTCATTGTATATTATATTATTCTATTATTTAATAATTTACAAACAATCCACATAAAAATGGTCCATTTTCACTCCAGCTCAAGAAATGACTAATATTATTAAAGGAGACATTTTTTTTTGCTTATTTCAAGAGACATTTTCCAGAAATATTTGAATGTCCTTGCAATTATTCTGATTTTTGTTTGTTTTTTTTATACACTGGTGGTGAGACAAAATGAATTGTCTTGGCTAGGAGGAGGCTCCAAGGAGAAAAGGTTGGGAACCAGTGGTCTCCAGGACCTGGAGTCCATGTTAACGATGTCAAGGTCACGTCAGTGTGAAGCGTCCTCGTAGCCAGAGGAGCTCTCGGTGTTGCAGCGGGATGTAATGGGCCATTTTCAATTCCAGTAGCTAATTCTCTCTTTCCGGCTCTGCTTTTCACAGCAGCACAGTTAAACTCTCAGCTCCACGCAGCCCCCCCACCCCCTGCTTTCTGTGGCCAGGTAGACAGCCTCCATCAGATGAGCTTGTTGCCATGGGGACAGTCAATGGGCTGGTGAGTGGGGACTTTGGGCCAGACATAAACACTCAGCGTTTAATTTTACCAGCTGGTAGACAACGGGAGAAAGACACAGGGGGGGGGGAATTCACAAAGGAGGCGAGCTGGAGGGCCTTTCTGTCCTGAAACAAAGCAAACGAGGACCGGGTCTCCCCTCGCTGCGCTCAATATTACAACATGTTCACATGCTGGAGACTAACAAAAACGAGGGGAAGTGAGGAAACATTTTGAATTACATCATGTGCGGCGTCCCACATGTGCGCGCCGGGCTGGGCTGGGTTGGGTTGGGGGGTATGCAGCATTAGAGAGCGAGAGATGATGTCATTTATAGAAGCACAAAGAGGCAGAGCAGTCTGAGTAATTGCACGCTCAAAAACCTCCAGAGAAAATAACTCACAGGTGCTAAGGTGCTTTATTGAACTAAAGTATCTCAAAAAAGGTTTGACAAAATAATGCTCCACTGACAATTTTTTTTCTGCCCTTCCAGAAACTTTACATTTTTTTTCTCCCATATATACAAAAAACAAACATGATCACAAGGTGCTTTTTTCATTGACAATGAGAGTTAAATCTTTACCCCTTTGAACAACAGTGACTACAGGAAATGAAAACCTGACTGATACCTGTGAAGTCGAGATGCTCCAACTTATTGTACATAAAAATGCATTCAAGCTTCATCTTTTTGTATTTTAATTAGAGCCCGACTGATATATGTGTTGATATTATCAAAGGCATATCGATATGCGGTGTATAATCTGTCCGAAACTTTTTTATATAATATATAATGCAGAAAACATTGATGGATGTGAAATGGGTTTAGTTTTTTTTTTTTTTTAATAGTCAGCAATTGACTGCAACTGAACATTAATGTTTATTTAGCCATTTATTTTATTCTTTATTTTCTCAGTTATCATTTATAGAATTGGCTGACAATGCAACTCATTGTATAATATTATATTATTCTATTATTTAATAATTTACAAACAAGCAATCCAAATAAAAATGGTCCATTTTCATTCCAGCTCAAGAAATGACTGATCGGCCACCATATCGGTTATCAATGTCTAAAATAATTATCCACATCAGTCTCAAAAATCCCATATCGGTCGGACTCTAGTTTTAATGCCTCTTGGTTTGCAAATATACTGCATCATTAACTCATAGTGTCATAGTGACAGGGGCAGGAGAGAGAGTATGGCACTATGGAGTATGCAGAAAACAAAAAAAAGTCAAGAAATAAATCTCAGAGCAACAAAACAGCATCCATAAGTAAACAATATCAAGAAAACACATTTCTTCTTCTAGGTATCTAAGGCACTAGTTGTAATTCTCAACCCAAAGTGAAGGACAATTCTCAAGGTAAAGATATTGATGACTGATCTCTATACAAAATGTCACAGTACAAAAGAACTTCATTAATCCAGGTGCGGGGCTGCAAACTGACGAGTCAAGCAAAAATAGTATATTGATTAGTGAGATTTCCGACTTAGTGCATAGAAGCAAACACAACAAGGGGTTAGGCAGCTGTGCTTCCTGTTATTCTCTGGATTTATGTGAAAATGCCCAGAAAGGCAGAAGAAAGGAGCTTCAGCTGCACGCCCACCCTGCAAACCTTAATTCAACAATCTAAATGAGGTTTTGTGGTTCACTAACTTCCACTTAGTTGTGGGCACTCCTGTTAAAGGGTCAGTTCACCCAAATTCAACATGTAGCGGTAATAATGCAGATAGTTTTGGATTAACTCAGGTGTTAAGAATCTCTCAGATCTCAATAGGATAAAGATGGAAGGTCATTTTGTCTGACATTCAAACATTTTACAGCAACATCACGATAGAAAAACAGGATTCTGGTTTCTTTTCCACCAGGCAACAGATACGAAAACGGTCCACTAGTGGTAGGTGAGGATTTATGTTAATGTGATTCTAGTGAACTGAAACTTAAAGGGGGTGGTTTTGATATTGTGAAGTGGGTTTGTAGAAGGTTCTTATCCATAATCAGTGTATTAACTTCAGTAGTTTCAGTTTAGTGGGAAACTGAAGCCCTTTGACAAACAGAACATGGTAGCTGCTGGTCTACTGCTGCCGTGGTGTTTTAGAAGGTTTTTGTTATTGTGTGACTTTGTTGATTTAAAGTCACACAACAACACAAACAAAACAAACAATTGAGGCAGTTGTTCACCACCACCTCCCTTCTTTGCGAGGTAAAATTACTGCATTTGTCAAAGGAGTCTGGTGGCTTTGACCAAAACATAAATCGGCTTCAGTTCCCCTGCGTTAACTTAAAGAGGAAGATAAAGAGATGAATTATATACACTACCGGTCAAAAGTTTTATAACACCCCAATTTTTCCAGTTTTTTATTGAAATTCAAGCAGTTCAAGTCAAATGAACAGCTTGAAAGGGTACAAAGGTAAGTGGTGAACTGCCAGAGGTAAATAAAAAAAGGTAAGCTTAACCAAAACTGAAAAACAATGTACATTTCAGAATTATACAAGTAGGCCTTTTTCAGGGAACAAGAAATGGGTTAACAACTTAACTCTATGGAGTCTTGGGCTATTTTGTCCATTTTTTAATTATTTTCATGCCTTTGTAAGTCACTTTGTGTCTTTTTTTTTTGGTAATTTTGTGTATTTTTTAGTCATTTTGTGTCTTTTTTTTGTCATTTTGTGTCTTTTTTTGTCATTTTGTGTCTTTTTTTAGTCCTTTAGTCCAACATAAAATGTGATTTTTACTTTCAAAACACTATCATGCTCAATAAAGAATTTTAAATGTTGCAAATGTGCATTCATTTCAGAGTACACTGAGACATTAAACTGCATCATTTTCAATTAAATTCTGGAAAAGTTGGTGTGTTCTAAAACTTTTGACCAGTAGTGTATATTCCAAGTGTAATGTAAATTAAGATTTTTTCTTTTAGCTGGGTCATTTGAAGGCAGCTTAAATAACTTTTGCTGACGGCCCTCTACTGTAGTAATGCAGTGGTTGTGGAAAAGAACCTTTAAACAACCCCATGTTACCATTAATGTATTTCTTCTGTCAATGGAAATAAATCAGTTCTGGTGTACTGCAGCGCATTTGAAACAACCGTTGAAACAACATGAACTGCAATAAAGGGGTCGTCTTCTCTGCTTGAAGGTTACAGTGGCACATTATCAAATCTCACACTCACCCACACAAAATTCACACCCTGACAAATCAGTGAGGGTTCATAACAATATAACTAATTCCCATTTTGACAACTGTTACTGTAATATTAAAGTGGCCTAAAGCATCTTTTCACTTCTATTTCAGGCTACAGGACCCTGTATACAACAGTGATACGTTAGTCATTTATATAAGCTTATAATTAGTTGTTAGCTAGTCAGCAATACTTATGTGAGACTGTCATCATATTTATACATACAAGTTAAACAAATATTTGGCATCTGGCAGCAAATATTGTATAGGTGACCACACTACTATAAGTTGGCATGTATTCACAAACACTAGTGCACATAAAATAAAACTGTTGGATCTTCTCCATGCAGTCTGGTAAATAGGTGCAAAAAAATGTATCTGTGTGCATCTGATCACGTACAAAAAATGATATTTATCTCAAAATCTAAAGTAGCTTTATCTAAGTTTGACACCTGAACTACTGGGGCTTCGCAGCCCGATGACACCGACATGTAAAACACCTTGTTCTCAGTTCAATCACAGTACTTGGTACATCCTGCAACGTTTGAGTCTTGACCAACAATAAAAATGTGGCTGGTTACAAATAAATACAGATTGAATTGTAAATCCAGCCCAAAATCCCTTTTAGAAAAAAAAAAAAGAACAGGGTGTATAGTATATGTACTTGACAACAAAATATAGTCAGTCTCATGTGGTAAATAAGCACTGTGCTGTGGCTTTGATAACCAACACACCATCACAGAAGACCTGATTTATCTGCATAATGTATAGTTTGCTGTGGTAATACTGGTCGTAATAATAAATGCATAATTTAAATGAAACGACTGGTGAACATGATTGTGCAGTTGCACATGGATAAGCAACAATAATCCTATTAATGCCTCAGATTGTGATTGTGCCACAGACTTTTTTTTTTACAGATTAAACAGAGTAATGAAATTAGTCCATCGGTGCTATTTGTGGTCGAGTGTGCTGGCTGCACTCTTGAATCACTTCTTTGTGTAACAAAATACTTTGTAACTAGGAGGCCAGCGTATGGTGGCTGCCATACTGTAGCCCGCTTTCAACAATGCCCCTGCTGATAGCACTCTTGAATTTCCAAGAGGTCTGGGTTTGTGCCAGAGTGCAAACTCTCAAACACATCCACTACCATCTGGTCGGACAGTAACGGAGAATGTGTTTGTGTCTCTACCCAAAAATCAATAAATCACACAAATGTTAAACACAAGTAATATTATCCCAGCTTATCTAAACTTGCAGAATTTTTTAACACGTTTGCATAACAAGGCTTGCCTTTGATAAACCCGGTCTGTAGTTACTGTGGAGTAGTTGCCTCACTCATGCAGACATCCTCCATCCCTCCCTCCTGGGGACAAAAGATGAGGCGAGGACCGACAGTAGAAATGTTCTTAAGTTTCCCCACTCGGTTTTAAAAGGACATTATTAGTGGTCAAGACCCCAAGTCTCCCACCATGGAAAGTTACAAAAAGGGTAGGCATTAGAGTAGAAAACGAATGGTGCGGCCATCTGTTTTAAATTTTGCAAAAGGGATATTCATTTCTGCAAAAAAAAAAAAAAAAGAAAAGAAAATAATATTTATATGCCCCTACTGAGTTTGGAAATAAGAATGAATTTTCATGGATTTAGTTCCATTCTTGAAATACCAGCCAATCATAGGGTCAGAGGTCAGTGTAAGCAATATCAACACATATAAATATGAATGAGCAAGTGTCACATAGCCTGAGAAGGCTGATTTTGTAGAAACAAACTTTTTTCTACCACAACCATATGTGATCTGCGAGCCCCCAGGGCTTTCAAAACAACTGAAATACATTAGTAATGCTAAATAAATTAGCAGTCTATGTAGTAAGGCAGAGACAGCACATACATCATGATCTTTCGTTAAGTCTCTACACACACAATCTAGTGACATGCCGACTTCTGTAGGCGTGTAGCTATTGACTTTCAAAGTGGCCGTGCAGTCCACAGTCTGTACACACTAAACAGAACATCACGTCTCAAGAGTCGACCAGGACCCTTGAACAAAACGAGGGAACTACAGAATTGAGATTAGTAGAAGTGCATGTGCGTACAGAAGAGAAATAGTGTTAGCGTTTTGTTTTCTTTCTAATTTGATAAATGAAACCTTGTGGTTTCTGTCACATCTCTGCTCCTGCAGGGATCGCTAGCTTGTCAAACGTACCACTCCCTACGCGAGATGACGGAGCCGTCCGTGTGAGAGACGTAGTCGCCCTCGGGTCCGCTATCGTAGCAGTCATCCGACAGGTAGGGGGTGCCGTTTCCCTGTGGTTTAGTTGAATGAGGGTATCTGGCACCTCTGGCCTGCCGTGGACTAGAATACTGCTTGTGTTCCCGGTGGTGGTTCTGTTGAGGGCTTCTGTGATGGCTGCTCTCCCTCATGGCCCTCGTGTAGCCGTTAGCGGGATACTCCTCGCCGCTGTAGCTGCCCTGCTGGCGGCGGTCGCGCTCCTGTTTGAGCTGGCGGTCGCCCCACTCCTCTCGATCCTGGTCCTGTTTGTTGGAGCTGCTGCTGCCGGCTTTGGTAGGGTGGAGCTCGTGCTGCGTGGGGGCTTTCTGGAGGTCGTTGGGACCCAAGTACTGCTTGGTGTAGTAGTTCCCGTGGAAGGTTTGCTGCTTCCGGAGGTAACACACGCCGACCAGAGATAGCAGCAGCAGCAGGAACAAAGCCCCGCCCACGGCACCCCCCACTATGGAACCAAGATTACTCTCAGGTAGGGCTTCAAGAGTGGGGGAGCTGAGAAGGACATGGCTCTTATCATCGACTAAGGTGGAGGAGGCAGAGCCAGTTAGGACAGGAGCAGTAATGGTGGAAGGCATGGTGGGAGGATCTAATGGAGGGAAGGAGGGTGAGAGAGGAGTAGAGGGTGGAGGGGAGAGATGAACAGACAGAGAAGCACAGAATGTCAATGCCAACTACATCAGCATTTACTAAGACAGGTTGACTAAAACATCATCTAAACTACCACACAGACTAACTAAGCAGCCCGTGCTCACAGCTAGCCTTAGGTTTGCATCGCCAGCTCCTCAGAGTCTAAGTCAGGGGTGGGCAATTAATTTTCCCAAGGGGCCACATGACCAATACCACGAAGGTTGCAGGGGCCAGACCAAAACTCTGACTGAACTAAATTCTGCTTAATATTAATGTAATCGCTTTATAAAATACAATTATCTGGTTTTGGTTAATGTGGAGTAAATCAAATATAGCAGTAAAAAGTAGTAAATACTCCAATCACTATCACTTTTACATTTATAACTGTAAATGACCTTTAGCAAGGTTCTATCCTATAGGTGTTTTTGTATTATATAGCTTGTTTTTCATGTTTGTAAATTTTCTAGGTGTTTTTCAATGTTGTGATGCTTTTATTTTGAAAAGGTGCCGTCCAGTGTGAAACGGGTGCTTTTATTTTGAAAGGTAGCGACAGGAAATAACAAGTGGAACGGTAAAATGAAAAACAAACGGTAAATAATAACGAGTGCGTCGTAATTCATAGAAAGTTGATATAAAGTACCAAAAATGCTTCTATAGTGCAAGTAAGTTTATTTTCTTCTGTCATATATTTTAGTGGCTATATTTGTTGTCTTAACGATTATTGTATATAGTAAAGTGCTTGTTTGGTCAAGTGCTAATGCTAATGATTGTTATTTCTCTTATGGTGGATTCACAAGGTGACCAAGGAATGTCTTATTGTTATTTTCATTTTACTCACTACGACCCTGTATTTCACTGCAGTATACAAGTCCTGTGCCTCTATGGAATCAAGTGGGAAGTATTTTTAACCAGATCTAGTTCCTATGATTTATTTTTGGCAATGTTTTAAATGAGACATGTAGAATAAAGTGATCTAGACAAAAATATCTAAATTTTAAGGTTCATTTTGGAAACTTAACCATAATGATCCATTCAAGGACTGTTGGAAAGTCAAAACTTCATGATAATGCCCGTTTTCACAGTTTCTTTCTATGATAAACTTTGTATTTTTAGCGATCTTTTAAAGAAAACATAAGTTTTAATCCTGCAAGATGGTGAGGTTCTGAGGGTTAAACAATTATAAATATAAATAAATAAATCATTGACATTCATATAGCAAAATGGGCTAACACAATTAACAATTAACATGATGGACAATAAAAAAAAGTTTGCCAGAAGCAGGTTCTGAACCCTCCTCTGTTAAAATTCAGACAAATACAGAAAAGTGCACCACATCCCTGGTAAGGTTTTCAAATTGTCACCAAATCACTGTAGTGTCTAATATCTTCCAAAGATAAGTCACAGTAAATACAGATCTGAAATATATTGAACAAGTATTCACTACCCTTTTCAATATTTAATTGGTTGGTTGGTTTAATTGTAACAATGACCATGGAAAAAAATCTTTTACAAATATTTTACAGACTGTTTTTCTGCATTAGCATTTCTTTTTATGAACACAGCTCCAGAATTGAATGAGCTTTTTACAGTCAGTTTCTGTAATTGGCACTTCAGACAAATATAACTCTGGATATTCTGGAGGCGAAGCAAATGCAAACCAAAGGCGACTGAAGAAACTGGAGACTAACAGGGTACTCTGTAGACAAGAAACAAACATAAAAGAACTTGAGTGAATGGATTTGGGCATAACTACAATAGGAACCTAACATGGAGGACACAACAAAAAACAGTCTTCAGATGGTTTGGTATTTATATTTCATGCAAGCATTTGCTGTTGGACTCGACGATATTCTTGTAAGTAATCCCTTGGTAGCGTGTCATATTTTAGAATGACTTGGTTCAGTAGGTGATAATATTGTCTCAATCACTATTTTTATTTGTTTTGCAGGAATGGTCAGGGATGTTAATAACAACCACCTCAACCTGAAACACTTCATGAGTGCAGCTCTGAAACAGCTCTTGCTTTTTTTGCAGAGGAGCTTTTGGTTGTTTAAATTCCTTAAACTTAAACAGTCTCAATTGAAATCACACAAATAACGACTAGTGACTGAAACCACTTTGAGTTTCTCAACTTCAGGATCCTGTCACACAATATCCAGAGGAATTTATAGTAGAGGACACTGATATATTGGCATGTGTTTGACAAATTTCTACAACCCCTAATCCCAAAAAGTTGAAACGTGTGTAAGAAGTAAATAAACACAGATGCAATTCAGAATTAGTGTTTGCATTTAAAAAAACAAACAAGTTTCCCACTTTTGCATTCTGTTTTTTAACTGCTTTCTTCACAACATTTTTGGAATCGGGGTTGTAGAACAAATAAGTCATGACTAATATTACCTTTGTGAAAGTCACTGCAGCTTCGTTTTTTTGTTGATACTGATTCAGAGAGTTGTTGATAAAACTACATTAAAACTGTGTAGTTCTTTAGGCTAAACACAACTGCCTTAAACATTACCAGTGGGTTGAACTATTAGCAAACTGTTACTGTAGAGAGCAAATGTGCAACTTACTGAGGTGATTAATGACAAAACTTTACAGAGAAACAACGTGATTAACCTTCTTGCACATATATTATTATTATTTTCAAATTTAAAAAGCACATAACCAAATTATGCATAATATAATGGATACTTTAATTGCATGATAATAAAGTATTACTGATTCTGAATATGCCTCCACAACCCTATTTTGCAAGTACAATGATGCATTGCCACTATAACATTATGCCATGATTACACCATCAAACTTAAAATGACCTGGATTTAGGGGATGCCCACAAAAAGGAAAAGCCAAAAGCCATAATCAGGAGCTAAAGTAGTGGAAAGAATCTGAGTCTAAAAGCTTTAATGGTGCTACAAAATTACTCTGCCACTTTAAACTCGGTGCCAGGCCAGATGTGAAGAAAAGACTCACATCTGAGAGATGACATAAACCCAAAAGTTTGTAGTTGCTAAGTATATGAATTGTACAACTCCATGCAGAGGCAGTGAACTGACACATGAGAACACACCCACAGCAACACATACAACCAAGGGTACACCAACATGTGTAAGCTTGTGCACACCAGCACAGGTCCTCTCAAAGGAAAATGAAATATGGATGATAAATAATAAATAGGAGTTGAAAAGAACTAGTTAATGTTTTATGAATCTGGGACATCATCTCACAGTAAGGCTGCAGGCTTTTGCCTCTTACTGCATGACACATGCAGAAATAAAAGAAACACAGAAAGGAAGTGAGAGAGATGTAAAAGAAAAATCAAATCATAATCAGAACTTCATTCAGGAAGAGAGCTTACACAGACAAGGCAGATTTTGTGAAACCAGAGGAACATGCTCATCATACACAACAGAGAGACACACTTAGAAGCCAAGCCAAGACGACAAAGCAGAGGCAGTGCACTGTGGTCTAAAGAGGCCTTAAATATTTGCAGCTGTTTGGCCCAGGAACTCCCCCTTTGAACATCTGGAGACCTAATGTTAATCAAGGCTAATCAGCATGCAATTAAGACTAAATGTAAAGGTCAAATATTATCAGTGCCGACACACTTTAGCATGGCTGAATGCTCGCTAGACTGTCAGTATATTCAGAATGGGTGAGAGTGATACAGTGTCACATTTCAGCTTGAAGGACAATGTCACAGGCAGTGATACTCTCCATGACGTGCACGCACAGTGCTTCCTAAGGGAAGAGAAGGCGATAGGAGTCAGCTGTGTTCCGGTGTGTATATTCCGCTCACCTTGTATGAGAATGCGCACATCCCGACTGCGGAGGCTGATGTCATTGGCAACCTCACACCTGTAAACTCCAGAGTCATTCCGATGTAGGGGTCGCAGGAAGAGCAAAGTGCTGTTCCTTACTTCCACCCCTTCTGGCATTTCACTGTCCAACCTATGATGCAAAAGAGGCGCAAACATTTAGAAAACCAGACAACTATCCTGTTATTTAACGATACACATGTGACATTTTATTAGGACAGTCCTCGCCGAAAGAAAGTCTTGCAATTGATTTAATCAACAGATCTGTAAAAATAAGTTTCTCCACAAAGAACCATGTAAACCCATCACTTTAAATATTGCTTTTATCAGCATGAAAAAGGCTAAAAAAAAATAACTCATCAAGACATCTTAGCCAACTAAGACGTCTAAAGTCAGAAGTCTAAAAACTGCATTTTAGGTTTCATGAGCTCACAACAAGCCACATCTCAATGTTTTGAGCAGCTAAAAGATATATTTTTTAAAATTTTACTTTATACTTTAAAAAAAAAACAGGTCAAAAAAGATTTTGGCCTGTTGGATAAGTTTTAACTCATAAAACAGACGTCATACACACCTGATCCATCTGAAGTGATTTGGCGCTGGGTTTGCATTGGCTTTGCACGTCATTTGAACATTTTCCCGACCCACATACCAGTCTCCATCATAGCCCACAACGGAAATATCAGGAGCAACTACAGAGGGAAAAAATTGAGACATCACATGAAACTGTCCAAAAACAATGTTGAACTGCACAGGCTCACGCTCCCTTTAGCCTTTAACTAAAACTAGTACCTGGTGTGCACCGGGGTCATTTTTCATATATTAAAAATATTTCTGCTGTGTTGTATTGACAGTTCTGGCAGAGGCTTTGTGCTTTACATCAGCAAACACATGCAAGAAGACAGTTTGCCTGGTTTGTGTGCAGCATTTTATGGAGTCTGAGGTCAGCTGTGGCCTGGAGACAGGAGCCTGTGTCCTCCAAATATACACTAAGGTGTTTCATAACCTATACAATCAAAAACACTGTACAATGTACAGAGAAGCAGACATAATGACTTACATGGTATGATGATTGCTAGCTATTTCTAAACCAATTTGTTATTATTCCCCAACTGCAGGCCAAGTTATCATGGGTTTTTTTAGTTTAGGGACACACACGGACATGCGCAGACAAAGAAAAAGAAAGAGAAATACAACAAAAAAACAGAATGAAAGAAAAAAGAAAAATCAAGGAAAACACCAAGGACAGCCTTTCTTGAACCATAATTAATAACTGTAAGGAGCCTGCATGGATTGTCCTTGATTTTCTCTCTGTCAATTCAGCCGTTTTCAAAAGTGAATTGTTGTTGAAGTGCTTCAAATAAATCAAACATCAACACTGACAGGGCCAAGCATCATAAACTAGATGCTGTTCGAAATGAAATACCTTTACTTTTAAGACCTGTACTTTCTGCTAAATACAGAGTTTAACTGTTGAAGGGAAGTAAAGGAATGGATCAAGGAAACGCTGTACTTGTTCCCTTTAATTGACAGATTGGAGCACCTCAAAGATTCACTCCATTTTAAAATGTAGACTTAACTACACCCTTTAATCCACCCACAAAAGCCTGCACATTTATTCTATCCTTAAAAATAACAAATGAAAGTCTTATAGCAGGACAGAATCAACATCAATAAATGTATTGACTATAAGGCCCTCTCTCAGCTGTTAAAAAGTTATCTATAAAGGCACCCACACTGCACATTGAGCTGGTAGGGGATCCTGAAGTCACTTTGCAGAGCCGGGTGGCGGACCACACAGGTGAGTGTATGGCCCTGGACGTGACGCGTGGGCTGCCAGAGGTAGCTCACTTGTGTGCTGGTCGTTCCGTTGGTTTGGTCAAAAAGCTGCACTTCTGACTGGCCAAAAAGGTTGGACTCCCAGGACACTTCGGCGGGGGGTCGTGCCCGCTCAGCAATACAGGTAGCCACCACGGTATCGTTGCCGCCGTCAATCAGGGCAGACGAACCTGCAGACACGTAGACTTTTGGCTCGACTGTGATTCAGAGAGGGAGCAAAGAGAAGGAAAGGAAACAGTTGGTACATTACAATTGCAAAATCCTTTTATCAGTACCAGTTTTCTTTTTGTATGTCGTTCCTCTACAACTTATTATAAGCAGGCCTAGCTACCCCCAAGGTAAACACATGCATTGTGTTTATGTGTCGGCAGTGAAAACCTAGGATGATACAGCCCAAGTTCTGAAGGCCATACTGAGGTAAAGCCCTGACTGAAGACGACAATAGTTCAAACATTGCTTGGCCCAGGAAATGGAAAATGTACAAAATCTACTTAAAGGGATAGTTTAGACTTTTTAAGTGGGTCTTTATGAGGTACTTACCCACAGTCAATGTATTACCTGCAGTAAATGATTGTCTGCGCGTTCCGTGTTTGGAGAACTAGATGCTCACTCCAGGTGATATACAAATGAATGTATTGCTGCAGACAGGGACTGCAACATAAAGTATTTTAACCAGCTAAATAAAGGCCCACCCTAAAACTAGAACTGAACCATATTCTGACCAAAACAGCTGAGCTGCGGCAGTGCATGAAGCATAGAAGTGCGCTTTTGTGTAGGAACACGGAATTCTATGACTGAGAAAGGACCAAACAGAACAAAAATTGGGTATAACATTTTTAGGGTGGGCCTTTGTTTAGGTGATTAAAATATGTTTTGTGTCAGTCTCCCTCTGCAGCAAAACATTAATTTGTTTCCTGTCTGGAGTACACGTCGGGTCCTCCAAACTAGCAATGTGCAGAGCATCATCTACTGCAGGTAACACATTGACTGTGGGTAAGTACCTCATACAACCTCACTTAAAAAAAACAGAACTATCCATTTAACCCATTGACGCCTGAAACGCCTGTAAAACCTCTGGGCGATTTTAAAATAAGCCCCTAAAACCTGAAGTTTTTCTGGAAATTCAACAGAAGTGTCAACGCTTCTACTAAATAATGCATTTTTCAGCCTCTGTAGCAGATAGAAATGAAATTCAAAAAGTATTTGAGAGCTTATACAAATACTACAAAACAACGTATCCGCTTTCCAGGTTTCAATGGGTTAAAGTTAAATGAATAAACACACATAAGAACACACATGTGTATGAATATTCGTACTTACCAAGTACATTGACAGTAGTGGAAGCTTGAGTGTTTCCCAGAGGAAAAGTGGCAACCTTACAGGTATAGATCCCAATGTCGGAAAAGCCCACGTTTCCAAGCACAATGGTGGCATCGTGGGAGGAGGGCGAGCGGAAATACAATCGATTGATAAACTCTGGAGGGATGGAGATGCCATATCGTGGGTTGTAGACAGCCACTGTGACGGAGCCTGAAGGCAGACGGCGCTCCCAGGAACTCTGAGTAAGAGTGAGGTTAGCGCCCACCTCCACCCTGCACTCCAATGTCACATTCTTCCCGAGCACAGCATTCACCCTCTGAGGCACCACCACCTGACTTCCCCACACACCTGCCAGAGAGACACACAAACAAGACTTTAAGCATATACAATCATGTTCATCTGCAAACCGCTTTGGATAATCTAACACTGTTAATAAAACAGTGGGAAGTTAAAAACACTTACATCTTTGATTGTTAAAACATTTTAAAAATGTATGAGGCCCACTTCCTTTGAAGCGTAATCCATACAGCCTAATTGGTACCGTAATTTTTAATTTGTACTAATCCAGATTCTTCAAAACGAGAACTCCACTGCTGGCAAAAACATTTACCTCCTGTTAAATGTTATTTAGCTATTTTGAGACCTCTTGAGAAGTAAATAAATTCCACCAGTACAGACACTTCAACTGAAACAATTAATTCAAGTTAATCAATAGAAAAAACACGTTTCTTAATAAATCATTGGGTCTATAAAATGTCTTAAACATTCAGTTTCCTGTCTCAAAATAATACAGAATAAGTTATTTTTCAGCAAACAATTGTTACTGATTATTTTGTGTTGACTGGCTGACTAATTGATGCTTCTTTAGTTAGAGCTTGTCAAATGTTGTCATTTTTCTTTATTTTATTTGTGGTTTGGTCAGACTAAACACATTTAAAAGAGGTCCCTTTGGGCTCCTAGAACATATGTCATGAACTTAATATTCAATTGTTTCATCTAAAAATAGTCAAAAGATGAATCTCTGATGAAAAACATTGCTTGTTGTTATTGATACGGCTGGCAATTCACTTTACTGATCAGAAATACAATGCTTTATTCTACTCAATGGCACAAATGATCAGAAGGAAAGTAAAGGAATGAAGCAAAGAAATAACTGCTGTACTTGTTCCCTTTTAATTGACAGATGGGAGCCCTCATTTGGATCGGGATTATCAGAGTGGACGAGTCATCAGTCTAATACCGAGTGACAAATCAAGAATACCACGATAGCATCAGTGAGTGGGGAGTATTTTCGGTGTTACCTCTGACGTCAGTCATTAAAACGAAGTTCAGTACTATCTGACATCTGTGGGTATCAGACTGGAATCAAAGCTAGATACCACCACAGCAGGAGTCGGGCTTTTAACAAGTACACAGCTGACTGAGTGATCCATTGATGAATTTGTTTTTTCTCTATAGCTTTCCTCTTCCTGACCTAAATTTGGGAATTAAAAAGCAGGCTGTCTGTATGTCCTTTGTCCAAATATAACTACCTCGTGCACTCAGTCACCGGCACTTGTCAGAAATGTGCGGCATGTCTCAAAAAGAAGAGAGCTCAACGTCGTGTTGAGGAAAGTCAAAGGGATATGAAGGGAACAGACTGAGACCGGCAGGAAAAAAAAAGGGGAAGAGATATGCAAACACGACAATGACATCATCGCTGGGAGAAGAAAAAGAGCACTGGGAGGGAGGAGAGGCATGAGCAAAGTCACGAATGAAATACAAGCAGAGGAAATATATCACCAGGATTCCAGTAAACAAAATACTGAGGAATTACATTACTGATTTAGAAAAGACAATATAGCACTGCTAGACTGCCAAAGCCCTCAACCAGATCACTAATTGCAACAAGCTGCCAGCAGGAAGACATCATCATAAATCAAAACCTTCTGCGCTGCTTGGCAACTGACTCCAAATATTCTATTGTTGTTTTGCCAAAAACAGCTCTGACTCGGGCCAATCTCCCTCTAAAAGGCCATTTCCTCAAATATTAGTGGGAATTCTCTCTTCTCCCTAAAGTATGACGTACAAATGTCTATTTTTTGTCTTCTGATTTTTTTTCTGGCATTGGAATAAAGTTGAAGTTTGTGAGAACACTGTACTTATTTGCCAGAGCTTATATCTTACCCTGTTTAACTTCAATGTAACACAGAAGGTTCAGGCATTAATCATAAGGTGAGTTATTAGGCACAGCAGTTCATGACTTAAGAAAATCTTTTTTTTGGTGTGATTCATTTGCCAAAGTGGGGGCAAATCTTGCAAATAATATCAAATTATAAGTACTTATTAACCCAATTTGTGAAATGTAATAATTGACACTGTAAACTTTAAAACTTTTTATATTTTGGCCCAGATTAGGCTGTAAAATATAGGCCAAATGTTCAGTTTTGGTTATCAAATCTTGAAAGCATATTTTTGTGGAGTCGGTGTAATGAGTCATCGTATTGCTCATACAGAGAAAGGGCAGCAGATATCAGCGCAACAGTGGGGAGATGTTCAGCTGTGGATGCTGTGGAAGCACTGTTCCTAAATTTATGTGCTATTTGGGCTAAGCATGGGTTTGGCACACACGTTTGCTTGCTTTAATCATTCCTTCTGTTCATACAAGCCAATGAGACATCCCCTCCTTATGCGCTTCCGATGGAAGTGATGTAGAGTGAACCCCCGTTCCTCGTTCTCTGCAAAAATGCATTCAAAACTTTAACTAATGAGAGTTCAGCAGTTTGAGTTATTCAAATCAAGTGGCTTGTCAAAGTTGCAGTCTTTTTAATAGAGAATTCCCTCTGCGTTTCATAGTGTCACTGGCCAATTTCACAGTGTCACAGAGGAAGCACAAAGAGGGTATTCTGTACTTCAAAGGCTGCAACTTTGGATGATGCCCACTTGATTTGGCTGACGCAGACTGCTGAAGCAAATAAACTTGTTGTGGAGTGCGTTTTTGCACAGAACGAGGACTGTGGATTTTGTAGCCCATCATGACTATTCGAAGCACGGAAGGAAGGAATACTTATCGCCTGTATGAGGAAGCAAAACACTTTCAAGGCACATTTAAGCACCTCTCTATTAGTTTAAGACAGACTTGGAAATGTAAAGCTATCCTTAAATCCAAAAGACAACTCAAGCTTACTCAGCCATGATAAGCTTTCATTTCCACTAGTGAATCCAATACAGTATGCTCAGCTATTCTACATTGCAGAGGCTGTTTTTTCTAGCAGGGTGGAAAGAATGAACACTGGATGCTTAGTTACCTGTGGCTTCCTGCTTCATTGAATATGTATTAGATATCTGAGTAAGAAATCTGGGTTAAAAAACTGTTTCTGTTTGCAAATGGTTTTCAAACTCTTGCATCACATTTCTTCAATTTATCCACATACATTAGACACCGTCTGCATTAGAAAACAGCAACTTCTATGTACATAGTGCGGTAAGTGAAACTCTTCTGAATGTAAAGGCATAGTCCCACGCTAATGGTGCCATTGTTTAGATGCTTCAGTTAATTAACAAGGGGCGTTTTTGAACGTACTGCATGGTTTGTTTTCTCTGGTCCGAATCAGTTGGTGATTTAGAAAGCTTGGTGTTTTCCCCATGGTTCTTTTTTATTTATTTATTTTAAACGAAAAAAAATCCAAGCAAACAAAGACGGGTGACTAAAAACCACATGAGAACACTCTGCTTATTGGTCAGATGTGTCTTGGATGGGACCAGGAAGAAGGTCCTGTGTTCTGGACTAGTGTAAACGTCTATGAGAGAAACACTGCTATGCAAATCTCTTGCTAGCTGCTACTTATACTAAGCAAGGTACCACAGTCTGCATGCTCTGCTGCATCCTAGAATGCAAAGCACACCTGGCTACAGGAACCATTCAGCTCAACCTTGCAGAGTACATCTGGTTGTTGGGACGGATCTAGGTCGGATCACGATACAATCACAAACTAACCACTCCAGAGATTGTTTGGAACCAGACAGAGACCACCTCCTCAGTAAGTCTTGGTGCAGTTTTTCTGAGTCCAAGTGCGATTACAGCATTTGAAACCTGCCCAAATGAACCATAGTCTAGTTTAACAAGACTAAACAGCGCTGGTAAAAAACCCTTAGTTAGGTGATCACGTAAGGAGGCAGAGGGCTGAAAACGCATTAAGATGAAGTGGTACTTTTTGCATATTTGTTGCATTTAACAGGCAAGGAAACAAGACAATATATTTTATAATTAATTATATGATAACATAACGCATAACATATTTGCTCCCCTTCTTGAACCTAAAATGTATGAAAAGCCACACTTGAACCGAGGCGGCAGCTATTGTACTGTAAGTGAGCCTCTGCCTCATGTAGTAAACCCATTTTATGACTTTGTCATGATCAGGCTAGAGTAAGACAAGAGTCTCAGCAGAGTAAGAGGAAAGAAAGCAGCATTTTTCCTGCACTGAATATGTAATGCAAGAGGTATAGCGACGTTATTAAATTTTTATTGGTGACATGACGACAACCTTACATAAGCTTGCCCTCGTTTTCTCCAACTCAGAATAAAGAAGTGATGAGAATACGGGCAAAGTCTATCTGATCTTATATGCAGCCTATCTTGACATAGCAATAAGAATGTTTTCTTATTGTGTTTTCAGAGACAAAGAAAAGAAAGTACTTTAAGTTCTTCTTTCACCCTTATATCCTCAAAGAGAGCAGCTACTGTAGACGCCGAGTTTGGTTTGCAAATGCAACACAATGTGTCTCATTCACTCACACACACACGTACACTCACAGAGTAGAAAACAGATTATAGATATCCTGGCATCAAGGACACATTGCTCCCTGGGGACATTCTGCTGCTCGTTCTCACTTTAGTCAATATTACCTTCACATGCACCACTTATGTGGCAGCAAGTGTATTAATATGTGTGTCTTGCCAGAGGGCAGCATGTCTTGTTAAAAGTGGAAATCAGAACATAAATGGTGATGGTGTTAGGGTGAAAGTGGCAGAGCCAGCTGTGCAGAACAGGACAGGGAAGGGTTGCACGATTCTTTGACAGTCTGGCTTTTCAGACCTTCAAAACTACTTTTCACACACATTTTCTAACCGGCTGCACAAAGACGGACGGAAGACTGTCCACTAATCCAGCTAGTAAAGGAGGATATTGTGATGCAATACAAATTTCAGTTTTCAAAACTTTAAACAAAAATATACAAATAAAACTTAATTGGCATGGGAAGTTTTTAAATTAGGTATTATAGTTGTAAGGCCTTTAATTTGCATGATTTTAATGATCAGATTTAATTTAAACTGACTGCAAATAGTGCTGATATTATGGATAATTAACACCAGTTATAAAGCCTGTGCTAACCAACTGCTTATTTATAAATGATTTACTCTGAACCCCTTTGAAACTTCCAATTGGATGCTAGTATTGCTCAATGAGTAAGCAGGAAATTGTTTGCTATAACAACTTTGGAAGCTAAATGTATTGTATGCATCTGTCAGCTTGTTTACATATTGTTTGGTCCCCTAGTGGCAAATAATAAAATTAATACAGCTTTTATAAAATACATGCACATCTAGATATATTAATCTAAAGAATGACATGTTTGTTCCTTTTAAGGTTGAGACACAGAGGGTGTGTGCATCAAATTTACATTCAGAAAAGGCACAAGGTCAAACCTCTCATTGAAATGTACATCAGACCTTAACTGAAGTTAGACAAAGGGGCGCCTGTCTTTGCACCTTCACTTGAACTCTCTGAAGAAGTAATCTGTCTGTTTAAGAATGGACAGGGATCCTGGTAATAACGTGGCACAACATGTAGTAAATTTGTAAAGTGATAGAGTCTCTAGGTTGCATCTCATGTCAAGTCTTTAAGGGTTACAGATCCATCCATGGGTTCAGTCCCAGTATAGTAGAATATAATTTCTTCTCCATACACTGTGCAGTTGCCTTAGTGCAAGAAAGGCATAACATTAACAGTATAGTGCTGGGTACACAAGTATCCTAGCATTTGCAGTATAACCATTTACTATAGCAGTGTAACCATACTTACTATGTCTAAGGGATGATGGGCATTTTAAAACCTTATATACTATGTAAATGTCAGTTTGATGCCTGAAATAACAGCCATTGTTTAACTGACAACTATCAGTGAGGAATAATGAGTGAGAAGAAATATTGAAAACCTCATTACTGTTCACTCGCTCTGCAGCAAACTGTTTGTAGTTACTATACATTTTGTTTGAGTGAACTCAAGTGTACAGGGATTTTTGGGTGCAGCGGTGTTGCATTTTCCTGTTTAACACTGCAAGATGTTCTCATCAACATATTAAGGGTACTTTTTCTAACTTACGATAAGCAAGAGAAATATGGTATGAGAAACAGTGTAGAGGACAAGCACACTGGCTTGATTTGTTCATTGGTCAGTGATGGTGTAGGCCTATCTGCAAGTAAAGGCAGTACAGTAAACCATTCACTGTTACCTTATTGCGATTATTTTGAATCACGATATTGGAGGAATTATTCTTGCATTATCATTCTCATTGAAAATTGTGGATTTTGTGAGGATTTTACTAAACAAAGACTTTTCTTCTCAAGTCTGTAGAATATTATTTGTAGGCTGGTAGATTTCTGCAGCACTACCAGACTTACTTTAGCCTTCTATGATTTGGATAGTATACTATTCCATATGGCAATTAATCAAAATTAAGGTTCACTGTTCAGCCCTAATAACACTTGATATTATGACATTTTACCTTTTTAATCATGGGTTTTTCTTGAACTTTAAATATTATTAACCCTTTGAGCCACCTGCTAGCGGGATTTAAACATATGTTTTCTTTAAAAGACCATCAAAGATACACCATTTATTAGGGGTGGCGCGAGATTAAACTCGACGATATTTCTCATTGCATTAAAAATCAGTCTCGCGAGATTTGTGAATTATCCAAACTTGTATTTGTGACCTGTGGGGCAGTAAAATGAAAAGAAGAAGAGGAGGAGAAGGAGAGGAAGCAGTAAGCAGCCAGAATGAAGTTGCAGGGGCTGGCGGCTTGTTAAGAAGAGGAAGAACGAATTGAAGCGGCACAGTCCTCCTGCAGCAGTCTCTCCCAGCTGCAGAGCCGGAGTCTGCAAATTGCTAACAGGCTAACAGTTAGCTCTGTAGCAGTACAGTGTGTATGTGCTGCTGCTACAGGAGGTGTTCACTTAGCGATCTCTGTTTGTTTACAACAAGCACCGGACACTCTGTACACAGTTAGCGATGCCGGTTAATTCAAGATGCTATGTTTATGATAATTAGCCATGCTGCTTTGTTTTGCTGCTGATGTTGTGCAGTTAGCGACGCCGCCACAGTTGCGTCTCCCGTCTTTAATCCGTCGCGTATGTGATCACGGTCGAAACTGTCCCTAAGCGATTACGAGACGATAGAAAAACCATACGTCACCTCCGGAGTCTCATTAATCCCTCTGGGGGATTTTATTTTTTTATTCATCTTATTTTAACATTTATAAATTTTAGTTTCAATTTGTGGAAGTTTATTAAAAGCTCATGCTTACATCATGCATGTAAAGAGTTATAATAAAACATTTCAAAATGCATGTGCAACTTGGTTAAATAAAAGTCTGTTGGTCCAGTCATATATTTTGTCATTGTAGTTTTCTTAAAATCTCGTCTCGTTCTAGTGAACCCAATATCGTGTCTCGTCTCGTGAGCAGAGAAATGTCACACTCCTACCATTTATTGTAGAAAGCAACTGTGAAAACTGGCGTTATTGTCGAAATTTGAACTTTCTGATGGTCCTTGAACAGATCATAGGTCACGAAAGTTTCCATTAGAAAAAGTTCCCAAAACGAAGCTTAAATTTGTGATATGTCTGTCAAAATCATTTTATTCTACTGGTCTGGATTAAATCCTGCACTCTTCAGAAACACGCTGAAGCCATGATTGAGAGGAATGTGACAAATATTCACTGAAAATCATACAGAACTGCAGGCTGTTTACACAGAGCAGAGGGGAGAGGACAGGATAAGCTGTTAAAAATACAAATAGTTCAAATAGTTTGATATTTATGGCATGTGGAAACCCATCCCCCCAGCATTCATGACACTTGTGGCCACTTGGAACAGTGTTTTAGATATAAATTCCATTTGATATATTTTTCCTTATTTAATGATTTATGTTACAATAACATTACATAATAAAAATTTGGAATCTAGTCATGATTGTGCTGATTCCGTAGAGGTGCAGGACTTATATATTTTATATATTACTGTGAAATACAAGGCCACACTGAGTAAAATGTAAAAAGAGCAAAAAAAAAACGGCGGAAACGGCTTGGGGTTCAGAGGGTTAATCATTAATCTTAACTACTAACATGTAGAAAGGGAGTTGGTATGGAAATCAGTCTGTGGGCAATACATCCTATTAATTATCACCACAATCAGCCACTGCTGGTTTCTTTTATACACATAATGTGCTACCTTCAGAGTAGGAAAGTTTTGAGTTTGTACAGAAGCACCACAGCACTGGACACCAAGTTGGCGTGTTTCAGGGTGGAGGTGGTGAATTAGCCGCCCCTTGATTAAACCATAATGAGCTCAGGCTGCACTGCAGGCACATGGTGGTTGACCCCCAACCCGACCTCAGAAGTACATAGCATTATCTTCTCTGGTGACAGAGAAGAGTTGTTTTTTTTTTGCAAAAGCAGCTGGCGTGACACATAACGTAGCACCATGTTACTTTAATAGCAATTTTTTTGGAGCCAATATGGCTGCCACTGAATCTGCAGTGACCCAAGTGTAGGTTGGGTAACGTTATAGATCAGGGATGGGCAACTTAAATGCTGCAGGGGGCCACAATTTTTCATCGACACTACCACAGGGCCACATATAGGGCCGTGTACTTAACCAGATATGATGAAGCTGCGATTTTAAATATGTTTACAGTGCAGTAACTTAACATATTCCATGCTCAAATGCATGTATAACAGTATAAATAGGAATATAAAAGGTTTGAAGCAAACAAAAAAATAACCACTTACTGTGATTTCTTTTTTTTCAGTGTAAGAACAGCAGGCCAACATTAATTGCAAGAAGTAATTATGTGCATTTTTACACTGCACTTTTAACCCTATAAAGCCAATTGTATCATATTTGATACACAAGTTTTTGAGACCTATACATCATCAGTGTGATATTTTTTTCCTGAAAAACCTGAAGTATACAAAAACTGAGCAACAAATTGCACAAAAATACAAGATATAGCAAAATTTATATGCATGGTCCACTGGTGGATCAGTCATTGCTGCGTGAAAACTTCATATCAGCAGATGTACGATGTTGTGTTATATGGAAAAAAATATTTTGCATGTTTGAGGAAAATGTTAAAAGGAAGTAAAGTCTTAAAAGGTTAAAAATGTTGGGTTTTATATGTTTTTGTTAGTTCAAGAACAAACTGTGAGCAACAAATTGCACAAAAAGAACTGATGTATCAAATATGATACAAATTAAAATCATATATGCCTATTGTTTTTAGATTTTTGTGTTAATTACCTGTCAGCAGGTTCAATAAACACTCCAGTTTAAAAAAAAAAGGAGAATTTTCTGGCAATTATTTAGTGGTTCAGGCTTTATAGGGTTAAGATTTCATGCTCAATAGCATGTAGTTGTACTGAGGGCCACTTCAAGTGAGGGTGCGGGCCGTATGCGGCCCCCGGGCCTCCAGTTGCCCACCCTTCAGTGGTGGTTCTACACAGGGGCCTCCAGGGGCCACTGCCCCTGTGAAGAAGCCCTTGGTGCCCCTGCTGTGGCCCCTGTGTCAAAATAATAATAAAATGATCGATTTATAACAATGAACAATGGAGCAATTCTAACCTTTTTTTTGTTCAAACAATATCTCATCGTACACAAAAGAAACCCAGAATGTGAACATTGTATAATAGTTTAACTCTATGGAGTCTTAAAGGGCTATTTTGTCCATTTTTAAATCCTTTTCATGTCTTTACATGTCTTTGTAAGTCATTTTGTGTCTTTTTTTGGTAATTTTGTGTCTTTTTTTGTCATTGGTGTCATTTATGTGTCTTTTGTGTCTGTTTTAGTTATTTTCTGTCTTTTTTTGGTCATTTTGTCTTTTTTGTGTCTTTTTTAGTTATTTTGTGTCTTTTTTGTCATTTTGTGTCTTTTTTGGTCATTTTTATGTCTTCTGTGGGTTTTTTTTTGTTATTCTGTCTTCTCATTTTGTGTCTTTTTTTTGTCATTTTGTGTCTTTTTCAAGACATTCAAAGATTTTGAATGCTTAAAAATCATCTTTGCCATTTTTTCATGTGCTAATGTGTCCCTCTGATTAAACACTGGCCCCTCCTTGGCCCCCACAGTAAAACTGGTCTAGAACCGCCACTGCCACCCTTGATACAGATAATTGGGAAGCATGCCTTTGCTTCTCGGCGGTTTATGGAGTGTTTCTAAGGCAGCCTCGGGTCGCATCACCATCCATGGCTAGCTACCACTCAAAAAGCGTCGGAGTGAACTTGCAACCAAGTTTCCTTTGCTCTTTAAAATGACACCTGCTAAACTTACTAAACTTCAAAACCACCCACACTTTAAATCACGTGCTGCTGGCTGTTTTTGTTTTTCGCGGCTCGTTAGCATGATATTCCAGCTAACGAGTGATGCGCGAGACAGTCACAAAACTTCTGTGTAACGGTCGCGGAGCAGATAAAACTACCGTACAAAAATCCCGACTCACCTGTAATACTGCACAAAAGGTGAAATAACGCGACCCTCCCTTGCTTTCCGATGTTACTCCGGTGATTTTGAGACATTTTTTCTTCAAAAGCAGTGCAGTCTCCTGCTACATACAGGACCCAAGCGTAGGCTGCATGCCAATTTAACGGTATGTGCCGAACAGTGGAACCTCCTCAGCAACAACTCCGAACTGCATGTGGACTGTACCATCTGCGCAGCGCGGAGCGGGGGGGCCGGGAGCTCACCTGACAATGGAATTAAACTGCCATTTGTCGTGATCCTCCAGAAACACCCCCACTGAAGGAAGGAACCATTAGTATACACATTACGTCATCTCTGTTGATAACCCGACATACATTGATTGATCAAACCACTTTATTCTTCGCTGTCTTTGGCGGTTACCCACTGGAAACACATGGTTTTACTACTAACCATAAAGGATATATATTTTATTTGGAAGTTCACGAATTATTTAACAGATTCCAGTCAAATTAAGTGGAAAGTAATAGGCCTGTTAATCAAAAAATATTTTTTTTGTGTGTGTGCAACTGAGGCTATCGTGTGAGAATTTAAAAAGGCAGCATTTCTTTTTCTATACATTTAATATCACAGCCATATTAGAATTTGAACAATCTAAAGTTTTTCCCCCCACCTGTTTGTCCCCCTTAGACAATTCAAAATGTCTGCAGTATAAAAAGGTTAACACCATCCATCTGGGTAGGTCCCTAGCGAAAAATCACAATTTATATCCCTGTGGGTTATAATATTATGGTATTCAGGAGTTTATGACGGTATATACTTCGAATGTCTTATACTGTTAAAAATACAGTTAATATCTGTATTTAAAACTATATATCTGTAGAATAACTTAAAGTTTTTTTTATTAATATGATGGTAAATGTTTGGCAACTTTTGCTGCCAGACCTTTTCTTTTTTCTTTTATTACATTAAATTTAAAGTTTTTCCTATTAAAAGCAATAGAAGCAATAGAATAATACTGTATATATATATACTACTATTCCAGTGCATGCAGGATACGATGTCTATATATATAAATCTGTGTGTGTGTGTGTGTGTGTGTATGTATATATATATATATATATATATATATATGTAAAATAATACAGTACATTTCTGGAAAATCACTTTTTACAATGTGCAGTCAATTTATTATTATTTTTCTTACAATTTATCACTGAATTAACTCATAGATGGTATGGTGTCTTCAAGTGATGCTTGTGACCTTTAAAAGTTGTTGATATTTTAACCTTTGCTCTTGCTGGTCTGTCACAGCTGTATGGGTCAGCCACATGCAGACGTGTACTTTCTGCTCATAGTCAGTCAACAAGTTAATCTTTGCAGCGTAATGTGTGGTTGGGATGGGGGTTGGGGGGCAGCACCCCCCTCTGCTGACAGAAAGCTAACCAGGTCAGTGCTTTAATTTGAGTCTCAGAGCTGTCTTCTGCAGAGCCACAAGGGATACAATTACTCTCCCACCATCCCATCCATCTGCAACTCCAGAGTGCAAACGTTTGTGTGTGTGTGTGTGCACACAAGCATGTCTTCTTCTTTTTTAAATCTCAAAGTGTGTAAAATGAGTGCATTGAATATTCCCATTGTTCTTAAGTTCAGTCAGAATATTTTGCCTTGAGTGCAATGCATCCACATGAAAGCTATATGTTACTGTGGCAAAGAATTTGTGATGAGGCAGAGAGAAGAGCAGACTAAAAGACTGCATCATTCAATTTAGGGATTTCTTCTGAAGTCTCAGCCATATTAGAATTTGTACACACTGTAAAATAGAAAAAGAAATCATAAAAAGAAACGTTAAAAGTCTGGCAGCAAAAGTGTCACTGTTATTTAACAGTCAAGACCATTAAGCAATTGAATAATACTATTAAAAAATATAGCACATTTCTGTTAAATATCCCTGTTTTATACAGTGCATTCTAAAGTTTCCAGACAACGAGCCCCTGGGCACAGACATGCAAAAGGACCCACCACCTTTTCTACAAGAGGCACAGATTTACAATGGTTTTACCTTGTTTCTTTTAGTCGTTTGTATCTTTGTGTCATTTTATGTCTTTCTTGAGTTGTACTGTATCTCTTTGTTGTCATTTTTTGTTTTTGGTCGTTTGTATACCTTTGTAGTCATTTTCAGTCATTTTCTTAAATTGTACTGTATCTCTGTATGTACCATTTTTAAAAAATCTATATGTAGTCATATTGTGTTGTTTTTGGTCTTTTTTAATGTCTTTGTAGTCATTTTGTATTTTTTTTGGTGGTTTGAATCTCTTTGTAGTCTATAATGATTTTTAGTCATTTATTATCACTGCGTTGTCATTTCATGTCTTTTCATTGTTTTTTTTTTTTGTTTTTTTTATCTCTTTGCAGTCATTTTGTGTCTTTTTTGTTGTTGTTTTTTGTCTTTGTCATCAATTAAATTTTTTGCAGGCTACTGCACTGGTTTACATCATAATGTGTATAGATTCTTGGTATTTGATCCCCATCTACTGTGCAAAGTTTTCACTGACTGACAGAAGAAAAAAATGTTTTATCAGTGTCATTACTCTGACTTTTTCCCATGAAAACTTTTTTTTATCTGTGCTTTTTACTGACATGTAACCCAAAAGTGCAATTTTGCCTTTTCCTTTAGATCACATCTCAGTTAATTAGCAAAGACAGATTTAAAGTTTATGTACCTTGAGTTATTCACCTAATGCCTTTCTGGATGCTCTCCCTGAGAGCCCCGTAACCTATGGAAACACCACAACACAGTGGAACGAGTGACAAATAACCTGTGTGTGACCACCAGTAAAACTGAGGCTGTGTTAATGAAACTAGCCTTTATTAAAGCAAAGCCACACAATCCATTTTCTTGGTTTTGAGGATGTGAAGGATTCTGTTATCATGGATAACAACCTTTCCCTCTTGCTCTCGCTCTGAACCAAAGCTGCTCTCCGTCACCAGGTACTTTCTCTCTCTGGAATGTTTTTCAACCCTTCAAGTGCTCTTTCATGAGGGCCGGAGAGGTACTGAGAGGGCTACAGGATTGTGGCGAAGTAAAGATCGGTTAAATTAGTCCACCTCCCGCTCAGACGCTTCTTTTATTCTATGGGTCAGCACCTCCCTCCCTGTTTACCCACATAAATTGGTCTCTTTCTGCTTTCTGTCTCTATCCTTTCTCCTACACAAGCTTCCATCTGTGACTGTGAGAAAAAGGAGGGAACCGGAATTTTATTAATAATATCACAAGTTAATGAACATCCCTATTTTTCACAGCCTCATACAAGTTTCCTTATGTGCATTATGTCTAAATATCAACCTTTTAACACATAAAAAAAATCAATTATTTGAGAGATAGGTCAAAATGTATGTATAAGGCTTCATTTAAAAGTGTTTTTCTTGTTTTGTTTCCATGTTGTTGTTGTTTTGTGCAAATGCCATGAAAAAATGAAAAGTGAAAGGGACATTATATAGAATTATCATTATTTAAAAAAAAATATTAGTAGTATTTTACAGGATTATTCAGTTGCTTCTTGGTCTTGAATGTTAAATTACAGTGATTTCTATTTAAAAACACAAAAAATACAGATCATGTTGCTGTATGTAAAACAAAGCAACTTTCTCTTTTGTTACAGAAAAATTTTAATTGGATATAAAGATTTTTTATTTTTTTTAAATCATAAAAAAACTAAAAAGAAAACAGCAAAAAGTCTGGCACATTAAAGTTAAAAAAAAAGAGAAAAAAAATCTGTTATTCTACAGATAGGCTATATATTTTTAAATACAGATATTTACTGTATATTATTTTTATTTTTTAAAGGGATTATTTGTTAAATAACTGTTATTAATGGTAAGTGTTCTGAACTTTTTTTTTTTACAGTGTACATAAACTTAAACATGGGTTTAAATAGTTAATAGTGTTTTGGTCCTTGTAAGTCATATTTGGATAACAATAACTAAAGGTTTAAAGACGACAGTGACACCACAAACTAAAACGGCCTGAAGGTCTGGACTTTTCTATAGGTGTGGTTGACAACATGTAGGAGGTGTGTTTATAGAAAAAAAGAGTTGTGGGGGAACTATATACAGTAATAATATACATATTGTCTAAAAAGCCACCAGGTTGGAGGTAAAGACTAAAATAAAAGGCTGTAGTTACATCATTGTGTAGTTTTGGACTGTATTTACAAACCGAAAGTGACATCTGCTGGTTAAAAGAAGAAACGCAGTCAGACTTAACATTATGCTTTTTAATGTGTCTTTTCAGCTTCTTAGCTTGCTCTCTGAACGGAATCACGGAATATGGAACATTTGAGACTAGATTAAAAATATCTGAAGTAATGTGTTGATATGTTACTTGAAAATGTGTATCTGAACTGCACTGATCTTTCATAAATGCTTATAGAATATCTTTGCAGCAATTGAAAATTCAAAATATGATATTTTTTTGCTCCTACTACATGTATAATGTGTAAATCTGTTTGATCAACTAGAGCCATTTTGTCTTATTATTGGAAATAAATCGGTTGTTTTTTTATTATATCAAAAAAGCACAACGATAATAGCAATTATTAAATATAGTGTGTTTAAAGTGGTGAATCTGGGAGAAAAAGTTCCGCGACTTTTTTTGCACAGATTTGCCATTTTTATCTAGTAAATTTGCAACTTTTTTGTCAAAATATTACCTGAAGTTACCAAAGATAGTTCTTTGCCTGATAAAGGGTTAAAGGCAACTGACAACAACATACTTAAGTTTAAATGACAGTGAATTCCATGCAAAAACAAAATACAAATCATATTGCTGAATGTAAAACTAGGGAAAATCTCTCTCTCTCTTTTCCAGTAAAACTTTAAATCCAATGTGGAAATAAAAAGAGAGTAAAAAGCCAGGCAGCAAAAGTTGCCAAACATTAATATTGAAGTAAAACTTTAGTTATTCTACAGAGAAATATTTTTAAATACAGATATTTACTGAATATTTTCTGTATCTTTAAATAAGATATCTGTAAAATAACTGATATTTGTTTTCTGTCAAAGTATCTCTCTCTCTCACACACACACACACACACAGACACACACACACACACACACACACACACACTGGTTTTCATAGATCATGGGGACTCTAGTTTTAATCATCACTTGTGGCGTCCACCCTTTCTAGAGGTTGTAGAGAGCTGAAAAAAATTGAGTTAACTTGCCATAACTCAGTTAACCTTCAAACCTCTGAAATGATGAAGTGATGTTTTAATCAGGCTTTATGGGGACATCCGGAAAAACAAGTAAACATGCTTTCAGGGTACATCATTTAAATGAATTGACATATTTCACACAGATTACTTGGTGACTAATGGGGACCTACTTTTACATAAAACAATGAGAATTAGATACTTTTCTAAGAAGCCAATTCTATAATTGTGGAATTTGCAAAAATAGTAAAACTTCAATTCAAACCTTGAAGCACACACACACACACACACACACAATAATTGATGGTAATTGTTGGGCAATTTTTACTGCCAGACTGTTTTTTTTAAAAGCACAAAGCAATATTTAAGTTCAAACTTAAGGTTTAATCTTGAATCCGAAGGTGAAATAGTATTTGAAGACGCGTCTGAAGGTGTGATCTCTGAGGCCATATATGAGAGGACTCAAACACTTGGGGAAAATGATAAGAGCTACAAAGAGGGCATACTGAATGTCAATGGCCACAGCAGGACTTACATTCCACTTGCTGCTGGTGTTTATCATCATGAACAGAGTGGAGGTGAGACACATGCAGAGCTGGAGCAGATGCAGCAGCACAGTCTTATGGGCCTTAGTGGCATTACGGACATTAGAAGAGGCTGATTTCACAGTTAGCATTATAGAAATGTATGTGTAGATGACAATCATGCTCACTGATACAAAAAACACAATTTTGATAGCCCTGTGCACAGAGTAATAAACTTGTAGCTGGAGGACCGGGTTGGCGCGGCAGATTCTTGGCAAGGTGACGCCCATGTGATCATAACTGACAAACACAAAAAGGTCAACAAACGACTCCAGAGTGACCACGGTCCACATCACAGCTATGACCACGCTGGTCTTCCTGGCGGTGACAACATCAGCATGCCTCAGTGGAAAACAAATGGCCACGTACCTCTCTAAAGACATCACAGTAATGGTCATGGGTGACATTTTGTGAGTGATGGATGCACATATTGAGATAATAACGCAAACATAACTCATCATTGTGACCATGGTCAGGGCGAAGATGTACAGCAGCATGGCTATGAGAAGCTGCAGAGAGTCAGTGAGGAGTAAATGACCAAACAGGATGTAGCGGGGAGACTCCAGCAGCAGAGGCTTCCTCAACAAGACAAACATCATGATGCAGTTCACATAGAGACAGAGGAGACATGGCAGCATGGACAGCAGTGCTTTGACAGGTTTGTAAACCAGCATCACTGAGATTACCTCTGTTGTGTCATTCATGATCACAGCTTCATGCACGGCACACAAACAACTGATCCTTAATCAACATTATGAACAGTCCTGAAGCCTGAAACAAAGCCCCCATCAGTTCAAAATACTACACAGCATCACAATGAATAAAAACATTCAAAACATACATATGATGCAAAAGTTAAAGACACAATACATAGATTTAATGTACATCTGAGGCACATTACTTACTCGTTTGCTCTGACTTCATTTGACAATAATGAATCACACTCCAGCCCCTCCTGTCCTTTTTTATACAAGTAATTTATGTGTTGACATCATCTCCGTCAAGGAGGGGCCAGTGTTTAATCAGAGGGGCAAATTTAAAAAAAGCAAAGATGATATTAAAGCATTCAAAAACCTTTATTTTAGCTGATTTAAACATCTCATTTAAGTATATTTGGAAGATACAAATACATTGATTGAAACAATGAGACTCACCAACAATAAGTTATTTTTGACATTTGTCATTTTTGTGACCAATTACTTTTTATTTTATTTTGAAAGTACAAAACAGTGAGAATGATCTTTTTTTATTTTTTATTTACACAAGCTTTTATTGCACAATTTAACTATTATACAATGTTCACATTCTGGGTTCTTTATGTGTACAATGAGATATTGTTTGAACAAAAAATAGGTAAGAATTGTTCCGTCGTTCATCGTTATAAATTGATCGTTTTATTATTAATTTGACACAGGGGCCACAGCAGGGGCCAAGGGCTTCTTCACAGGGGCAGTGGCCCCTGGAGGCCCCTGTGTAGAACCGCCACTGGTCACAACCAGTCAAATCTCTGCACAAGTCATTGTTAAGGAAACTTTTTTCCCTTCATTTACTGAGCATAACAATATATTGTATCTACTTTAATGTTATTCCAGATTCTTAAACTTAAGTGCACAAAATCCCCCAAAATACTATGTGGGGATTTTTTAATCCACAATCGCACAATCATGGCTAGAATTGGGAAAAACTCATATTTGTATTTTGTGCAGTTATAATGACACAAATCATACAAAAAGAGAAAAATGTCTCTGATAAATTGTTGTGTAAAAATAGGAATATCCTGTCCTCTCCTCTCTGCTCTGTGTAAACAGTGAATATTTGTCTCAGCAGAATCAATCGTGGCTTCACAGTATCGCTGAGGAGCAGAATTTATTGTTTTAAATGGGACCTTCTTGACTTTTATTCAAGCCCAATTGAGAATCTTTCTGACAAATATTGAGCTGAAGTTCACTTCATTAGCTGGTTATTGTGGCACGGCTGCCACTCAGGAATGTCAATCGCACCAAAGTATCATTTACAGACATTAATAGATCCACCAGTGGTGCAATGTACATTTACTCACGTATTTGTACTTTACTTGAGTTTTTCCATTTCTTTAACTTTATACTTCTACTTCACTACATTTAAGAGGCAAATATTGTACTTTAAACTCCTCTAAATTAAGCTGCCAGCTTTAGTAACTTTTCAGGTCGAGATAAAAAACAAAAATCATTTTAAAAGGATTTTTATAAATTTAACCACAAAACAGTATATTAAGAAGTTAAAAATAGCCAGGCCATGACAACTTTAAAATGCTGCTTACATATATGCATAATAATAATAATGATATTCAAATAACATATTTAGAAAATATAAAACAATCTGAGTGGATCCATTCTGCATAACGAGTACTTTTACTTTTGTTACTTTAAGAACATTTTGATGCTGATACTTTTGTACTTTTACTTTAGTAAGTTTTGAATGCAGGACTTTCTCTTGTAGTGGAGTAATTTAAATTTAAATTTGTGGTATTAGTACTTTTAATGAGGTAAGGGATCTAAAATACTTATAATTTACATTTACATTTAGTCATTTAGCAGACGCTTTTATCCAAAGCGACTTTCAGAGAGGGGAAACAATCAAGGTATAGTGTGATAAGAAGCGTTAGTGCAGCAATAAGTGCTAGTGATGATGTGACGAAGAGGCAATCAGAGACCGATGGGTCATCAGGAGGAAATGACAGATAGAGCTGAGTGTCATCTACATAGCAGTGATAGGAAAAGCCATGTGAGCAGATAATCTGACCCAGGGAGGTAGTGTAAATAGTGAATAGCAGGGGCCCCAGCAGTGAGCCCTGGGGGACCCCTGTGGTGAGGCGATGTGAAGCAGGCCTTGTAGATGAAGGACATAGCTTGTTAGACATGAGTTCAGAGTAGAGCAGAGTGGCATCATTAACCTTCAGAGAGGAGAATGTGCTGAGTGTAGGTAGGGTGGAGGCGACAATAGAGGAGATCAGTTACGGCGGAACCTAACCCTTGATGGAGGAGCAGAGGGAGTGACATTAAACTGAATAAAAAGTGATCTGATACCACCAGTGCATCTGTGGCACAGTTACGGATGAGAATCAAGTCAAGGTTTTTGCCAGCTTTGTGAGTAGGACTGTGGACCAGCTGGAGATCAAAGGAATGTATTAATGACATAAAGTTATCAGAGTCTGGACTGTATCAGTGGATGTTCATGTCTCCAGGACAATCAGCGGGCAGTCATGATCAGGTATGGAAGACAGCAGGGTATCTAGCTCATCTGTAAAGCCTCTTTAGCAAGTGTCCAAATAGGATATGGCTCTGTTCAGACTGGGCCACATTATTGACTGATCTGACAGGTTGCCATAGTGACGGCGTCACGGTGTCAGACGTCATATAATTGCGACAGCGACAAGAACAACAACAACAAACATGATGGAGGCAGGTCACCTCAGTATATTGGCCTTGTCACTGTCCAGTAGAGGTGCAGAACATCTCAGACGCACCAGGGGAGAAACCGAGCGGATGGACGCCCCGTCGGGCCGCATGAGTCGGGCGCGGCTGCCGGTGGACACCTCGTCTCCACGCTGCCGGCGCTACGCATAGAGTGACGTCACGGACAGTCAAAACCGATCTGAGTGTTTGGAGGTTCAGACTGAAACGCATCTGTCCAAATGCGATCTGAAACTACCTCCCGAAGGTGGTTTCGATCCGGTTCGCAAAAATTGGATTTCATGTGATTTGTGACTGTTCAGACTTCAAAAGAGCCATCCAGTTCCAATCTGGATGGGCTAAAAATCGGATTTTGGCTGGCAGTCTGAACGCGGCCTAAGAGGGGCCGTTGCTGCAATGGCATGGTATTAGAAAGTGTCATAATTGGTGGAATGCAACAGTGGAGTGAATTTCCATTTGTTGGAAATTAGCAGGCCGGTCCCCCTGATTGTGACTAGCGTAGCCCGCCCTCTGCCGTTGCCATGATCGGTTTTTCAATTGAGGTGCAAATTTCACACACCTGAGTGTTCTGATCACCTGTAGATGACCGAAGCTCACAGCTCTTTATTGTTCACTTGCCCTCAGTTGTTTACAACACACAGGAGTTGCTGAATGATTTCAGAATTCAGATTCAGACTGCCACAGAAATATTCTGACATATTCAGACCGCCCCAGTTGTGTAATGCTTACAACTTAATACTCTGACCGCCCCACACTGTAAAAAAGATAAACAATAGCTACTCAATAAAATTGAGGCAACAATTTGCACGCAATATTATTAATTAAATCTAACTACGTTACAAGTTGAGTTAATAACAACTTAACAGGAAGTGCCTGTCAAAAAACCCGGACTATTTCTATTGTGTTGGATTCATTCAAAACTATCTTGATTTAGAATTACATACACATAAAGATTATATTGAATGTGATCAAAATAAGTAGATTCTATCTCAAAAATGTTTATATTAAAGTTACCTAAACAACTGCCTCAAAATCAAGGACTCATTTATATTGAATACATTTTATCAAATATATTAAGTAAAATGAAATGACTACAGAATAATTTATGATAGTGCAGTCAGTATAGTGTAATGCTTACACCAGAGGACCTTATAATACTATCTGGACTGGCCCATGGACTAGTACAGTGCGAATACATCAGTATAAACCCCAAATTATTATGTTTGCTGTGATTTCATTCAGAATAGACAGATGAAAAGGATGCAGACATAATTACATCATGATGAAAAAGTGTGAAAGGTTTTAAATCGTGCTTTGTCAGGTCTATCTGCAAGACAGACTAGACAACCAAACAACTTTGTTTTCTGAGCAGTTTGGATCAATCAGAGCGTGTCTATCCAGGATAGAAATTCACAATTTTATTGTTGACATTGCATCACTGCAGCATTGATCTGTGGCACGTTCAAGGGTGTTTTTTTAGCCGCATCTTGTAAATCCTGCAGTTTTCTGCTTCATCTTCATCCCACAAGTTTAAGACCTTGTGGAAAATGTTCATCAAGTTCAGGGTAATATTTTTTAAGGATGCCACCAAAGACCAGCTTTGTTTACAGACTCATTATGATCTCAGTGACTGCAAGTCTTTGGAGGACAGTCATTAATGGTATTAATAATTCAGATGTTTATATTGCACATACTTGTAGTATCTTCCTCAGTGTGTTTGTCCATGGAGGGACAATTAAAAGCTGCATTTAATTCCCTGAAGTCAATGAAGAAAAACATGTCACAGTGGCCATTAAGTTTTGAAAACAACCTTGTTTTCTGTTTCTTTTTCGGACACATATCCTGCAACCAACTGCAGGAAAACGGGTCTTATGTCCCGTATCTGGGATGCTTTGATAAAAGAAATGGTCCATACAGCTACATGTGTTTAAAATATTCAGATATTGACATATGAAACCAATAAAAGAGTCAGGTGTACAGCATCTTTTCCAGATGATACTGAGAAATGGTCTCCACCAGTGTGACCCCTATTTGAGTCTTTGCACAACTTTTTTGCTTCACCTTTCAGCCGTCTAAACGCCACCATCCTGCTGCCGTATGTTTTCTTGAAAAGAGCGCCAAAGATATGATGTTTATCATGGAAAGAAACTAACATTGTCGTTGGAATTTGAACTTCCTGACAGTCTTTGAACAGATCGGTTGCAAAAGTTTCTGTTAGAAAAAGTAAATTGTGATGTGTCTGCCAAAATCACTTTATACATGTCTCATTTAAAACACAGCAAAAAATTAACAGTTTGGAATAACTAGATCCTGTTAAAAACATTCAATTCTGCTCCTCGGCGACACTGTGAAGCCATGATTGATTCTGTTGAGACGAACGGTCACATGACAAATATTAACTGAAAATCTGAGCAGAGAGGACAGGAGACATTGTAAAAATGTAAATAGTTCAATTTGTATAGCATGTGGAGACCCAATTTATCCCCTCAATATTTATGACACCTGGAATATTTTATATAATATATTATATAAAGTGCATTTTATTCCAATTGGAAATAAATAAAAATATCAGAGAAATGTAATGTCATTATAACTGTATTATTTTACAAAATACATTTTGAGTTGTTCCCACTTCTAGACATGATTGTGCTGATTCCATAGAAGAAAAAAAATACAAGGAAAGGCGACTTGTAACTGTCTCTGAAACAGTTTATATGTGCTTGTTTTTGCTTTATCCAGATTCATTCAGGTTCCTAAGGTTATTCAAAGGTATTTCCAGCAATTTCATTTTGTCTGCTTCTGAATATTATTTCTTAGTTTCTTTTGTTCAGACAGGGGTAAGTACATCTCCTACTTACCCTTGTCTGAACAAAAGAAACTAAGAAATAGTTATTAAAAGGTGATTAAAACTACAATAAATAAGATGGTTTGTTGATATGTCTTATAAAATGTTTGGTTAAATGTATTTCCTTTTGAGGGACTTTTATTGTGAAATATAAGGGTCTGATTTGAGGGCATTGTGGGAAATGTGAGGCTGGGTCAGTTTTGTTATGGTTCAGTTGCATTATGGGTCAGAGCAGCAGAGAGGGCTATAGAGGAGAGCAAGCAACGCCAAAACAATTCTACATGTGGTCCAAGTGGTGCACACGGTAACTTTCTGTTGATATGTTTACAACGATAATTAACAGTGAGTGGGAGTTGCATGTTTTCAAACTTGTCAGGCCAAAAGTTTGTACACACCTTCTCACTCAATGCGTTTCCTTTATTTTCATGACTATTTACATTGTAGATTCAACAAAACTATTAATGAACACATGTGGAATTATGTACTTAACAAAAAAGTGTGAAATAACTGAAAACATGTCTTATATTCTAGTAAGCAAAGGGTGGTTACTTTGAGGAATCTAAAATACAAGACATGTTTTCAGTTATTTCACACTTTTTTTGTTAAGTACATAATTCCATGTGTTCATTCATAGTTTTGATGCCTTCAGTGAGAATCTACAATGTAAATAGTCATGAAAATAAAGAAAAACGCATTGAATGAGAAGGTGTGTCCAAACTTTTGGCCTGTACTGTGTATATCTTTATTTATTGTAGTTTTAACGGTGTCTGCTGAAGTACTGAGAGAGAGAAAATAAACCTTTGAGACATCTGTATGAATCGTGGCCATTCATTTCGTTGGACCGATGTTGTTACATGATTAAAATGTGAAAAAGAAACAACAAAAAACGCCCTGAAACAGCATGTTGGCGTTCAGATGGTGGAAGTAGCGTTACCAATTTAATTTTCATCAACCATAACAGTGATCTTATAGCATGAGTGTTTCCTGAATCTGGTAAATAGTTTTTGAGCTGCAGGCCAGAGTCACTGATGCAGAACAAAAAGCAGGCACTGTTTAGTCATGTGTAAAATGTTCAATGAAGAGGATTTAGAAATGGGGAGCAGGCATCAGAAGTTTATAAGAGATTTTATGTAAAACAAACACCTGAACATAAAGTGGAGCTGCAAAAAATAACCACTAGATCTTCCCTGTTTGCCTAAAGCAAACTCTGTGGCAAATAACTACCACATTTAAAATCATCATGATGTCCTTTTTAATGCACAATAAAAAAATATACAAGCATGAGTGATATTTTTGCGGCATCCATCTTTAATCATTGTTTGAATTCAAACATTACAGACACATTAAGGATGCAATCACTCAAAATAAAAACATTAAACAAGGAGAGCAATACTTAAAAAAAATATATTGTAACGGAAAAGTACAATCAAATCCCAGTGCTTTAAAATAAAAATAAGGCAAAGCTCAAAGGCAAAGTATCTACACAACAAAAGCAACATAATAATAATAATAATAATAATAATAATAATTATAATAATTTCCTTAGTTAAATTGTACAGGGTTGTGGATGAATCTTGAAACTTTTCTTCTATGGCTGCTGGCTATATTTAGACTGAAAACTGGAAATTAGCTGTGGAAAGAGTATTACAAAATGAATACATTACATAATTTAAACAATCAAATTAATATTACATAATGGAATTGCTTCCACATTATGATCCTATATTCTGTAAAATAACATGAAATGTTACATATAATTAATACGGTGCATAAATTCTTTGGTACAAGTTCACTTACCACAGGTATCCTTCCTTAAACTCAGTGAATTTGTGCCGGACCATAAATGTTGCTAGAGCATCTGCTACCTGACAACAGATGACAGAGGAAAGAAAAAATGCAATAAAGTATTAAAAAGGTTTATTTTGAAAATCTAATGGGCAGTGGTGGAAGAAGTATTCAGATCCTTCACTTAGGTAAAAGTACTAATACCACACTGTGAAATTACTCCACTACAAGTAAAAGTCCTGCATTCAAGTACAAAAGTATCAGCATCAAATGTACTTAAAGTATCAAGAGTAAAAGTACTTGTTATGCAGATTATTTTATATATTATGGGATTATTATTATTATTCATGTATGTATGTATGTAGGCAGCTTTTCAAGGTAGGGCTCATTTTAACTACTTATATACTATATATACTTTTATGGGGTTTAATTTAAAAAATATATATGTCTAATTACTTTAAATGTATCATGTTTTTTATGTTATTGTTATTATGTTTTATTATGTTGTTATTATTATTCATGTATTTATGTAGGCAGCTTTTCAAGGTAGGGCTCATTTTAACTACTTATATACTATATATACTTTTATGGGGTTTAATTTAAAAAAAATATATATGTCTAATTACTTTAAATGTATCATGTTTTTTATGTTATTGTTATTATGTTGTATTATGTTGTTATTATTATTCATGTATTTATGTAGGCAGCTGTTCAAGGTAGGGCTCATTTTAACTACTTATGTACTATATATACTTTTATGGGGTTTAATTTAAAAAAAAAAGTCTAATCACTTTAAATGTATCATGTTTTTTATGTTAAATCTCGACCTGAAAAGTAACTAAAGCCATCAGCTCAATAGTAAAAACTACAATATTTGCCTCAAAATGTAGTGGAGTAGAAATATAAAGTTACATTAAATAGAAATACTCAAGTCAAATACACGTGCCTCAAAATAATACTTAAGTACGGTTCTTGAGTAAATGTACTTAGTTATATTCCACCACTAGTTATTGGACATGTTGAGGAGAAAAACATACTTTTTCAGGTGCGTCCTCGTGGACAGCGTGACCACACTGAGGGAGGACCTGCATCTGGAACTTCCCTGTGCACAAACAGGAGAACATTGATATTTTTGAGGTGTGCTTATTCGACCAAAAAACAGGAAAGGATGCATAAAATCTCAGTTTGTGCTCCTTACCTTGCATTTGTCCAATAGTAAGGTCTTTGTCGAGCCGGTCCACTCCTGCACAATGGATTAAGTCAGGGGTGAAATTGTGCAGTCAATGGCAAAACAGCTTGGAATAAGAAAAATCATTTGTATTCATCCAAACTCTGCCCTGGAATTGTGTTGATCTGGAGACTTTTTATGCATTTGGAGTAGTGAAGAATAATTGTGAGAGATCTAACCTGCAAGCAGTAGCAGTTTTGGCACAGAGCAGGTGAGAAAGAGAGCAGACAGGCCCCTGAACCAGCCCTCCCAGTACTTTTCTGTCTTCGACAGCTCCACTCTCCAGGTGAAGATGCTTTCCTTTTTTATCTGTAGAAAGAAATCAACAAACATGCATATCTCACAAACATAATCACATTAATATGTGACAGAGGAAAGACAAAACGCTAAGAGAGCTGGGACCTCTTGGTCGTCCTCCTTCATCCTTTTCTTGTTGGATTCTTCCTCCACTTCTTCATCCTCTTCCTCTTCTATTATACCTTCGATGCTATTAGACACACCTGGACTGCTGCTGGATTCCTCACATCTGTGAGAGACACAACAGATCAAATGAACACACAGTGTAGAACAGTAGTTCTCAACCTTTTTGAGTCGTGACCCCCAATTTAACATGCATGTTGTCCGCGACCCCCGCTCACTGAACACAATCTCACACGCACAGTTCAGATCACCCAAAAAAGAAACAAAATGACCAAAAAAAGACACAAATTGACCACAAAATGATCAAAAAAAGACACAAAATTACCAAAAAAGACAGAAAATTACAAAAAAAAGACACAAGATGACAAAAAAAGACACAATGACCAAAAAAAGACACAAAGACAAAAAAAAAGACACAAAGACAAAAAAAAGACACAAAATGACTAAAAAAAGACACAAAATGACCAAAAAAAGGAAACCAAATTACCAAAAAAGACACAAATTGACCACAAAATTATCAAAAAAGACACAAAATGACCACAAAATGATCAAAAAAAGACACAAAATGACCAAAAAAGACACAAAATGACCAAAAAAAAAGACACAAAATGACCAAAAAAAGACACAAAATGACCAAAAAAAAAGACACAAAATGACTAAAAAAAAGACACAAAATGACCAAAAAAGACACAAATTGACCACAAAATGATCAAAAAAGACACAAAATGACCAAAAAAAAAGACACAAAATGACCAAAAAAAAAGACACAAAATGACCAAAAAAAAAGACACAAAATGACTAAAAAAAAGACACAAAATGACCAAAAAAGACACAAATTGACCACAAAATGATCAAAAAAGACACAAAATGACCTAAAAAGACACAAAATGAACAAAAAAAGACATTAAGTGACCAAAAACACTTCAACAAATGATTTGGCGACCCCCAGAAATCATCTCCCGACCCCAAGGTTGAGAATAGCTGGTGTAGAAAACTGTCAATACTTGCTATACCCAACTTGATTTCTTTAATGATGTCAGAATGAAAATAGGCTCTATGGGTTGCCACAACTCTCTTCTTTACTCGTGCATTATATTCACCTATTACATATGAATCCAGAACAGCAATCTCCAAAATGTCAAGTTTTTGGAACCAAATCACAGCATAAATGTTTCTATGTTGTTTCAAAGGTCTTGGTGTATAGATATAATATTCTGAAGGGTTTTAATCAGCACCGAAATGTGTGTAACAAATGCCATCGACGTATTAACAACTTATAGGACATAGTTGAGGAGAAAATGGACTTCAGAAGGCCAAACATTAATGTTCAGAACCAATATACACATTAACAGGTTTAATTAATTGTACAGCCAATTTAAAGCACAGGAGAAAACAAAAAGACTTACTTCTTCACCTGGCCTCCCATTGACACTCTCGCTGACTCGATGTTTCGGATCTGTCCGCTCTTCACGCTGAACAAAAGAAAAAGTTTCAGACACAGTTAGATGTCATGAATACTATAAAATTAAATCTAAGAAAAGGAGGGCGTTAAAACTACACAATCAAAAGACAATATCAACAAGGCTCTGATTGTTTTTTTTAGCAAATAATGTTTATTAATAATAACTACATTCCAAAAGAGCGTAACTTGGTCCACTCATACAGCATCACTAACTGATCAGGTTTACCTCCACTCAATGGCGTTCTCCAGAGATTTAAATGTCTTTGGCCGACTTCTGAGGAAGTTCTGCATACTGTTCAAAGCATCCATTGCTGTTCCTGAATGCAGTTAATGTAAAGTACACGTTAATACACAGTAAAATCAAACTGTTATTTAAAGAGCAACACAAGTTATGATTTTACACAGATTACATATCTCCCCTCACCGCAGACATTTCTCTCCCCTATGTGTCTCAAATGTAAAACTGAAGTGGGAACCTTAACTCATTGTTTCTGGTCTTGTCATAAACTTCAAAGATATTGGGCTGAAATCATAAGTGAAATGGGGAGAATTTTTCATATTAACATAGAAATGGACCCCATTTCCCTGATTCTGGGTCTTCCAAGTGACTATTTGAAAACAGCAGTCAACAAAAGATTGTATAATATTCTAACGTTTGCAGCTAGGATAAATATCCTTTTGCAGCGGGTCAGTGACGAGGTTCCTTCTGTCTGTGCTTGGCGCAAAATCATTTTTGATCTGATCCCTTTAGAACATGGGTCTCAAACTCGCGGCCCGCGGGCCAATTGCGGCCCTCGTGACGATATTTTGTGGCCCCCACCTTGATATGAAAGTTTAATGTGAGTTTTATATGAATGGCACTTTACCGTGTTGTGTTTGGAAGGTCCCATTCTGTGTCTTTTTGGTAATTTTGTGTCTTCTTTAAAATAATTTAGTGTCTTTTTTTAATAATTGTGTCTTTTTTTAAATAATTTTGGGTCTTTTTAAAATTAATTTTGTGTCTTTTTTGGTAATTCTGTGTATTTTTGGTCAATTTGTGTCTTTTTTTAAGTAATTTAGAGTTTTTTCAGTAATTCTGTGTCTTTTTCTGTAATTTTGTGTCTTTTTTTTGGTCATTTTGTGCCTTTTTTGTCATTTTGTGTCTTTTTGAGTAATTTTGTGTTTTTTTCAGTCATTTTGTGTCTTTTTCTGTACTTTTGTGTCTTTTTTGGTCATGTTTTGTCTTTTTTTGGTCATTTTGTGTCTTTATCAGTCATTTTGTGTCTTTCTGTAATTTTGTGTCTTTGTGGGTCATTTTATGTCTTTTTTTTTTAAAAGTCATTTTGTGTTTTTTCAGTCATTTTGTGTCTTTTTTGTAATTTTGTGTCTTTTTTTGGTCATTTTGATACTGCCTCCAGCGGCCCCCAGGTAATTTGAGTTTGAGACCCCTGCTTTAGAATATCTTACCAACGTCATACATCACAGTGTAGATCAGTTCTACAGAGTGTGGCGCCCATTTTTGGACTATATCGGACCTCCACGCTATTAAAAGGTCTGATGTGCACCTGAATGACATTTGTGTAATGTAAAACTGATCCACCACCTTGTGTATAATGCCATATGTTCATCTTTTTTGTAAGAGCTGTCATGTTTTGTGTTTTGTGTTTGTTGTTTGTCTAGTTTTGTAGACAATTTTGTTTTGTTGAATGGAAACAAAAACTGCAATAAAAACAATGAAGGAAAAAAACTGTTATTCAGTTAGAAAATATCTGTGACGATGTTTTCGAGCAAACCTTCTACAACATCAATGACACAGAGGCCGAGCAGAGATGGTATATGATTGGCGGCGGCTGTGTGAACTGCGATGGCTCCGCCCATGCTGTGTCCAATAATCATGATGGGAGGCGGGTTCTCTCCATACAGAACCTCCACCACTTTGCCAATATCCCTTTGGAAAGATAGAGAGCAAGGACAACTTTGTTACATGTTTATCACATGTGGTCGTGTTTTGGATTAATACACAAAACCTTCTGGCAACAGAAAATGCGAGTGAATCCAACAGTGCAAAGAGATGCAACTTTAAGGTTTAATTGGTGACTCTAAATTGCCCGTAGGAGTGAATGGTTGTCTGTCTTTTCTGCACACACAGAAACTTACTTGGCCATCGTGTCGGCAGAGAGATCATCAGAATTTTTCACTTTGGTGTCGCCTACATGTGATGACAGGGAAGCAAATTTCACCATCAATTCCACATTTATTGATGTTTTAAGCAAAACCACTGCAGATATTTTACCTTCATCTTGTGATTTTATTGTAGAAAGTTTTAACAGTAAACTAAGGCTTGCAATTGATATATATATATATACACACATACATACACACACACATTTTTATCATGCTCAACTTCTTAATTATTTATTTATTGTTTTATCTTTTTTATTTCAAATTTTTTTATTTTATTTTCGAGCTTTTTTTATTTTTTTACTTTTTATTGTTATTAGTATTTACTTTTTTTTTTTTTAAATCTTATTTTATTTTAATCTTACTTTATTTTTTTATCTAATTAATTTCTAACCTGCCTCCAGTGTTTCCTCACTGCTCCATCGTGGGATGGAGGGTACTGGGCAGAGGGTGTTTGTTTGTTTCTATGTTTTGTTATTTTTATTAATATTACTTTGTCCTTTTTTAATGTAAAGCACTTTGTGTTGCATCTCTCTTGTATGAAAAGTGCTACACAAATAAAGTCTGATTGATTGATCACTGTGTTCTTATTGGAGGTCTGTTTTGTTTTGTTTTCAACCGGCATACATGCACATTGTCAATGTTTGTATACATAATCGGTCTATATTTACCATGAGCTCGAAGGTCCATAGCCACCACCCTGCAGTTGATCCTGCTGCAAATGACAGCCTGCAGAGACACAAACAGAAACCATTTGAATCAAAGAGCATTCAGTAAACATGCAAAATAAAAGAGGAGCTTCATAAATATTCCACTTTATGTCAGTGTGCATTTTAACCACATGGTTTATTAGAGTTTGTGTCGTAGTGTTTGTGCTCACAGTGAACACTGCCCAGGAGAGCGCAGAGTGGCCTCCTCCGTGGAGCAGCAGCAGCACAGGACCATGGGCACCACTGCAGTAAATTCTGAAAATGTTAATGGAAGTCAAGGAAATGTATAACAGAGGTGTGCAAGAGTTAGATTAAGATTCATATTCAGTTTTGCACGCACAGTCACTCACACTCACACACAGAAACAGAGAGAGCAAGAGTTAGAAAGTAGGAAAATGCTGCTCTCAAGAGAATAAATATTCATTGTATAAATTGCTTATCCAACAAAGTTGAAGTTAGACAGCACACTGGTGTACAGAAGCAGCTAAATCTGAAATGACCTAGTTGGATGTGAATGCTCTGGGTGATTGCCACCCCAAAGTCTCAATAATTCATGCTTGTTTTTTTCTGATAAATACAAGCAGCAGTCAAGGATATATCTTTGCCATTTTCATTTTCCACCTCAACATCTTCCATGGTTTCATAGTACTGACTCCAGGGCAGGGGGGTGAAATCTCTCTTCCGCCCAGGTCTGTATATACAAAGAAAAAAGACAAGCAAAATGTAAACATGTTGCAGCAGAATTATTAAAACATAGCAAATCCAAATGTTTGCATGGCTTTCTGTGAAGCTGGCCCTCTTTTACTGTTGCTTTTCCACAAATGCAACACTGAAATGAAAAAAATGTCATTGTTCACTGCATCATTCAGTGTTATTTATTCTCCAATCATTACGTCTTTACCTCAAACCTAAAGCAGCAAAACATGTAGCTGAGATTTGTAAGACTCTGGCTATTGAGCTCCGATGATAAGTCGATCGATTAGTTAATCTACAAAAGAATAATCGAAAAACAATAGAAAACTATAATATAAAAAGTACTTGTATGAAATAATAATAAACTATATACATCATCTATTAATTGTTAAGGTAATATTTCATCCAATACGGCAGAAACTGCTATTTTCATTCAGCCTCTTCATTATAGAAATGTCCTGCTTCTCTTTGTTTAACCCATTGAAGCCTGGAAAGCAGATACGTCGTTTTGTAGCATTTCTATAAGCTCTCAAATACTTTTTGAATTTAATTTCTATCTGCTACAGAGGCTGAAAAATCTATTATTTAGTAGAAGCGTTGACACTTCTGTTGAATTTCCAGAAAAACTTCAGGTTTTAGGGGCTTATTTTAAAATCGCCCAGAGGTTTTACAGGCATTTTAGGCGTCAATGGGTTAACATCATATTAAACTTAAATGTCTTTGGGTTTTGGACGGACAAAACAATGCATTTAAAAAAAATCACCTTAAGAAACAGATTAAAAGATGGTAGAAACAATCAGCCCAACCGTCCACTGGGGACTTTATTGAGGGTAATGTTCTAGTGTTTGTGAGTTGGTGTAGTTGTAGTTAGCTTGGCTTTATTTAAACCCCAAATATACATCACTGTGATGAAAGTGGTATAATATATGGGTAAATCTCCATCAGAGCCAACTTGTTCATGTAATCACTGATGTGAACCATTAATATCTTCAGACACTGCTCCTCGTTTGTCATGCATCCTCTCTCTTATCCTACATATAAGCTAATATCAGTTAACCCTCCTGTCGTCCTTCCGGGTCAAATTGACCCAATCTGTTTTGACTATTCCTTCTTTCCTCCCTCCTCCTGCCTTCCTCTCTTCTTTCCTCCTTACTTCCTTCTTTCCTCCCTCCTCTATCCTCCGTCCTTCTTTCCTTTCCTCGCCCCTCCTTTCTTTCTTTCCTTCCTTTCCTTTCCTCGCTCTTCCCTTCTTTTCTTTCCTCCTTGCGCCATCTCCTTTCCTTTCTCTCTTCTTTCCTTCCTCCTGATTTCCTCTCCTTTCCTCCTTCATTCCTTCTTTCATCCCTCCCGCTTCCATTCCTTCCTCTATCCTCCTTCCTTCTTCCCTTCCCTCGCCCCCCCTTTCCTTCCCTCCTTTCTTTCTTTCTTTCCTTCCTCCTTCCTTTCTGCCCTCTTTCCTTCCTGCATCCCTCCTTTTCTCCCTCCTTCCTTCTTTATTTTTTCCTTCCTTTCTTCTCCTCCTCCCCTTTCTTTCCTCCATCCTCCTTCCTTTCTCTCTCCTTTCCATTCTTTCTCCTTTTCCTCCTCTCTTCTTTCCTTCCTCCATCCTTCTTTCTTTCCTTCCTTCTTTCCTCCATCCTTTTTTACTTCCCTTTGCGTCCTTCCCTCTTCTTCCTTCCTTGACCCGAGGACAACAGGAGGGTTAAAATAGTTGTGTGCTACAACGCTGAACTGAGTTTAACTTAAACTAAATAAAAGGTTTAGGCTGTACTCCAAAAGATACGAACTAAACCGCGATTTAGCCGCAAATTGGTCAACTTAGCTTAGCATGCTAACGCGATCTGTTCAGCTGCCCTGTCCTGCAACAAACTGTAAGGATACGAGTCCAAGACAGCAAAGAGCTACTGGTGTGATAGTTGATAATATATAATATAACAATAAAAATAATAACAATAACAATAATAGTCAGCCAGCGGAGTTGGCAGCATGCTATTAGAGTGCTAGCTAGCTCACCCCATTTTCATCTTGGAGCTGGACTGGAAGCCTCCTGCCATAGGAGGTCTGGATGTTAGCAGGTTTAAATGCAGCTGTTTCTCCATAATGTCGGTGTCTGTCAGGGACTATTTAACGGGACTTTCCCTCTCTTTCGCACCATATATATATATATTTCCTTCGACACCTGCACCGACGCTAGCCAGGCATCGGATAGATGTCAGCTAGGATAACAGCAGGCTAGCGGCTAGCGCTCTTCTTCTTCTGCTGCTGTGATTATTTTGGGTCGATCTCTTCTTCTACGGTTTATTTCTTAGCAGCTGAACATGGAGGTTTGTAGTCGTTGCTGCCACCTAGCGACGAAGTCAACTACAGCAAACTAGTTTATTTTTTATTTATTTTTATTTTTTTTACATCGTTTCACTTCTGTCTACTAAAGACTGATTGAAGATACATTTTTTGTGATAAAATGTGTTTATTGTTTATTGTTTATTGTATCCTTTGGATCCCCATTAGTCTTCATAGAGATGAAGACTATTCTTCCTGTGGTCCACATTAAATCAAACAATTATTACACAATTACATCATTACAGCATTTACACAGATAATAACATGAAGTCATTCATCCTAACATGATTATAATGTATATTAACATGATTATAATATATATTAAGTAGTACAAGGTATGATTTTAAAAAGAGGTACGAGGTAAGCATACATTTTACCATGACGTTCAATGCAGATGTATTAACATATTTGAGTTCAACTTAACATGATTTCATATTTTCATAGAAGACTATTGGGTATTGTGTATTGACTTTTTAAGCACAACATTCACAAAGTAAGCTGACAAGTATGATAATCAAACAAAAATAAATCAAGAAAAAACATCAGTAACAACAAAAAGAAAAAATAAACAAAAAAAGACGACAACACAAGAATTGGTGTTTCTGGCATTCCTTTTTTAACTGATACTTTATTTTCCACATTAATATAGATAAAAGTAAAAATTTAAGACAGCACATTGTAGGATGACGTCATGTCCTCCAGCGTGTAATATTCTTCTTGAACACAAGGTGGCAGCACTGCACTCTTTACCCACATAACTGAGGCAATTTACTTAAAGGGGTACTGCACCTATTCTACATGCAGAGTTCAGTTTAAATGTACGATAGGAGTTTTGGAAATGTAGTTTTTAGAGCTATACCTGTATTTAAAAGTTTGTCTCTCACAAGCCTGTTGAGAACCCCTTCATGACTTGTCAATATCTGGGCAAACCATTAATTAAAGTAATGTCATTAACCACCATGCTGAATAACACAGTTATAATGACATCCATCATTAAAAACAAAACAAAACAAAAAACCTGGAAGTTGAATTTTTCTGTTATTTAAAAAAAAAGGAATAAAACTGAATTTATATCTACAGCACTTTTCCAAGTGCCCACAAGTGTCATGAATACTGGAAAATAAAATGGGTCTCCACATATATTGAATATATTGAACCACTTGCAAACAATTTATAGGCTATACGTGCAACTTCTACTGTCCTCTCCTCTCTGCTCTGTGCAAACAGCCTTCAGCCTGTCTGATTTTCAGTTAATATTTGTCACGTGGCGTCTCAGCAGAATCAATCACGGCTTCACAGTGTCGCTGAGGAGCAGAATTTAATGTTTTTAACAGGATCTAGTTATTATAAATTGTTTATTTTTGGCAATGTTTTAAATGAGACATGTAGAATAAAGGGATTTTGACAGAAGAATCAAAATTGTAAGCTTCGTTTCGTTTCGTTTTTCCTCATGGAAACTTTCATAACCTATGATCCGTTCATGGACATTCCAAAAGTTCAAACTCTGATGATAATGCCAGTTTTCACAGTTTCTTTCTACGATAAACTTTGCATTTTTGGCAGTCACTTAAAGAAAACGTATGTTTCAGAGTTTCAGGGTTCAGAGTTATTATTAAATATATTTATAACGAATAATAATTGTATAAATCAGCAGGTGTTGATGTTACTGTCACAGCTTCATGAGCACTAAATGTGTAGTTTTAGTACTGTAATGTGTCGGAGAGACGTGTTAATGCAGTTACATAAAGAGCAACAGCTGATCGTCTACAGTTTCAGACTTGCTAATTTGATTGTTCGAGGCACAAGAGGTGAAGGTGAATGATATTGCATTTAATTTTACTTGAAACTCTCCTCAGCAATCATTAGGAGGACTCAGGTGATAAATATCTTCATCAAGTATCAACACAATGCAGAAACAAGCAATTGTCACTGTTGCACTTTACTTTGCGAGAACAATGCCTTATTACTTGTCAATTAATGGTTATTAACCCTTTATCAGGCAAAGAACTATATTTGGTAACTTCAGGTAATATTTCGAGAAAAAAGTTGCAAATTTACGAGATTAAAGTGGCAAATCTACAAGAAAAAAAGTTGCAGATTTAAGAGATTTAAAGTGGCAAATCTGTGCGAAAAAAGTCGCAGATTTACGAGAAAAAAGTGGGGGAAAAGCAACTTTTTTCTCCCAGATTCACCACTTTAAATCTCATAAATCTGCACATTTTTTTCTCGTAGATTTGCCACTTTAATCTCGTAAACTTTTTTCTCAAAATATTATTTTCGTATGTTTTTTTTTAAACATTCCGTCTGTATGTAATATCCTCCAATATTCTCTAGGGTTGAAATTTGGAATTTGCAAGTATTTCAGTGAGTGTCCTATTAAGGGTTAAAGTGGTGAATCTGGGAGAAAAAAGATGCTTTTCTCCCACTTTTTTTCTCGTAAATCTGCGACTTTTTTCGCACAGATTTGCCACTTTAAACCTCTTAAATCTGCGACTTTTTTTCTTGTAGATTTGCCACTTTAATCTAGTAAATCTGCAACTTTTTTCTCGAAATATTACCTGAAGTTACCAGATATAGTTCTTTGCCTGATAAAGGGTTAAGGACCTTATTATAAAGCGTTACCAAAACGTTCAGTCCATATTTGTGTGCTCCACTAATCATGACCCCAGTGACGCAGCGGCTGACTTTATTTATAGTGTGATGGTCTTTATTTATAGTGTAATGGAGATTAGCTGTTTCACAGCTCTCATTCGAAGTTCATGGTACTGGAAGTGCCAGAGAGCGAGCGGTGACGGGGGTCCGCCTGCTCAGTTTCATTTTCAGAGAGTGTTGGCGAGGTCACTGTGAACTGGTCAGAGCCGGACCACTGAGCTGTTTACTGGTCTCATCTCAATGTGTTTAAAGGTCATTCACACAACGTTCTCAAGAGCCTGTTTTTAGCAAAGGAACCAGGTGCTGGAATTAACGGTTCCCGAGGGGGCTGGTCCTAAGGTTTAACCATGTCCAAAAGGAAAAGAAGGGGTTATTTTTCCAGAAATTGACTGTATTACTTCAGGGTTTGTTCGTATTATTTTAAGGTGATTCCTTTTCAGTGCAAACACCATAAATAAATAATTACAATAAGGTCCTTCATAACCATTAATTAACAAGTAATAAGGCATTGTTCTCGCTTTAGATCCGGTAGTTGCAAAAAGCATAGTTAACTTATAGTTAACTTATAATAGATGAGCAATAAAGTATATTTTAATATCAATAAGCAAACAAAATAAGATTAATAAAGGCATGGCAAAGACATAATGGGTGGGTCATGGGTGTTTGTAATGCAAACCCTAGAGAATATTGGAGGATATTACATACAGCCAGAATGTGTAAAAAAAACATACGAAAATAATATTTTGAGAAAAAAGTTTACGAAATTAAAGTGGCAAATCTACGAGAAAAAAAATGTGTAGATTTATGAGATTTAAAGTGGTGAATCTGGGAGAAAAAAGTTGCTTTTTTTCCCACTTTTTTCTCGTAAATCTGCGACTTTTTTCGCACAGATTTGCCACTTTAAATCTCTTAAATCTGCAACTTTTTTTCTTGTAGATTTACCACTTACCAAAAATAGTTCTTTGCCTGATAAAGGGTTAATAACCATTAATTAACAAGTAATAAGGCATTGTTCTCGCTTTAGACCCGGTAGTTGCAAAAAGCATAGTTAACTTATAGTTAACTTATAATAGATGAGCAATAAAGTATGTTTTAATATCAATAAGCAAACAAAATAAGATTAATAAAGGCATGGCAAAGACATAATGGGTGGGTCATGGGTGTTTGTAATGCCATTATTAACACTTATATAAGCTTATAAACACACAATATTGTTAATAAGCATCTAGTAAGGACTTACAAGGGCCTTATTACTTGTTAATTAATGGTTATTACAAGGACCTTAATATAAAGTGTTACCAAATTACTTTTATAACAAATATTAACCATAAAAATACATCAAAAATAATTTTATTTATTCATTTACAGGATTATTAATGGTCTTGAGTGTAAAATTGCATTGAATTCTATATAAAAAAAAATATATATATACACATTATATTGCTGAATGTAAAATTAAGGCAAATAAAAGTTAAAAAATGAATGTAAAAAATGTAAAAAAATAAAAATAAAAAAAATAAAAATTGGTAAAAAACAGTTAAAAGTCTGCAGATAAAGTTGCAAAATAATTATTCAAGTTAAAAAATGTTATTCTACATATATATATATATATATATATATATATATATATATACAGATATTTACTGTGTATTATCTGTGTTTTTAAAGAAATTATCTGAGAAATAATAAAATAACTTACCGTTGTTTACTGTTATTTATTGAAAAATTTATTACTGTATTAGGCAAGGCAAGGCAAATTTATTTGTATAGCACAATTCAACACAAGGTGATTCAAAGTGCTTTATATACACATTAAAACAGCAAGACACAATTGAAAAACAGTAAAAACAGTCAATCAAAACAGGGAAATAGAAATAAAAATAAGATAAAATAAGATACAGCAGGATAAGAAAATAGATAAAATGATAAAAACATTGCGTAGTTATAAAGTAAGGGCAGTAGAGTAGAGCAGATAAGTGTAAAAGTTAAGAGTACGCTGCAGTAAACAATAGTGTTTTTAGTCCTGATTTAAAGGAGCTGACCTCAGATTGATATTAATGGAGTTTACTGGGAAAACACTTGTGTGCATGTCACAAGTGAAAGAGCTAGCACAACAACATCTTGGCACATATGGCAGCAGGTTGATTAGATATGAGCGGACAGTTTTGCACTGTCAACTGGCTGATATGGCATGACGTAAGCCTGCTGGGGCCCCGACCTGGAGCTGCTGTGGAAAGTCACATGTGTGGAGGCATGCAGCACTCTGACACTCTACTGACAGAGTGAGCTAGCATCGCTAACACTTTCCATTCAGCATCCAAGTCCTCTCTTTGCTGTTTGTTGCCTGAACAGATGCTAATGGCTGAACATGATTGCATACAGATGCTGCATGCATCCACCCACCATGTTCACCGTATGGATTGGCTGAGAAGCATGGCGGTTCCTTTGCTTTCGTAACTTTATGACTTGCAGGGAGGAGGGATTCCTTGAACTCCTCAACTAGTTGCAGGGGTACTACACTGTAAAAAATGTTTGTGGAAATTACAGTAAAAAACTGTCAAATTGCATCAGAAATAGGTCGTAAAATTAAACATTGTACATCACCGTAGTAGATAGTTTTAATTACTGTAAATCAAAGAATAGTATAACACTTTAAATTCTACTGCCATAAGTTGTAGAAAACACACAGTTTTGCTGTAAAAATATAAAATTTCCATGTAAAGTTAATGGAGAAATACCATAATGACACAATTATCCTAAAAGTAATGGGATTATTCTGTATAAATTACAGTTTTTGCTGATATTTACATTTACATACGCTCACTGTATTTTTTACGGTGATGTTCTGGCAACCACAGCTGCCGGTATTTTACCGTAAATTAAACTGATTTTTTTTTTTTACAGTGTAAGACTGAGGACAGGATGTAAGGCAGAGGTGTCAAACTCAAATACACAATGGGCCAAAATGTAAAACTTGAATAAAATCGCGGGCCAACATTGAACAAATAAACCTTTTAACCCTCCTGTTATGTTGCGGGTCAAATTGACCCATTTCAAAGTTTAAAAATAAATAAAAAAATAGTGCGAGTAGTATTTTTTTTCGGGATGAAACTTCTTCTGCTTGGCTTAATGAGTGTAATCAACATATAAAATGAAAATGGTTCATTTCACATATTTGCATGTGTATATTACATAGATACTGTTCGAGTCAATCTGACTCCATAAGAAGAAAAATTTTAATTTAATTAAATAAAATTTTCAAAAACTCAACGACATGTAAAACCATTGTATATTATATGTAGATCTTTCCAATGTACATTTAAAAAAAGTTTTAACATGCAATTTTTTTTATGAAAAACGAGTGACTTATCCTCATTGAACCATGATCTGTGAGAGGTAAAGGACATAATTGCACTAAATATTGATTGAAATGGTTAGTAATGGAGTTATTAATGAAATATAAACCATGTTTATAGGGATTTGTTGGTTTCTGACACTTTTGGATAATTAAACATAACAGGAGGGTTAATATATACCAAACATGTTTCGCTTTAACATTAAATATGGAACCAGCAACGCTTATAAACATACAATATATAACTAAATAGTGCAGACATGCAAAGTCAAATTTCAAATAAAAAACACATCAATGTCATTAATTTACAATAATAATATAATAATTTGGTATTGCCTCGCGGGCTTACACTCCGGGCCAAATTTGGCCCGCGGGCCAGAGTTTGACACCCCTGATGTAGGGCAAATGTTATCCAACAGTTCTTGTCAGCCAGTCAAATGCCCCATGAAAACATCTAGAGAATCCAGACAGGCCTCTCCATCTGATTGGTCGCATATATCAACCAATAGAAACACACTCCTAGATGTCAGGGCAGAAACATGAGCCGGTATCCTCACATGAATGTGTGAAATGTTATGTAAACTCCAAGCTCTGAGTTTGAATATATTCATACAATTTTTTTTTACCATGGCTTTAGCTATGACAACATGTTTATGTGTCCTCACAGAGTCCATACCAGGCTGCCATAATGACGCTGTGAGGACCAGATAAACAAGTGCTCAGATATCCGGCTGTGTCTCACAGACTGGTAAACATGAGATATACGTAACAGGTGTGTACTACTTGTCAGGCTGCCCAGCAGTCATGTGCAAAAGGTGCCTATAAAGACAGCAGCTTCTTCTTTCTCCATCAACAGAAAGCGCACAGCGTGAGACGAGGAAACTAACAGGACTAAAAGGATTATATATTCTTTCCTCTGTGCTGGATTATAACTTTCGTGGGAAAAATTTAGGTAAATTTAACAGTGACTTTTTTAAATCACAAGTTCAAATTCAGACTTTGTCACTTTATTTTTAATATTAAACACGAAAAAAACAACATAAAATAAGTATTTAAATACTTGAATTATTATATAATTTGCACCACTGAACTTAATTATAATGTATGACTCAGTTACCACAATGATAAAGCTGTTAATGAAATGGATGAAAACAACAATATACTTGACAAGTAAATGATGAATGCTTGTTTTTGCAGTGAGTGGTGGTATGCTGGCCGACTCACACCAAACAAAGTTTATGGCCCGGGGCATTTCCACAACAGAGATTACTGAGCTTCTCGAGGAAACTTGAAACTTTCAGGTATACATGATGTTCAGCGTGAGCGCAAATTCTCTCAGTTTTCATTTTTAGAATTGGTTAAATGTGAGAAAATAAGAGCAGTAATATTGTGTACGCATGTCTTGACCTGAGAAATGAGCATGGCACTAGGCAAATGGTGCTAAGGGCAAATTTTTCCATTCATGTCATCAATGTAGGTGTAGAAATGGTTGGCGTGAAACCCAAAGACGCGGTGCCCTCTGCGGCGGTTAAGTTCTTCGGAGCGGGCTTGGCGGCCTGCATTGCTGACCTCATAACCTTTCCACTGGATACCGCCAAAGTCAGACTCCAGGTGAGACGCAGGAACATTTTAACCCATAAGAACCTATGGTGACACCCGTGTAACAAACACTTTAAATCTTCTAAAATCTGCCATATTCAGCTTTATGCTTCACCTAAACTCATTAAATCCCTAAGTGACGTATACTCAACACCCTGGTGTGGTGGTCATGTGACTTTAACAGGAAGTGACTTCTCCAAAATATGTGTGTGGAAACAGAAATGTGAAAAAGTAGCTAATTTCAAAAAGCGTATTTTTTGTGACTAGGCTAAATTTCAACCTGGTCTCACAGAAATCCGTGAAATAGCCACGGATTTCGCTACAATGCAAGTTAATGACAGTCATATCCCGTGGCTATTCCAACATACAAAGTGATTATGTACATTCACTGAGTGAATATTTAGAAAATAAAACATATATTTCTCACTAGAAATGTGATCAAAATCCATTTTTATGCAGAAATTAAGTCAAAATATTGATTTTTCACTAAAAATGAGAAAACTGTCCGCCATGTTTTTTGTTCTGACCGCCGGGACCTTGAAAGTCACGTGACTTGGAACAAACCAATAGCCACGGGATATGACTGTCATTAACTTGCATTGTAGCGAAATCCGTGTCAGTTTCACGGAAATTTGAGCGAATCCGTGGCTATTCCACGGATTTCTGTGAGACCAGGTTCCTAAATTTAAAACCGTTTAACAATTCTAATCCGTTAATAGAATGTCCTGTATTGCATTTAACTTGTTCTGACCAGATTTCCTGAACAAATTAAAGATATATGTTGTGGAGATGCAAACAAAAAGGCAAATGGTTATTTGTTTTTATTTATTATCGATGTATTATTATTTTGTTACTTAAAACAAATCTGAAAAATAATTTGTTGTTAAGCAGCACTATTAATGTCACAATTTTGATAGATGTTGTGGAGATGCAAAGAAAAAGGCAAATTTGTGTCTCTGTAAGCAGAAAATGTGTCTAGTTTTTTATTTTAAATCAGAAATATTATAAACATAAATACCTTAAACGCCCATTGTATCGTATGGAGTCGAATGCCACATCACAGATCTTTGATATTTAGGGGTACTATTTAAAAAAAAACCCATCATAAATGTGTTCTATGTGGTCCACTTGGTCTGTGGTATATCCCCCATAATTTTCCTTCAAGGATAAATAGATCTGGGTTCTTATGGGTTAATTATTTTTTCCCCCTAAATGTTGTTTTACCTGCTGCTGACAATCTTTCCTGTTGCCCAGATTCAGGGAGAGTGTGCGGCAGCTGAAGGGGCCAATGCAGTGAAGTATCGAGGCGTGTACGGCACCATCACCACCATGGTGAGGACCGAGGGGCCCAGGAGTCTCTACAACGGCCTGGTGGCAGGACTCCAGAGGCAGATGAGCTTCGCCTCGGTCCGAATCGGTCTTTACGACTCCATGAAGCAATTCTACACTCGAGGCACTGAGAGTGAGTCACACCACCTGAGTATCATTGAGGGTCATGCAAGAACATTTTCCTCTTCGTATATCAACCTTCTGAACCCCGACAGTTGCTGTTTCAGGGTGTTTTTTTTTGCTCTTTTTGTTTACATTTTATTCACTGTGGCCTTATATTTCAATGCAATACACTGTAATAAATTATTCTCTAGTCATTTCATTTTACTTAATATATTTGGTAAAATGTATTAAATATAAAGGCGTCCTTGATTTTGAGGCAGTTGTTTAAGTAACTTTAATATAAAAATGTTTGAGATAGAATCTACTTATTCTGATCACATTAAATATAATCTTTATGTGTATGTAATTCTAAATCAAGAGAATTTTGAATGAATCCAACACAATAGAATTAGTCCGTTTTTAATTGACAGGCACTTCCTGTTAAGTTGTTATTAACTCAACTTGTAACATAGTTAGATTTAATTAATAATATTGCGTGCAATCTGTTGCCTTAATTTTATTGAGTAGCTATTGTTTATCTTTTTTTACAGTGTAATCTTGCAGCTCTATGAAATCAGCAAAATCATGGTTAGAAGTGTGAACAACTCAAAAATTGATTTTGTGCAGAATGAGTTATAATGACATAAATCATTTAAAAAAAAGTTGAAAAACGCAAGTTGAATCAATCTGATGAATTATTTTTTAAAGTTTAAAATTAAGTGGAATTTAAATATACAACACTTTTTCAACTGTCATGAATATTGGGGGAAATAATTGGGGCTCCACATGCCATACATATTGAGTTATTTGCATTTTTACAACCTCTCCTGTCCTCTCCTCTCTGCTCTGTGTAAACAGATTTTCAGTGAATATTTGTCACGTGACCGTTCGTCTCAGCAGAATCAATCATGGCTTCACAGTGTCTCTGAGGAATGTTTTTAATAGGATCTAGTTATTACAATTGGTTTATTTTTGGTGACGTTTTAAATAAGACGTAGAATAAAATGATGTAAACTATGATCCATTCAAGGACTGTAGGAAAGTTCAAACTTTGACGATAATGCCAGTTTTTACAGTTAATTTGTGCGGATCAGAGGCTTACCGTTCTCTTACTTTACAAGTAACAATATTTACTGTAAATCACTGTAAAGGAATGAAATATACAATCCATTTCATGTGAAAATATAAGAAACTTGTTAAATTCAACAAGTTCTCCTGAGTTATTTGTACAAGCCGCTAAAGAACAGCTTCATTTTGACTTGGTGCTGCACAGGTTCTGGGGTCGTGACTCGGCTGATGGCGGGCTGCACCACAGGAGCCATGGCTGTGGCTTTTGCACAACCGACAGATGTGGTGAAGGTCCGTTTCCAAGCCCAGGTCCGCCTGGCCGACGGCGGGAGGAGATACAACAGCACCCTGGACGCCTACAAGACGATCGCTCGAGACGAGGGAGTACGAGGCCTCTGGAAAGGTAGCTGCCACCTTTCAGCAAATATTTTAAAAAAAATTGTTTTTTGTCTGAACTGGTTTTGAAGTAACCATCCCGTCTCATTTCGTAGGTTGTATGCCCAACATCACCCGTAATGCCATTGTGAACTGTGCAGAGCTGGTGACCTACGACATGATCAAAGAACTCATCCTGAAGTACGACCTCATGACAGGTGAGGAGGAAAAGTTCATGAACTATTGCAGAAAGTGCAGATTAGTGTTGGGCCTATTGGTGATGTGTTAAAAACCCTGTAAAATAATACAGTACATTTCTGTAAAATGTTTTTTTTTTTGCAATATAGACTAAGGCTTATGGCTCAAAAGCACAAAAATTAAATAAGTAAAATAATATTCAACATGCATATAGGGATGGGTACCGAATTCGGTACTTTTATAGGTACTGACTGAATTCCGTCGGTACTACCGAGTACCGATTCATGTAAAATCAAACGGTACCATGTTTCGGTACCTAAACGGCGTTAACTTTAAACTGATCATTGATTTCAACCTGTTTTCATTTAACGTCTTTGATTAACAAGCGTGCTGACGATCGCACTATTTTTTTTATTTTTTATTTACCTCCTCGTCTGGTCCTGTCTGCTCACCGCGGCCACTAGCTGCTGCCCTCTTCCACCCCGGCGCAGAGACCAACAGCCGGCTCTAGGCCTATACAGTCTATGCTCTAGGCCTGCTAGCCGCCAGCTGCTATCTCTCCAATGTCTCTATCTGGGCTTGGCCTTCGTCTGCCTCGAGATTGGACCTTCCTTACTCCGTTTGCTCTCTCCATTCTTCTGTAGACCAGTCATTAGCAGCTAGCAGCTAGCTGCTGCATCTTTGGTCCTCCACTAATACTCCGCTCATCAACTCAGTAATATTACCTGCCACTTTACTCCTTTTATTATTAAACAAATTAACATTTATTACCACATAAACAAATGCAAAAGTACCGAAAATTGGTACCGTTTAGTACCGGTACCGATTCCCAGGTACCGGGTATTGGTACCGTATCGGTTCAAATGTGAAAGGTACCCATCCCTACAAGCATATATATAAATGAGTATGAAAGAAATTGTAAAAATAACAGCGATATCATCGTCCATAGCTCAGAGACCCAACCCTCCTGGAGATATTACTCCAATATTTTACACATTTCAAATATTGTGGAAGAATGTGACTTAGCTTCTTGTTTTCTCCTGCAGACAACCTGCCGTGCCACCTCACTGCTGCCTTCGGTGCAGGTTTCTGTGCAACAGTTGTGGCTTCTCCTGTGGACGTGGTTAAAACACGCTTCATGAACTCAGCAGATGGCCAGTACAGGAACGCCATCAACTGTGCCATCACCATGCTGAGAAAAGAAGGAACGGGTGCTTTCTATAAAGGGTAAATACACGCTGACATCACAGAGAACCAAGCAACAATCACAAAACCTGTTTAGGACTCTTTTTTTAACTTTTCTTTCCTGTGTCTCCTTCAGGTTCATGCCTTCTTTCCTGCGACTGGGGTCGTGGAACATCGTGATGTTTGTGACGTATGAGCAGCTTAAAAGAAGTATGACCAGGGCACAGCAGTGCTGGGAGTCGCCCATTTGACCTCAGACTGCTTCTTCAGACAGGACTGAATGGACTCAGCGGTCACACTGGTGACTCAGGGTTGGAAAAAGATGCTATAAAGACTTGTTGCCGGAAGCGGCAGTTTTTCAACTTCCTGTTTGAACACAGACTCTGAGGGCGTCGTTGCAATAGCAGAATGATGGAGGATCAAAGACCCAGATCACCCTGTGATCCTGGTTTCATCACGGAAGATGTGTCCAAGTTGCACCACATCGTGTTTGAAAAGCGAGAGATGGATTTCAATGTTTACAAGAATGAACTGTGAGGAACCTGGTCTCACAGGAATCCGTGAATTAGCCACGGAATCACTCAAATTTCCGTGAAACTAACACGGATTTCGCTACAATGCAAGTTAATGACCTTCAGTCATATCCCGTGGCTATTCCATGGATATTTGTTCCTATTGGTTTGTTCCAAGTCACGTGACTTTCAAGGTTCCGGTGGTCAGAACAAAAAACATGGCGGACAGTTCTCTCATTTTTAGTGAAAAATCAATATTTTGACTTAGTTTCTGCATAAAAATGGATTTTGATCACATTTCTTGCGAGAAATATATGTTTTATTTTCTAAATATTCACTCAGTGAATGTACATAATCACTTTGTATGTTGGAATAGCCACGGGATATGAGTGTCATTAATTTGCATTGTAGCGAAATCCGTGTCAGTTTCACGGAAATTTGAGTGATTCCGTGGCTATTCCACGGATTTTGAGTTAAGCGAATCTGTGGCTATTTCACGGATTCCTGTGAGACCATGTTGACTGTGAGATAATGTTCTTCTTATTTTTTATGTTAAGTAGGTTTTCCATGATGGAAAATACACAGACTGACCCAAACAGTGACCATTTATATGTTTCTTATGTTGATTTCAGTGTTATGGCTTATAATGTTTACTATTGTTTGTGCATGTGGTCAGGCCTTTATAGGGACGTCAACGTGCTGCTCATTGTGAATAGTAAGATTTATTGCTGGTCGATAAGTCATAAAAACTATATGTTCAAAATTAATAAATATTGTGCCCTTTTTTTCTTTGTCTAGTCTTGATTTTGACTGTTTTTGACTGACAACCCTGGAATACTGAAAAGAGAAAAAAACACAGTCAAATTTATCATTTTACATACATTTTTTTTTTTTTAAATTGGAATAAAATGGAATTTACTATACACAATCATTATGAATATTGGAAAAATAAGTGCGGTTTTCACACACTATACATATTGAACTATTTGCATTTTTACAACCTCTCCTGTCCTCTCCTCTCTGCTCTGTGTAAACAGATTTTCAGTGAATATTTGTCATGTGATCTCAGCAGAATCAATCATGGCTTCACAGTGTCAATGAGGAGCAGATTTAATGTTTTTAACAGGATCTAGTTATTCCAACCGTTTTATTTTTGGCAGCGTTTTAAATGAGACATGTAGAATAAAGTGATACATTTCAAGCTTTGTTTTGGTTACTTTTTCTAACCTGGATTTTCGTAACACACACTGCAAAAAAAGAAAAGTTGGTTGAACTCAAAATTTCAATGCAACAAACTTCGATAAAATTTTAAGTTGGACAATTAAACTAAATATTTTAAGTTTTGTTTTTGAGTTTGCTCAACTCTGAATTCAGATTTTTGTCAACTCAACTGTAAGTTGTACTAACTTACAATTTAACATTGTAATAACTTTTAATCCTTACTTCTGCTAACTTCTGCAATGCGATGATTTTAAGGCCGCTATGAAATGTCAGCTAATGTTGCGACCACAATTTTGAGTTAGCATTGATACGCTAATGGCTACTCTTGTAGCTGTAACAAGCAGCGCCGCTAGCATCAGTTAGCCACTAGCATCAGTTAGCTGCTAGCTTTTGCTAATGACCGAATTTCACAACAAAGAAATAAGAGTTATCAGAACTATTGTCCCTTGTTGTGAACCCCAACTTAAAGATATAAGTAACAACAACTCAGCAACTTGTTTTTGAGCAGACAACTGGCTTCCTTTGTTGTGCTAACTTACATTATTGCCCTAAATGTCAATAATTTATATTTCCAAGTTTTACCAACTTAAATCACTGTTTTAGGCCAAAAAATACAAGTTGGCTTTTTTGCAGTGTATGATCATTTAAAGAATGCTTGAAAGTTCCAATTTTTAACCAACACCTCTACCTGAACTCATTTATCATTTTGGAGGGCAGATGTCTGTTTTAGGAAAAACTCAATTGAGTTGAACTGTTTTGCTGACATTACTTTTTTGTATTATCTTTTGTGTAATTTCCATCTCATGCAAGATTAGATTTTCGATTTATTTTTTTACAAATTAGTTTGAAATTCTTTTCCTTAGCTGCTTTAGTAAACCAAACTACATTTCCGCCTGCAGTTTAACAAAGCAGCTTCCCCAACACCTCCTGCCTGCTACACAAGGACAGCTTGTACCCAGCCACTCATTTATAACGATTTGCAATTTGGATTCCATATATTTAATATTAGATGACTCCCTTCCCCCCCTTTAACTTTAACTTATCCCATAAGAACCCAGACCAAGTAATCCTTAAAGGAAAGTTATGGGGGATATACGCACTGCAAAAAAGCCAACTTGTATTTTTTGGCCTAAAACAGTGATAAAACTTGGAAATATAAATTATTGACATTTAGGGCAATAATGTAAGTTAGCACAACAAAGGAAGCCAGCTGTCTGCTCAAAAACAAGTTGCTGAGTTGTTGTTACTTATATCTTTAAGTTGGGGTTCACAACAAGGGACAATAGTTCTGATAACTCTTATTTCTTTGTTGGGAAATTCGGTCATTAGCGAAAGCTAGCGGCTAACTGATGCTAGCGGCTAACTGACGCTAGCGGCTAACTGATGCTAGCTGCGCTGCTTGTTACAGCTACAAGAGAAGCCATTAGCGTATCAATGCTAACTCAAAATTGTGGTCGCAACATTAGCTGACATTTCATAGCGGCGTTACAATCGTGCCAGAGAAATTCAGAGTTGAGCAAACTCAAAAACAAAACTTAAAATATTTAGTTTAATTGTCCAACTTAAAATTTTATCGAAGTTTGTTGCCTTGAAATTTTGAGTTCACCCATCTTTTCTTTTTTTTGCAGTGCGACCATTTCTGATGTGTTTTCAAAAACACTATCCTTAAATGTCAAAGATCTGTGATGTGACATAAACATTACATTGGGCGCTTATAGTATTTATGTTTATAATATTTATGTTTATAATATTTCGTATTTTAAAATGTAAAAAAAATAGACACAAATTTGCCTTTTTCTCTGCATCTCCACAACATCTATCAAAATTGTGACATTATTAGTTCTGTTTAACAACAAATTATTTTTTTAGATTTGTTTTTAAGTAGCATTATAATAATAATAATAATAATAAATCGATAATAAATAAATACAAATAACCATGTGTCTTTTTGTTTATCAAAATTGTGACTTTAATTTGCTCAGGAAATATGGTCAAAACAAGTTAAATGCAATACAGGACAAACTATTAACGGATTAGAATTGTTAAATGGGTTTTAAACTTATCCTGGTAACAAAAAATAGAAGATTTAGCATGTTTGTTACACGGGTGTCACCATGGGTTCTTATGGGTTATAATGCAAACTGTATACACTACCGGTCAAAAATTTTAGAACACCCCAATTTTTCCAGTTTTTTATTGAAATTCAAGCAGTTCAAGTCAAATGAACAGCTTGAAAGGGTACAAAGGTAAGTGGTGAACTGCCAGAGGTAAATAAAAAAAGGTAAGCTTAACCAAAACTGAAAAATAATGTATATTTCAGAATTATACAAGTACGGTAGGCCTTTTTCAGGGAACAAGAAATGGGTTAACAACTTAACTCTATGGAGTCTTGGGCTATTTTGTCCATTTTTTAATTATTTTAATGTCTTTATAAGTCATTTTGTGTCTTTTTTTGGTCATTTTGTGTCTTTTTTAGTCATTTTGTGTCTTTTTTTTGTCATTTTTTGTCATTTTTTGGTCATTTTGTGTCTTTTTTTAGTCCTTTAGTCCAACATAAAATGTGATTTCGAATCTTTTTTTTACTTTCAAAACACTATCATGCTCAATAAAGAATTTTAAATGTTGCAAATGTGCATTAATTCCAGAGTACACTGAGACATTAAACTGCATAATTTTCGATTAAATTCTGGAAAAGTTGGTGTGTTCTAAAACTTTTGACCAGTAGTGTATTTGTGGTGGGGTTTTTAACCTTCCAATCAACATTGCAGGAACAACAGATCATGTTGGGAATAAAAAGGCTGTGGTGCGATGGTGAAGACTCCAACATCAGGATCTAATTTGGTGTGCGATGTTGTATGTGTTCTTGTGTTTTCAGCATGACTCAGCATTTAATCTGCAAGTCTGTACTTTGTGTACCGTAACGAGATGTGCAGAGACTCAAGCAAATAACTGGCTGAATTAAATTTGTTTCAGCAAGGTAGAATATCTAATTCAGGAAGTAATTTTTCCCCCACAAAATATTCAATATATTGAGTGTGTCTGATCAATCATAACTGTGCTTTTTAATGTCCCTTGTGTTATTTTTGCTACCGAGGAAACATAGAAAAAGCTTCATTGTGAGGTCAAAAGGAAGGAGAAGCAAACACATTCCAACACAGATAGTAGTGGACAAACAACCACAGGCTGTTTGTCACCGTGGCAGATTTATAGACGTCCACTGGACCAGCAGGCGAGATGAGGTGGGGGTGGGGTCCCTGCAGCGCACAGACCATGATGTAACAAGGACACGGCAGTATTTAAAGAGGTGGCTCTGTTCTCCACGGCCATTCACTCATTCACTTGGCTTCTGTCCCTTGGAGAGGCATTTTAACTTCCACAAATCAAATAACGGTACAGTATTTCACCCTTTTCTTGGCATATCATTATTGTTATTATTATCATTATTTCTGGTCCCCTGCTTTTGTTTTTTTTCCAACCTTATTTGTGTCTTTTTTTCAGGATTTGGAGTATGATTTTAAGGCTCATCGCTTCTGGAAAATATTCTATGGAAAAACAAGAAACCCAATTTATAGCTGGGACCAAGTTCAGCCAAAGGGACACCTTTAGAGAATCCTGATCTCTAATGTTTCGGTCCTAACCAGCTCCAATAAAGGTAAGAATTAATAACAGAAATGTAAGACTTAAAAAATAATGTGTAAAATAAAATAAATGATTGGTTTATCCACATTTTTCTTTCGTAGAAACTTCATTAAAACAAATCAAAAATATTTAGCTCCCTTAGGACATGTGCATCTGAATTTCTCGTATTCATATCTTTCATAATTTTAAAAATACTCCACATATTCCTGTGGCAAAAATGTAACTTTTTTGACATTTTTTCATGTATTTATTACATGCTTTAAGCTAGAAACACCATTCAAATCTTAATCTTTCATACATTCTACATGTCATTCAACTTCTAAATTACATCTTAGAGATTACAAGACTTTTTTTACTGTTTTTTTTTTTTATGAATTGCATTCTCTAGTTTGAAAAGCATGTGGGACAATTCTTACGTACAGAATGTACCAAGCAGTTATCTTTAGCCTCATTAAAACCTCTTGTTAAATGAGCAGCTGGAGCTGTTTTCACTAAACGTTTGGATTGGATGTGTTTTTCAGACTTTGGAGGAGCTTCTTGTCCTGCTCACATTAATAAGAGACTGTTCAATACTTATATTGACTGAAATAATTCTGGAAAATGGTTGGATTTGGACCGGCAGATGTGCCTCCATCAGCAGCTGTGAAGTTCATCGGAGCAGGAACTGCAGGCTGCATCGCTGACCTGCTCACCTTCCCCCTGGACACCGCCAAAGTCAGGCTACAGGTAAACAACAAGTCGCCTTTTTGCAAATATTAAAGTGAATTTCCCATCAAATTCTGACATGTACAAATATGTGAATATACTGTATACAGTGGCAGAATCAAAAGGGCACATTCTGCACAACATGGAGCCCCTCCAGCACGCAAAAAGCTATGATGCATCATGTATGATGAAATATTAGCATTAAGTTAAAAGGAGATCCAGATCAAAGTAATTAATGATACGGTACTGACAATTAAAAGTATGAAACCAAACCATCTAGGGGGGTCCGAGGGCATGGCCCCCCGGGAGAAAATGTGTAAATTTTTAAGTAAAATGCATCTATTTTGTGCACTTTGAGAGCTAAATGAGAGCAAATATCTCACATAACATTATTCACAGTCGGGTGATACGGAATCTCTAGAGCAGCTATTCTCAACCTTGGGGTCGGGACCCCAATTGGGGTCGCAAGATGATTTCTGGGGGTCGCCAAATCATTTTGGAAGTCAGCTCTGTCTCCACTGTGTTAAAGTGTTCATGTGTTTTAGTCTTTTTGGTCATTTTGTTTCCTTTTTTTTGGTCATTTTGTGTCTTTTTTTGGTCATTTTGTGTCTTTTCTGGTCATTTTGTGTCTTTTGATCATTTTGTGGTCAATTTGTGTCTTTTTTTGGGCCATTTTCTGTCTTTTTTTGCTTAATTTTATCTCGTTTTTGGTCGTTTTGTGTCTTTTTTTGATAATTTTGTGGTCAGTTTGATTCTTTTTTGGGTAATTTTGTGTCTTTTCTGACAAATCACAAAGTAGCAAGTTATTACTTTACAAGGAGTCTCTGGCACTGTGTTAAAATGTTCATGTGATGATGTGTTTTAGTCTTGTGGTCATTTTGTGTCTTTTTTAGATCATTTTGTGGTCAATTTGTGTGTTTTTTAGTCATTTTGTGTCTTTTTGGTAATTTTGTTTCTTTTTTGGGTGATTTTGTGTCTTTTTTTTGGTAATTTTGTGTCTTTTTTTGGTAATTTTGTGTCTTTTTTGGTCATTTTGGGTCTTTTCTGGTAACTTTGTGTCTTTTTTGGTCATTTTGTTTCCTTTTTTTGGTCATTTTGTTTCTTTTTTGGGTGATCTGAACTGTGCGTGTGAGATTCTGTTCAGTGACCGGGGGTCCCAGACAACATGCATGTTAAATTGGGGGTCGCAACTCAAAAAGGTTGAGAACTACTGTACTAGAGGGCAATCAATACGTTTTTTCATTTGTAAAGGGCAGCCAATAAGGCACTTTCTCTCATTTTCACCACTCTTGAGGGCACTTTAGCGCGCTTTTTCAACCTCGAGTCCGCCACTGACTGTATATAAAAGTTCCACATCATTACCTTTTATCCTGCTCAGATCCAAGGAGAGGTCAGAGCTTCAGCTGCAGAAGGGAAAGCAGTGAAGTTCCGTGGAGTGTTTGGCACCATCACCACCATGGTGCGCACCGAGGGAGCCAGGAGTCTTTACAGCGGCCTGGTGGCAGGACTCCAGAGGCAGATGAGCTTCGCCTCAGTCCGCATCGGCCTCTACGACTCTGTCAAACAGTTTTATACAAAAGGCTCTGATCGTGAGTATTCTAATGGTTTATCTAGTTAACTCTTTATCAGGCAAAGAACTATATTTGGTAACTTCAGGTAATATTTCAAGAAAAAAGTTGCAAATTTACTAGATTAAAGTGGCAAATCTACAAGAAAAAAAGTCGCAGATTTAAGAGATTTAAAGTGGCAAATCTGCGCGAAAAAAGTTGCAGATTTACGAGAAAAAAGTGGGAAAAAGCAACTTTTTTCTCCCAGATTCACCACTTTAACCCTTAATAGGACACTCATTGAAATACTTGCAAATTCCAAATTTCAACCCTAGAGAATATTGGAGGATATTACATACTGCTGGAATGTGTAAAAAAACATACGAAAATAATATTTTGAGAAACCAGATTAAAGTGGCAAATCTACGAGAAAAAAATGCGCAGATTTATGAGATTTAAAGTGGTGAATCAGGGAGAAAAAAGTTGCTTTTTCCCCACTTTTTTTCCGTAAATCTGCAACTTTTTTTGCACAGATTTGCCACTTTAAATCTCTTAAATGCAACTTTTTTCTCAAAATATTACCTGAAGTTACCAAATATAGTTCTTTGCCTGATAAAGGGTTAAGGGAGTGCTGCACCACTAAGGCCTGACACCTTCCTCCTTCGGTCCAGATGTTGGTATCGGCAGTCGGCTGCTTGCAGGATCGACCACTGGAGCCATGGCGGTTGCTTTTGCTCAGCCAACAGATGTGGTGAAAGTCCGTTTCCAGGCGCAGGCCAGATCCAGCGGACACGCCAGACGCTACTGCAGCACCATTGATGCTTACAAGACCATTGCTAAGGAAGAAGGCATCCATGGTCTGTGGAAAGGTACAGCAGCTTGGGTTTAAGAGGGCGTTTCAGGGCGTTTCAGGGCGTTTTTTGCTCTTTTTACATTTTACATTTAACTCACTGTGGTCTTTTATTTCATGACAATATTCAAAATATTTAAATCCTGCAGCTCTATGGAATCAGCACAATCATGGCTATATGTGTGAACAACTCAGAAATTTGTTTAGTGCAGAATAACAGCTATGATGTCATACATCATTTAGAAAAAGAAGAACGCAAGTTGAATTTCTTTGAATTTTTTAAATGATTTCTTTTAAATTTGGTTAAAATGGATTTTTATTTTTATAAATAACACTTTTCCAAGTGCCCACAAGTGTCACGAACATTGGAAAAATGGTTTCACAGTGTCGCTGAGGAGAAGAATTTAATGTTTTTAACAGGACCTAGTTATTACAAACTGTTTATTTCTGGCTGCTTTTAAATGAGACATGTAGAATAAAGAGATTTTAACAGAAACATCACAATTTTAAGCTTTGTTTTGGTTACTTTTTCGAACAGACAGTTTCGTAACTTGTGATCAATTCAGACATTCAGATAGTTCAAATCTTGACAATAATGCCTGTTTTTACAGTTGCTTTTTATGATAATTGCTATAATTTTGGCAGCCTTTTAAAGAAAACATACATTTCAGAAGATGCATGTCTGATCATTTCTCATGACATATCTTTTCTATTCTGCAGGTACAGCTCCAAACATTGCACGAAATGCAATAGTTAACTGCACTGAACTGGTGACGTACGACTTCATCAAGGACACACTCCTAAAGTCCACTCCTCTAACAGGTAAAACAATCAACATGGTCTCACAGAAATCCGTGAAATAGCCACGGATTTCGCTTAACTCAAAATCCGTGGAATAGCCACGGAATCGCTCACATTTCCGTGAAACTGACACGGATTTTGCTACAATGCAAGTTAATGACAGTCATATCCCGTGGCTATTCCAACATACAAAGTGATTATGTACATTCACTGAGTGAATATTTAGAAAATAAAACATATATTTCTCGCTAGAAATATGATCAAAATCCATTTTTATGCAGAAACAAAGTCAAAATATTATTTTTTTCACTAAAAATGAGAGAACTGTCCGCCATGTTTTTTGTTCTGACCGCCGGGACCTTGAAAGTCACGTGACTTGGAACAAACCAATAGGAACAAATATCCATGGAATAGCCACGGGATATGACTGTCATTAACTTGCATTGTAGCGAAATCCGTGTCAGTTTCACGGAAATTTGAGCGATTCCGTGGCTATTCCACGGATTTTGAGTTAAGCGAAATCTGTGGCTATTTCACGGATTTCTGTGAGACCAGGTTGAAAACAATGGCTGCAGAAGCATGTAATACAGAGTTATCACATAATACCCCAGTGTTGGTCTCTGCGGGGCAATAACTCCCAGCCGTCTCTTCACAGACAACCTGCCCTGCCACTTTGTATCAGCGTTCGGTGCAGGGCTGTGCACAACAGTAATTGCCTCTCCAGTTGATGTGGTCAAGACAAGATATATGAACGCTGCTCTCGGCCGCTACAGCAGCGTTCTTAATTGTGCTGCTGCCATGATGACCAAAGAGGGACCACTTGCCTTTTATAAGGGGTAAACATCCACTGCATGTGCAAAATTAAAAGGATTAAGGAGGATATAAATCAAACATTTATAGGGGAGAAGGCGGGAGGGTGAAAACAGCTATTAACCCTATAAAGCCTGAACCACTAAATAATTGCCAGAAAATTCTCCTTTTTTTTTTAAACTGGAGTGTTTATTGAACCTGCTGACAGGTAATTAACAAAAAAAATGTAAAAACAATAGGCATATATGATTTTAATTTCTATCATATTTGATACATCAGTTCTTTTTGTGCAATTTGTTGCTCACAGTTTGTTCTTGAACTAACAAAAACATATAAAACCCAACATTTTTAACCTTTTAAGACTTTACTTCCTTTTAACATTTTCCTCAAACATGCAAAATATTTTTTTCCATATAACACAACATCATACATCTGCTGATATGAAGTTTTCACGCAGCAATGACTGATCCACCAGTGGAACCTGCATATAAATTTAGCTATATCTTGTATTTTTGTGCAATTTGTTGCTCAGTTTTTTTTTCTTCAACACATGTATACATCAGGTTTTTCAGGAAAAAAATATCACACTGATGATGTATGGGTCTCAAAAACTTGTGTATCAAATATGATACGATTGGCTTTATAGGGTTAATATGAACATATTGCAATCAATCATGTTGTTCTGTTTGTTGGTTCCAGGTTCATGCCTTCTTTCTTGCGCCTGGGCTCCTGGAACGTGGTGATGTTTGTGACTTACGAGCAGCTGAAGCGAGCCATGATGGCAGCAAACCACAGCTGCACATCTATACTGTAAACATGATTGTGTGTCAGAAGGCTTCTGTCCTTTACAAATGTCTTTACTTGTATTACAATGTGATCAATATTTCAACGCCAGAGCTTGTTTGATCAGATGCTTGCTCTCTGCGGAGAGCTTCTCTGGAAACTGGACGTCAAAAGTGAGGATGAGGTTTCCTCTCTGGGAAGGATCCTGGGACTCTGGCATCCCCTCTCCAGTCACCAGCTTTCTGTACGCAGGGCTGATGTGACAAACAAATCAGAGACAGGAATATGGTGATTGATGCAGAGACACGAAGCATATCAGTTAAGAAATGTCCCTGTTTTTACCGTTCATAAAAAGTGCCTGAATTGCTTCTGATCGTCTCTCCTTGTTTTCATTCAACATGATCTCACAGGAATCCGTGAAAAAGCCACGGATTCGCTCAAATTTCCATGAAACTGAGTGATTATGTACATTCACTGAGTGTATATTTAGAAAATAAAACATATATTTCTCGCTAGAAATGTGATCAAAATCCATTTTTATGCAGAAACTAAGTCAAAATATTGATTTTTTCACTAAAAATGAGAGAACTGTCCACCATGTTTTTTGTTCTGACCGCCGGGACCTTGAAAGTCACGTGACTTGGAACAAACCAATAGGAACAAATATCCATGGAATAGCCACGGGATATGTCATTAACTTGCATTGTAGTGGAATCCGTGTCAGTTTCACGGAAATTTGAGTGATTCCGTGGCTATTTCACGGATTTTGAGTTAAGCGAATCCGTGGCTATTTCACGGATTCCTGTGAGACCAGGTTCTTTCATTTCAACCCTCTGAACCCCAACAAGCTGTTTCTGCACCCTATCTATCTCTGAATCAGCACAATCCTGGAGATAAGCTCAAACTCAAAAATGTCTTTTGTGCAAAATAACACAGTTATAATGACTGTATGTTCAATCTAATAAATCATTATTTTTTAAATGGAATATCATTTTATAATTTGTATATTTGTCACATGACCGTTTGTCTCAGCAGAATCAATCATGGCTTCACAGTGCTGCTGAGGACACATTTTTACGTTTTTAACAGGATGTAGTTATTCCAAAAGGTTCATCTTTAGCAGCGTTTTAAAATTAGATATGTAGAATAAAGTTAAGTTGACCAAATATCATAATTTCAAGCTTATGATCCGTTCAAGGACTGAAGGAAAGGAAATTCCAACAGGAAATTCTGACGATAATGCCTGTTTTTACAGTTTTTTTCTACAATAAATGGTGTAATTTTGGTGATATTAAAAAAAAAACATGGTTGGGTTCAGAGGGTTAATGTTTAAATGATTCATTCAGCTTGAGTTTAACTGTGAAATTGATATGATTACCAAATGCAATACGTTTTATGAATGTTATTTAGTATTTGGCCACAATATAAGAGAGCACTTACTGCACAATGTCATTGATGGGAATACAGATCTGTCTGCCATCTAGTGTCTCCACGTCCACAGAGAAGCCAGTCAAGGCCTGTGGGAAAGCTTCAGTCTTTATTCTACTTAAAATCAAAGTATAGCTTATATGAAATAGTTATTATGGCTTTCATTAACATAACTCACCATCTCCAGAGTGACCAGGACCTTGTAGAGCAGGTCATTGTGTTGTCTCACAAACAGAGGGTGGCTCTTCTGTCGCACTATGAACACAATATCTGCAGGGATGCTGTTTGGTCCCTAAAGGTGAAACACAGCAGGATGGTTACCATGGAGACAGGCTCTTTACCTGTGTGCACACAGCTCATTTTGACCAAAACTCACCAAATCATCAAGCAGAACAATAGAGGCAAAGGAGAGAATAAGTCCCTCATGACTGTGTGCTTTAATTCATAAAGGCAAGTGTGAGTACATTAAAAGAGGTCAGCTGGGGCCATCTACTGGTGGAAAGTATAACCATGATTTTTTTTTTTTTTTTTTTGCATTGTTTGATGCACTTTGAAAATCAACCAAAATTATGATTATGATTTATTTAATTATATACTTACTTGTACATATTAAAGAATTATTTTCTACTATCTTTAACTGTTTCAAAACTAGGGCAGATTATTGGACATTTAAAAAAAAAAAATAGCTTAATGTTTCATCAATAATAATAACATATACACTCAAACTTGATCCTATGTGAGATGAATTATCTGTACAATAACTTTGCAACTTTTGCTACAAGACTTTTGACCGTTTTTTAAAGATTTGATTTAAAAAAAATGTTTTTACAGTGTACATCTGAGCAAAAAACACCAAACAAAGAGGGTTGGATAAATCAGCACCAGGGACAGCGCCACAAACCCAAACTCCAGAACACTCACGATCTAGTGACATTCTTCACAAGGAAAAGAAATAATGAAACAGTGCAGACTCTGGCCAAAGCCTTGTATTTACCCCCAAAAGACTCATCTGAAACTCAACCATAATAACTTATGCTAACCAAGCAGGCGCAGCAACTTGGTCAGTAGAAAAAGAGGTAGAACAACAATAACGTACGGTGGCCTGGAAGTGCAAAACACTTTTACAAAATGTGAAACACTTTTACAAAGCTTGAGACAAATTTACATTTGAGAAAACAGTTTTACATATCATTAAAAAAAAATACATTACCACAACACTTTTACAAACACTGAAAACAAATTTACAAGTGACAAAACACTTTTACAAATGAAAAAACACTTTTGGGAGGGATGTTTTGCCCGTTTTGTGGCCAAATGACTCGATTTTGCTTTTCGTGTGGTCGCTCTTTAGAGTTTTTAAGAACGAGCGACCACACGAAAAGCTAAATGTTGGCCACAAAACGGGCAAAACATCCCTCGAGTGCCGTCCATCCTCCATCAATATATCTTCATGCCACAGAAGCACAGAACCTTGAGTTGTCGCTCCCGATGATTGGCCCATCCAGGTTCAGCCCTGGAGCCGGTACATTCCTTTTCCGGTTGAAAATTGATTTGTAAAAGTGTTTCGGGACTTGAAAATTTGTTTTTTGAAATGTAAATTTGTTTTTTGAAATGTAAATTTGTTTTTTGAAATGTAAATTTGTTTTGCCATTTGTAAAAGTGTTTTGCACTTTGCACTTCCAGGCCACCGTAATAACGTAATAAGATTCTTTTTACAGTAATGACAATGGTTACTTGTATTATACATGACCATAACTACAGCTGTCTTAAATCTCAATACCCCATGATGATGTTTAGTTATTTTACCTGATCTCCCTCTTTGGGGAAAATGACTCTTGTGCCTTCTTTCCATCCAGGCTTCACATCAATAGTCAGGATCTTATCTTTGATACTGGATGTGTATCCATCATCATTCATCACCTGTTCAACAAATGAGGCAAAAAAATGAATGAATGAATCACTTGTACTTTATATTTTATAGCAGTTTCCATACAAATGAAATGTAACACAAAGGGCTGCACACAATGCAACACTGCCCCCTCCTCAAACACACACACACACACACACACACCCACAAACTAAGCAATAAATGACTTAACCCTCTATGGTACGCATTATGATGCCAGTTAGGGAAAAAAATGTTTGGAGTGATTTTTGTCTTAAAATAGACTAAATGAACATAGTCTGAAGAAATTTTATAATCCTTTTTTTTTTGTTTGTTACCCGTAGGAAACATTGTACCATAAGTGAAAAAGAGAGGTTTTTTTTTTTTCAATTTGAACATTATTTATTTAATAGACATGTGTAAAATTTTCAGTAGCTTCAACAGGGTACAATACAAAACATTTTAAATTTAAAAACAACATAAAAGGAACTTTTTTAAACCGGTTTCTTGTCTGGAGTAGCAATATATATTTTTCCAGATGGAAAAGGGCCAGGAAATTATGTTTTGAGTGCTTTGTTGTGGTGCGAAATGGCAAAGCTTTTTCCTTTGGAAAAGTCTGCAAAAAAGGGTTTCAATATGGCCTCCTGGAGGTCATATGAAACATTAAAGCATTGCTATTGGTTCCCTAGACTCTTCCCTCTTTTTTAAAGTATCGCATCACTCAAAAACATGCATTGTAGAAATGTAATAAGCCAAAAATGGGTATGTTGCCTGAGGGCAACACCGTACCATAGAGGGTTAATAATGAATTGTGGTAATACAGCATTCAAAATGGATTAAAAGCAAGAACCGAGGAAATGCTATCTTAAATCTCATCAATATACAGTGGAGAAAAACCAGAGACAGCAGCCTGTACCAAGAGGGAAAAAGAGATGAAATTATATAAATAACCTAAAACAATACAAAACAATACATATTTAAACAGATAAAAAATAACATAAATAAATAATAGTAATAATGAAATAATAATAACAATAATAATAGTTATTATAAAACCTAATTAAAGACTACACTAAAAAGTAAATAATTACACAGTTATATAAATAAATAAAGCTCTATCAAAAGTCAGACTAAGACATTAAAAGACAATCAATCAATAAATAGATAGATTAAACTCAGTTAAGTTGCTCTCACCCTGCGAGAAATCTTTATCTTTTTGGTGCATCCGTGAAAAAGATCATCCAGTGATAAATGCAGGTCTCTCTCTATGTGACAGTCTTTTGTCTTCACATCTCCTGGTTGCAGACCACAGAACTGAAGTGGTGCATCATTTGCAAAGAAGTCTGGAAAAATATGAAATGAAGTTAATTTAACTTGTATGACATTTGCACAGGTGTGCATGGTGTGTGTTTCTCACCTGCAAACGGGTTGTCGCCTCCAAAGAACTGTCTGAATGTTTTGTCTGGGTTGCCATGGTAAACATATTTAGATGACCAAGCCCCTCCGCTGCCAAACTCCAGTGGGATGCCTCCTCTCAGACCCTCCTCACCAAACTTGTCATAGGTTGCCTTCTTTCGAGCTGTCAGAGAAATAAATATTGTTAGGAGACACACACCGCCAGTCTCTATGCAGTGAACAACTCAAATAATGGTCTTTTGGTAAAGGGTGGATATATATATATATATATAGCACACAATGAGATCTCATTTTATTCAGGACTATCAAAACAAGACATTATTATTATGCTATATATATAAGCTATATATATTTATATATATGTATATATATATATAAAATTAGTATATATATATACATATACATATAGCATATATATATAAATATATATAGCATATATATATATATATATATATATATATATATATATATATATATATATATATATATATAATAATTAGTTCTAGCCCTGTAAGTGTAAGTGTAAGTGCAGACAAGGGTCTCTTTACCCATTACCGTTATAAAAGATTATACACAAAAAGGATTTGTATTATTATTATTGATTATTCCAATTTTTATTCCCAGCCTTACACTCTAAATACATTTTTAAAAAATGTCAAAAAAATATTAAACGTCTGGCAACAGAAGTTGTCAAACACTTACCCCCAAATAATAGTAAACAACCATTCCTTTAAAAATATGTATAATATACAGTAAATATCTGTATTTAAGTATACACGTTAATATGACAGTGTTTGGCAACTTTTGCTGTCAAATTTTCTTTAAAAAAATGTCAACGTAAAATTTAATTAAATTTAATCTAACAGCAAACAAGCAGTGATGTGTATTTTTTTGTTGTATTTTTTTTTTTTTTACATAGATTTTACTTTAATTTAACATTCAAGACAATTAAGCAATTGAATCATACTGTAAAAAAGAAAAAGAATAAATTAATTTATAGATTTTAACTATTATTTTATGGTTAATATTTGTAATAAAAGTAAATTATAAGTTACTTTTTTTATGGCATTTGCACTTTATGTAGAAGAAAAACGTGACTGACCCTGTAAACTACTACTGTAAATATCTGAGAAAAATAACTCTCTTTGTTATGGTGTACCTATGCTGTATTTTTGATAATGACCAGCATTATTTAATTGCTTTAAAACAGGGATTCCCAAAGTGTGGTGCGTGGACCCCTGGGGGTGCGTGAGCTGCTGCTAGGGGGTGCGCGAGATGAAAAATGTAATGGCGGTCTGATAATGACACAATTACATTTTTTTCCCCCCACACAATAAAGATGTGTTATTAATTAATTAATTAATAAATACAGGCTATTCAATTTTGTGTCATTTTTTGTTCATTTTTGCATCTATTTTGGTCATATTTGCATCTATTTTTTGGTTGTTTGGTAATTTTCTACATGTATTTTTGGTCAATTTGTGTCTATTTTGATAATTTTGTGTCATCTTTGGTCATTTTTGCATCTATTTTTTTGGTTGTTTGGTAATTTTTACATGTATTTTTGGTCAATTTGTGTCTATTTTGATAATTTTGTGTCATCTTTGGTCATTTTTGCATGTATTTTTGGTTGTTTGGTAATTTTCTACATGTATTTTTGGTCAATTTGTGTCTATTTTGATAATTTTGTGTCATCTTTGGTCATATTTGCATCTATTTTTTGGTTGTTTGGTAATTTTCTACATGTATTTTTGGTCAATTTGTGTCTATTTTGATAATTTTGTGTCAACTTTGGTCATTTTTGCGTCTATTTTTTGGTTGTTTTTGATCTTATAATGAAGCGTAGAAGAAGTTATCTTCTTGTTCTTGTATCATTTTTCCAGCCTGTGTTATGATGACGGGTTGTTTTAGCTCCACGCTCATTTAAATTTGCTGCAATTTTTGTTAAACCCAGCTCAAAATATTATAACATTTTCCCAACTGATCTGCTTTCTGCCTCTGATCCTGAGCCTGTCATCATCCTCCACCTTTAATATGGCTATAAAAACTCTTATTGCATTTTGTTTTTTTTGAAGGTGTGGGGGATTGGGGGTGCATCAACCTGGTTGGGACATAGAAGGGGGTGCACGGCTGAAAAAGTTTGGGAACCGCTGCTTTAAAAAATAATTATGTTAATTAATGTTTGGCACTCACGGTCGCTCAGCACATCAAAGGCTTCACCCAGCTGACTGAACTTCTCGTTGCTCCCTGTTTCCTTGTTGGTGCTGCACGGATGAAACTTTAAAGCAAGACGTCGATATCTGGTTCAGATAAAAGAGGAAAAAACGGGAAACTAAGCAAAAAAACACCTGTTGCTTCAAGTTTTACCGTCTGAAAATTAACGCTTGTTAGTAAGTAAAAAAAAAAAAAAAACAAAAAACTTACGCGTGTTTGATATCTGCGTCTCCTGCATTTCTGTTTATCTCCAGAGTCTCGTAGTAATCGCTGCCCATTACGGAATTAAAAGCTTAAAATTACATAGAATACTAAATAAATCAAAGAAAACCTCAAAATGTGGATCTAACTGAACTCAGAGCAGTGGTTGTTTGGTTTGGTTTCCAAGGTAACGGATGTTCGGGTAAACTCGCGAGACTTCGGTCGTAGAAATAGAATGTATCGAATATTCTATTTAAGGGATGGGCAACTGGAGGCCCGGGGGCCGCATACGGCCCGCACCCTCACTGGAAGTGGCCCTCAGTACAACTACATGCATTTGAGCAGGAAATCTTAAAAGTGCAGTGTAAAATTGCACAAAATTACTTCTTGCAATTAATGTTGGTCTGTTGTTCTTGCACTGAAAAAAAAATTCACAGTAAGTGGGTTATTTTATATATTTATTTTTTATTTATTTATTTTATTTCAAACCTCTTGTATTCCTATTTATACTGTTATACATGTAGTTGAGCATGACATACAGTACAGGCCAAAAGTTTGGACACACCTTCTCATTCAATGCGTTTTTCTTTATTTTCATGACTATTTACATTGTAGATTCTCACTGAAGGCATAAAAAATATGAATGAACACATATGGAATTATGTACTTAACAAAAAAAGTGTGAAATAACTGAAAACATGTCTTGTATTTTAGATTCCTCAAAGTAACCACCCTTTGCTTACTAGAATATAAGACATGTTTTCAGTTATTTCACACTTTTTTGTGAAGTACATAATTCCACATGTGTTCATTAATAGTTTTGATGAATTTACAATGTCAATAGTCATGAAAATAAAGGAAACGCATTGAATGAGAAGGTGTGTCCAAACTTTTGGCCTGTACTGTATATTAAGTTACTGCACTGTAAACATATTTAAAATAGCAGATTTTGCAGTGGTAGTGTCGATTGGGAATCATGAATCATTGAATCATGTTCTTTGATTTTTCAAGCGCATTCAACACCATCCAACCCTCAAAAACAAGCTGCCAGAGATGGGAGTGGATCTTTCCTTTATCTCCTGGATCACAGGTTACCTGACAGGAAGACCACAGTATGTCAGGTTGGGGAACTGTGTTTCTGGGACATTAATGAGCAGCACAGGGGCTCCACAAGGCACTGTTCTGGCTCCACTCCTTTTCACAGCGGACTTCAAATACAACTCTGAGTCCTGCCACATCCAGAATTACTCAGACGACACTGCTATTGTGGCGTGTATCAGGAATGGACAGGAATCTGAATATATTGATCTGATAAAAGCCTTCAGTGACTGAAGACAAGAACTATCTCCTACTAAACACCTCAAAGACTAAGGACATGATCAGAGATTTCCGCAGACTCAAGCCCCATCTTCAGATCCCTGACTTGAGTAAAAGTACTAATACCACACTGTGAAATTACTCCACAAGTTAAAGCCTTCAAAACTTTTTTTTTCAACTTATAGATATCACCATGAACCTTCCCATTTGTTATTTAAGTTCAGACAATATTTTTTTGCATTACAAGATTTCTGAAATATTATATTTAAATATAGTCATCCTCCTTGGCATTTTTTTTTTTGCCTAAATCATCTCCTCATGGTGCTGGCCACCAGTTTTTTGTGTCTTATTTTGGCTAAAACATGAAAAAAATGACAGGCCTTTTTTTAATAGGGTGTCAACATGCAAAGTTATTATTTTCATTTGTCAATATAGTCAATAGTTTTTTTTACTGAAGGGAATTGGTATATCTCCTTTTATCAGGAAGTACACTCAAAAACAAAAACATTTTTGTAATGTTTTAGGGACAAAAAGTTATATAAATCAGTGTATGAATGATATATAGACAATCCATCAGAATATAGTTAGAAATAAAATAAGTTTAACTTACCGCGAGTATAAATGAAGTTGAGATTTATGGCTCAGAGCATGAGAAAAAACTCCTTAAAAGATTCTCCATGGAAAATGAATATTCATAGAAAAAATATTGAATTTAATTCATAGCAACAACAAAATAGAACATGTCAAACATAATATTGTGCAGGAGAGTGGGAGCTTTTTAACGATGCCAATGACAACCAGGTTTAGACTCTGCTTGTAGTAGTTCATGCTGTAATAGAATACTAACTCGGTGAATTTAGGATAAATCTACAAAAGGAAGTAAAATATACAACTTTGTGTTTGTTTTGGATGTTTTCATTACACTATTCTGAAAGAAGACATGTTATGGGAGAAAAATAGCCCAAAAGATCAAAACTGACTAGTGCATGAAATACAAGGCCACAGTGAATTTACAATGTAAATAGTCATGAAAATAAAGGAAACACATTGAATGAGAAGGTGTGTCCAAACTTTTGGCCTGTACTGTATGTATGTATGTATGTATGTATGTATATATATATATATATATATATATATATATATATATATATTAGGGCAGGGACTCGATTAAAAAAATAATCTAATTAATTAGAGGCTTTGAAATTAATTAATCGAAATTAATCGCATTTTAATCACATATAAATATTTGACCTGAGAACAGCTTGCACGAAAGAAGGCATGTTATGAGAGAAAAATAGCCCAAAACATCAAAACTGACTAGTGCATGAAATACAAGGCCACAGTGAGTGAAATATAAAAAGAGCAAATAATGCTCTAAAACAAGGTTGAAGCAGAATCTTAAAACTGTCAATAAGTCAGTGGTTAATTCCAGCAGCAGTGACAAGTGTATTTTTATTCTTTCATTTAAAACCATTCCAGACAGAAACGTTAAGGACTACTTTGCTATACAAATCAGACTCTCCTCCGTTAGTTTACACAAACATTGCACTGTATTATCAGTATGATCAAATTGCCATTTAGAGGTGGTAGAGGGGGCAGTAGAGGCTCTACTGATTCTGTTAGAAGTGGTCCAGATGGATGCATATATTATTAGCGACTCAGGACTCATACCAAAAGTGAAGATATTAACAGCCATAAAAAAAGAAACATGAATCCAATAGAAATAAATATTACAAGTCATTGTGGATTAAATACACATGTAGAATAATCACTAACAAAAGATCAACGCCAAAAAATAAAAACAAGCAAAATAAGTGTCCATAAAACATACCAAACATAACTAGATAATCCCAAAGTCAAGGAAGCCCTCTACAATTAAACTCCAAAAGGCATGTATCTGCATATCTACTGTTTACAGAGGGTTTTTATGATTATGACTCTTAATATATGAGAAAATAAATCTCAAACTCTATCTTCAAAGAAATAGTTTTAAATCTATGATAGCTGTAGTCTTTAGAAAAAAAAAAATTAAAGATCTATTCAAATAAAAAGGGAATAGAAAATGGAAGCAAAGGTAAAAATAACCCATCTGACGGGACAGATGTGGGGAGAGAGGAAGGACGGTAATGAGAATGATGTAGTGAAGTAAAATGTTTGTGCACCATGCAGCGGTGTGTATTATTTCTATCATATCTTTCTTGTAAATGTTGGTAGAAATGTGACTCTGCACAATCAGAGGACACACTATTTACTGTGGCTTCAGCAACTGATCTACTTCAGCAACCGTTTTCCACAAATTATTCCAGATGGGTAGAAAACAAAAAAGAAAAAAATAGCATAACTCATGAATTAATCCTTGCCAATCAATTGCAGCAGTACAAATGGTAATTGACAAATGCACCCAACATCCACATTGTGCTTATTAAGCTTAAAGCAATATTTATCTTTTTATAGAATATTCTCACTCAAACACATACTTTGATTTGACATCTTAAATGCACTCTCTTGCTTTCAGTTTGGTTCAAAAAGTCAATCTACATCAGGGTGAGTCATTCCTCTTCCTGCCAGTATCTTTGTCTGTTGGAAATGACAGACAACATCCGGGAATACTGTCTCAACGTATGTGTGTTACAGTGCAAATATTCAATTGAAGTGATTTATGACGTCCTGATGAGAGAGCAGCTTTCCACAATGGCAAGGACAATGGCTGTAGTGTTCTCTGTCAGGCTGCTGGGGAGCAGAGGCGGGAGCAGTGAAGGGTATAGATACAGAAAAAAACCAACTGGGTTTTGAGAAAAAGCCAGTAAGAGAGAAATATTTAGCAAGGACAGAAGCCGGGATTAGCATGAACAGCCTCCGTCACTGACAGGTAGCTCTGGTGGCTTCTCCAGCTTAATGTCAATCACTGAAGGGTTTAAGAGTTAAGGAACATCACAGAACGGGAAAAATGTAAATCTAAAAAAGGTACATGAAATAAAGTCAACCCCACAACGGCTTACCAGGCTTACATTTCTGGATAAAGTTCTGTAAATGTGTTATATTCTACTGCAGGACAGGACAGGGTTAAATAATTATTTAAATCCGTAAAAACCAAACAGCTGCTGCGTGAGATTGCAACTGTATTACAAATATCCTAAAGGCTAAACTATAAAACTAATGTAAGTTCTTTGTAAAAACTGTAAAAAATTATAAAAATGTAACTGTAGCACCACACTATTTACATATACGAACTAAGGTGGATGCCATTTAATTCTATATTAAATAAATAAATAAATATGCTTATAAAATTAATACATAAACATGCCTATCAAATGAGTCATGGTGTAAACAAATGGGGGGATAAATACGTCAATAAATAACACATTTTCAAACCACTACATCTATAAAATAAATAAAAATGGAATGAAATATGACTTTTTTATGAAATAAAAGTCCCCTGAAATTAAAAAAACATTTAACAAATCTATAACTATTTATTGCCCATTTAATTATCTAGGAATTTATTCAATTGGTATATTTGTTTATTTAAAAGTAAAATCTATTTATTTTGGTGTAAGTTGCAGAGTGTTAGAGATACCGGCCTTCTGTCACATATTATTGCGTTTATTTTTTAACGTGTTAATTTTTGTGTAATTAATTAATCTTAATTAATGCGTTATATATATATATATATATAGCCGATATAATCGCCAAAAATACAGTTTATCATAGAAAGAAACTGGAAAAACAGGCATTATATAATTTGAACAATTTTCTTTCATTTTCTAAATAAATTCAACTTACGTTTTTTTCCAAATTTTTTTAAAGATTTATGTCATTATAACTGTTATTCTGCACAAAAGACATTTCTAGCCCTGATTGTGCTGACTCCATAGAGCTGCAGGACTTGTATATATTGCAGTGAATTAAAAAGGAAACATTAAATTAAATGTAAAACAAGCAAAAAAACACCCTTAAACAGCTTGGGGTTCAGAGGGTTAATACAGACTTAAATAGCATTTCATAACAATAATAATAAGGTAGATTAACTCTTATCTGCTCAGACTTCAGCCGAGAAGTATTTCTCTCAGATTATATCCACAGTAAAGCATTCAGTGAGTTGGAACACGATACTCAAAATAAATCTAAAGGGCCACGTGGGTTAAAAACCAGCAGCTAGCTGTCAGAGTGGAGCACTACATCATCCCTCTGGCAGCGACTATCTATACGACACAACAGAAGAGAGCAGGGACACCTCCTGACGCTCTCCTGTCATGTTCAGCCACGGACGCTGACGTGCACACAAAGGATACTGTCCTCTCTACTCTTGTCCTGCGTGGTGTCCATGCCAGGGAGGGCGGCTGCCACACGACGGAAAAGCTGCAGGGAAAGAGAAGCAGACGTATTCTGTCAGACGAGGAAATATACTCAAAGCACGACAAAAAAGCACAAGATGAAATTAAGATAGCGTGCTGTGCAGATTCCCTTTACATGATTTAGGTTTGCTTGAAGCTCGCACAGAGGAAGATGGCCACCAGAGCTTTTCCAAATTTGATTTAAAATTTAGCAGCATGTGTTTGAGCCACTGCAAGGCCATATAGCTTGAAAGGAGGGAGTGACTGTTCCTTCCTGAGACCTTCCAATGATAGAGCTTGGAGGATTTTAGATGATTGATGGATTTAAATTCATTTTAAGGGTTGAATTAAAGCTCCTTTCAGACTGCGTTTCCGTAAAGGTCCTTTGTGCCTTAGGTTATTCATATTCATACAGTGTTATATTTGCGTATATTCAAATTGCAATCCGGCATTGTGGAACAAATTGGGAGGAGACGGGACTGGCACGTAACAGAGCCGTGGCAGTGATGTACAGTAGCACAGTGCTGTAAGTGTACAATAAGCGGCTGCAGCAGCAAGTGAATTCAAAACGATAATGGCTGAAGAACCAGTGGTGGAACAAGTATTCAGATCTCTTACTTAAGTAAAAGTACTAATACCACACTGTGAAATGACTCCACTACAAGTAAAAGTCCTGCATTCAAAACTTACTGAAGTAAAAGTACAAAAGTATCAGCATCAAAATGTACTTAAAGTATCAAAAGTAAAAGTACTCGTTATGCAGCACGCCCCCACTCATTGTAATGTATAATCTAATATATTATTAGATTATTTATATTGATGCATTTATGCAAGTAGTGCTTTAATTATTTTTTAATGGGGGTTGGTTTTAACCACTTAATATACTGTTGTGAGGTTTAACTTAAAAAAAATGTCTCATGACTTTACATTTTTTACGTTTTTCTGTTAAATTTCGACCTGAAAAGTAACTAAAGCTGTGAGCTAAATGTAGTGGAGTAAAAACTACAATATTTGCCTCAAAATGTAGTGGAGTAGAAGTATAAAGTCACATAAAATAGAAATACTCAAGTAATGTAAAAGTACCTCAAAATTGCACTTAAGTACAGTACTTGAGTAAATGTACTTAGTTACTTTCCACCACTGTGAAGAACTGCACGCCGTAGTTCACGCTGTAGATATTCTACAGTCTCAAATAAGTTGTTCTACATTTTAACATGGTTTGATTACTGTCGGACTCAAGTGAGAGGCGTGCTACTGATTATAGCTCCACTTCCTTTCTTATTACCCGACTGTTGGTTGATCTAATAATTTACACATTGGCAATATTTATCAAGTCAGAGCCACTAGGAAGGCAAAGGCCATATTGTCAAACCTCCTACATCCTCTACAAGCAGAGTTTCGACTCCTGCCACTAGGAAGGAGATATACTTACAGGAAGAGGGCCAAAACAAACAGATATTTAAAATCATTTGTTCCCTCAGCTGTTGGCTTCCTCAACAAACTAGGGTAGTAGCTTTGTCTTTCTTAAGCAATGTAAATTATATATTCCATGATGTCTCCCATAGGCTTTTATGCTTTAATGTTTTTATGTTCTGTGTTTTGTATTTATTATGATTATTTGTTTGTTGTGTGACATTTTTTACTACTGAATGCAGAACAAATTGCCCCTCGGGGACAATAAAGATTTATCAAATCAAATTTACGTCACATATTTTCCGGCTTACCGGCTCCATCGGTTCACATTGATACTGCCTTAAACAGTCTTGCCAATTTAACATCTGTGACTAGCTCTGAAGGCGGACAGAGCAGGGACCACTGAGACGTTCAGATTACAGCCGAAACATCACAGAGGTAAATATCGTGGATTGAAACAGCAGTCTGAAAGGGGCTAATGATGATTGCCAACATGCCCGCCCCGCACTAAGAGCATCACATAGAGCTAGACTTTATATGCATGCAACAAAAATTATGCTAATCAGTGTAATGGGGAGTATTTGTTTGCAAACCCTGACCACCTCTCAGGCTGTTGGGTCAAAGGTCAGCCCAGAGAAATGACTCCCAGCAGGTGGGACAGAGGTTGAAAAAACAAATCCACACACCTCACATTCAACCAGAGGAAGCCAATGTTTGAAGCACACCTTTATGCACACATGCGTGTGTGAAATAGAAGCCAATCACAGAAGAGCATGAGCACTATGAACACACAGACACACACACAAGGTGCACCCGCTCTACCTGTTTGACATTGTAGCCTGTCTTTGCACTTGTTTCAATAAACAGAACATTCATCTCTTTCGCTCTCTGTTCTCCTTCCTCTGTGGTTATCTGTCTGTGATGAGCCACGAGTCACCGCGCACAACACACAAACACCCACAGGGACACGCACATATCGCCACAGACATTGAGAAAAAAAGACAAGGGGGGAAAAAAATAACAGACTGTGATTACGTTGAAGTGGATTAACAAGCCGTGCCCCTTCCTGATGCTACTGCCACCTGAGCTACAGACCAACCGTCGTCCATTAGAACTTTAGGCTGTTAAAGGAACACTCCACCGTTTTTTCATATTAAAACATGTTATTCGGGTAAGTAAGACTAGTTGATACAGACCTCTTGCGTCTCAATGCGTGCACTCAATCGCCCTGGCGCGCGGAGCTACTTGGCTAGCACTTAGCTTAGCCCAGTTCATTCATTAGGATCCAAACAGATGGACAGTTAGAAGCGACCAAACTCCTCCACGTTTTCCCTATTTAAATACAGCTACACGAGTAGTTAAACGACCAAGTATGGCGACACAAAATAAAACGTGGCGCTTTTCGAAGCGGATAAAAAGGAGAACTATAATGTATGGCGGAATAGCACTTGGGAGCACTTCGACTCGGCGCAGTAATATCATCACTCCTGACGGAAGTGAGAGGGAGCGGAAGTGATGATATTACTGCGCCGAGTCGAAGTGCTCCCAAGTGCTATTCCGCCATACATTATAGTTCTCCTTTTTATCCGCTTCGAAAAGCGCCACGTTTTATTTTGTGTCGCCATACTTGGACGTTTAACTACTCGTGTAGCTGTATTTAAATAGGGAAAACGTGGAGGAGTTTGGTCGCTTCTAACTGTCCATCTGTTTGGATCCTAATGAATGAACTGGGCTAAGCTAAGTGCTAGCCAAGTAGCTCCGCGCGCCAGGGCGATTGAGTGCACGCATTGAGACGCAAGAGGTCTGTATCAACTCGTCTTACTTACCCGAATAACATGTTTTAATATGAAAAAACGGTGGAGTGGTCCTTTAAGTTTGTTACGACAGGGACAGAAACCTTTAAATTTGGACAGAAAATGAACAATGATTGAGCTGGTAGGATTTAAAAAGGCCTATTTACAACCTCTGACCTCTGATTTCTTCAGGCGACCTTTGGAGGTGGAGCCCAGGTGGCAGCGACCGCAGCAGGATTACGGAGCACGACTCACACACATTCTTACCTGCTTTACGTTGTAGCCCGCTTTCGCACTAGTCTCAATAAACATTACATTTAGTTCTTTGGCTTTCCGCTCACCCTCTTCAATAGATACTTGCCTGCAGTAGATAAGGGGGTGAAGAGATGCACAGTGAAAGATATTGCACAACTTATTTAAATTAGACAGGTGGATGAATGTTATCACATGGAAAATTTGAGATCAAATATTATCAAACATCACAGTTGACAGCTATTTAAGTATTCCTGATTAAATGATCAATATCTTCAAACCATATGGGCTTTAACAAAGAGAAAGAGTCAATGAGGGCTTTGATATCCAAAGGGTGGAGATAAGTTGCTCTGAGGAACTCCGTATCGACGGGCCTGCAGCAACAATCAATGACTTCATTAGTATGCTCTAAATGGAGGAGAGCCACTCACACAGAGGGGGGAGGAAGGAAGGACGGATTACCTTTTGTCTGCAAGGTCTGTCTTGTTTCCCACCAACATGATAATGACATCACTTCCTCTCTCTGTTCTCACATCATCAATCCATTTTGTGGTTTGCTGGAAGGAGTTGACGTCTGAAAGAGAGAGGAGAGGGGAAAAAAAAACAGGAATCAGAGCATCAGAACTCAGAAGATGAAAAGACTCAGCTGTGAAAACAGAAAGGAAGTAGAATTACAAGTCATACACATTTTAACACGTTTGGAGTTATAGAATTTTTGAAATATAAAAAGAATTGTGTGCTTGCAATGCATTATGAAACGAAAAATGACCAACTGTAGTTAGCATTTAAGGGGAACTGAAGAGATTATTTCTTAACGGTCAAATAAACTACAACAAGTTTAACTGGTTATGGACCAGTTATAATTTACGTGTGTTTAAGTGTGCAAAAAATTACATTTTTAACAGGCAAACTTCAGCCATGAGTTTTTCTTTAAATATAATAGCTGGTGAGGGCCAGGCCTGGAATTTCGTCATTTTAGGGGCGAGGCTACTTGGCCTTTTGTGTTGTCAATTTTTTTTTGCCATGGCCCTCGTGAAATTCCTGATAAGAACTGAATTTTTTTTTTTTAAAAGCTAAAAGGGACAGTGAGTGAGCATGGTTGAAAACACGAGTCAACCTTAATCGGTCATTCAACAGAAGAAGAGAATTGTGGGATTTGAAATAATTAAAAAACAATCTTGAATTGTCCTTGTTCCTCCTAGAAATATATAAATGTCTATTTTATTAATGAAATACATTGGGATACATGTTTAACATCAATAGGAATATAATAATATACAAAATTAATTATATATAATGTCAAAATGAACTAATATTGGTATACGGTTATTAATCTTACATAGCTACAAATAGATACAATACCTCAAATATAGATAATAGATACATTATCACTATGCAACCTGCAAACAGCTGTGTTTAACCCATTGAAGCCTGGAAAGCGGATACGTCGTTTTGTAGTATTTGTATAAGCTCTCAAATACTTTTTGAATTTCATTTCTATCTGCTACAGAGGCTGAAAAATCTATTATTTAGTAGAAAGCAGTGACACTTCTGTTGAATTTCCAGAAAAACTTCAGGTTTTAGGGGGTGATTTTAAAATCGCCCAGAGGTTTTACAGGCGTTTTAGGCGTCAATGGGTTAAAGAAAAAGTATTAAAAATAAACTCTTCCACTTGATTCAAGAACAAATGCATGGCCCAGCCAGATTAAGATCTTTACCACAAGAGGAAGTGGTGTTCAAGGAATCACTACAACTTCTCCTTGTAGTTGCTTTAAAAAACAAATGTGGCGTGTTAATCCACCTACTTGTGATGTCGTACACTACGACAGCAGCTGCTGAGTCTCTGATGTAACTCGGGATGAGGCTACGAAACCGCTCTTGCCCCGCCGTGTCCCACAACTGCAACCTGATCTGTTGGGCAGGAAGAGGAAGGGGATGGGAGGAAAAACAAAAAGGAAGAGAAAAAGAAAACAAAAACAAAAAGGGATGAAAATAAAACAAGAAAAAAACTAGGTCAGAAATGAGGTAAGTTATGGTGACAAAAAGCAAATTGAAAAAAAAAACTGAATAAAGTCAGACGAATGGGAAAAGGTAGAGAGAGTTGAGAGAGAGAGCGTAGTGCATGCAGGTAGTGGATGACCACCAGAGAGCGAGCTGCCTGGGCCCCGAGTGGCAGGGGGGGTATAAATTAATAATCATCCTTCACTTGTCATCAACCCTCCTCTCTTGATCAAGTAAGGTGTTTAATTTCAAAACAGGGATGAAGAGAATAGATGGAGGGGTAGGAAGGAGAGGAAGAAAACTTGTGTTGAGGGTAGAAACAAAGAAAGGGAAGACGGTCCAGGGGGAACGGCATCCAGCTCAGACTCGGAAGGCAGAACAAATGCTGCGTGTGCTCGTTAGAGAGAACATAACTGAATTATTGAAGGAAAAAAAAGAACAACACGAAATTATGTCAGCAGTGCGCATCTGAGTGCACCTTCATATCTCCAAAACCTGACAGTCAAAAATAGAATTTCCCCAAACAACAACAACCACCAACAACATTTGAGGACTGATTTAACACTAGTTGTCAAAAAAAAAGTATGACTTACTGTTCGGTCTTCAAGGTACATCGTTTTCGACAGGAAATCTATTCCTATTGTGGCCTGAAAATGAGTAACACGTAGTTAAATATGCATAACCTTCTTCAATCATGAACATCTGAGTTTAAAATAACATTAACACTATTAATGGTGATTAATTGAGGTGAAAGTGTCCGTCTCACTTGGTAAGTGTTGTCGAAGCTGTCGTACATGAACCTCGTGATCAGCGAAGTCTTTCCCACTAAAAAAAACCAAACAGAAACAATAAAGAACATTAAGTGCAATGATCATATTTCAGTTTATTCTTTTATTCAGTTCTTATTTAAAATAAACAAAAATATGTGGCTATCACAAGCAGGGTTTTGATAAAATTATAAATCTATTAACACATTTTTTTTTTACTTGTGATTGTTTTCTATCCATAAAATGTTGGGGAAAAAGTGAAAAATGTCCAATGTGACATCTTTAAATTTCTTTATTCATCTCTAACATATAAACCCCCCAAAATATTGAGTTTATTATTATTTATTTTTTGTCGTCTGTCTGTTTTCGCCGTGTGGCTTTGTACTGGTGTATCGTTGTTTTCATTTTTTGTTGTTGTGGTTATCCTTTATATTATTCTTTGTATGTTATTTGTGTGTACAGTGTCTACTTTGTAAATATGTTCCTGAGTCTTTGTTGTCTAGAATTGTGTTTTAGTGTTTTGTTTTCATATTGTTGCTCCTAATAAGTAATCCACTGTTCTTTTCTTTGTTTCTTCTTTAATAAAAATAAAAAAATAAAAAAATATTGAGTTTATAATAATATAAAACTCATAAAAGCAGCATTTTGAATGTTTTTCACTTTTGGAATAGGTCTACACTTCTGTCCAAGACAGCCTGTGGACATGTAACTCCTGCTGCCCTCTAAAGGCTCTTGTCCATTAAAGGGTGTGGTGTGCACAGTTATTTGTAGGAGAAGTTGGTGGGTTGAGGAATGTTGAGAGACCAGTAGGGTTGAGACTCAGACTCCTCATTTATTTCCCTTCGGAAATGTGGGTCTATGCTCCTCATTCTCTAAACATGGCAGCTGTAAAAATGCACCCGCGCTGGGCTTTAAAGTCTTGGAGTGCTTTGCTGAGCTCAAATTACATTATCAGTTACACTGAGCATCAAGAGACGATGACATGACCAAAGCCAACACTGCTGTTTACGTGGAACCACAGCTGTAATACACTGTCTGACACACACAAAGTCTGTCTTATCTTGATGGGAATGGAGAGTCATATTACAGGACACAATACCTTTTGGAAAATAATCACTGGCAGGGGAGAAATTATCCTCTTTTATCTGCTACCTTATCCTGTTTCTACACTCGGGATGCACTAATCAGATCAGCTGGATCAGTATCAGTGCTGCTACTGACCTTATTAAACCAGATCGGTTATTTTGAAACCAGGAGGGATGGATCCACATTAAATACAGACTGTGTACAAATAACAATGTAATTAATTTGACTGTATTCAACTTTTTTTAGTACCACAACAATGTCTGGCCTTATGTTAACATACACACAGATTTTAAACTTGTAATAAATAGAGTATTAGTATTATGTTAGTGTTTGGTAACAGTGGATTTATTTCACACTTGGTATACTTAAAAAGGTGAATCAGTGCATTTCAATTTTACATGAAGCCTAAGGCTTTCCCAGCTTGCTTGTTTCTGTATGCTCAACACACAGCTGTGGAAACTGCCGAAAACTGTGGATGTAAGGTGCTGGACTTTATAATCACCTCTGCACTTTACCTATGAGAACAGATTCTTGATTGTTAATGAATGTATGGAGCTGTATTGAACAACACCCTGCCCTCCTCTTTCTTTTCAAGGACCACCACACCAGGTGTTCAGTTTGGCTTGAAAAAGGTTAGTGTAGGAAAACTACTGGGCAGGTATGGTAATTAGGATGCGTTCCATGCATTCAAAGAATTGCCCCAAAGGTAGACAGACACGACTGTGTAATCACTGTCATGTTTTTTGTGGACTTTGACTGAGATTGATAGCAGTCTTCTGCATTAAAACGCGGTATGTCACCTGTTGCCAACTCATTCTGTTACTGTAGCCTCTACTTAGAAAGTGTCAGTGCTGCTACGGACCCAATTAAACCAGATAGGGGATCATGGGTTTGCCTGGAAAAGGGGGGAGGGATGAGTAGTGTAGGAATGCTACTGGGCAGGTTTGGTAAGTAGGATGCGTCCCCTTTTCACAGAAATGCCCCAAAGGTAGACACGACTATGTAATCACTGTCATGTTTTAGTGGACAATGACTGAGATTGATAGCTGAATAAAGCAGTGTGCCACCTGTTGTCAACTCAGCCTGTGACTGTGGCCTCTTCTTAGAAACCAGTGCAAGGGCAAAATACAACTATAACTTATTATACAGAAAGTGCTTTCTATGTTAATCACCCTATTTAACCAATTAATTAACTTTCTACTGGCAGCCAATGTCCCCGTCAACACTGACGTCACTGTTTGCTGCCACAGCTCGCCACTGAAGTTGGCCAACATGCAAACAAGTCAATTTTAACCCTATAAAGCCTGAACCATGAAATAATTGCCAGAAAATTATATTTTTTTAAAAACTTGAGTATTTATTGAACCTGCTGACAAAAAATAAATCAATTTGCATATATGAATTCTAATTTGTATCATATTTGATACATCAGGTTTTTTTGTACAGTTTGTTTTCTTGAACTAACAAAAACATAAAAACCTAACATTTTTATCCTATTAAGACTTTCCTTTTAACATTTAATTCAAATATGCAAGAAAAAAATTATTTATCTGCTGATATGAAGTCTTCACCCAGCAATGAACCTGTATCATTTTTGCTACATCTGGTATTTTTGTGCAATTTGTTGCTCAGTTTGTTTGTTTTTAACCTCCAACACATGTATACATCAGGTTTTTCAGGAAAAAAATATATCACTCTAATGATGTAGAGGTCTCAACAACATGTGTATCAAATATGATACACTTGGCTTTATAGGGTTAAGACATGACTGAAACTATCAGGAAGAACACTCCCATGACGTCAGCATGGTCAAGCATTTAGCAACAAGTTACAGTGTTGCAATGCCATCACAGTGCCAAGTTTAACGTTGGGCAGCTAATGCTAGCTAAGCTAACTGGCGAACGTTAATCACCCCACCAAAGCTACCAAACTCTGCTGTTAGCTCACTTACATCTCCATCTAAATAGATTTTAACATCAGACTTACCACTCTGCTCCCCGAGAAAGACCAATTTAAATTTTCTTAGAGGGTTTCCGAAGTCTCCGGCCGCAGACATGACTGTATGAGACGAGTTACTTTTCTCCCCAGCTAGCCAGCTAATGCTAGCTAACCAGCGTTTAGTCAGTTATTAAAAGGTCCGGGACCCGTTTTTACCAGTTTGTCAACCCTTTAGACGGGCCACCTGGCGAGGTTTCGTGCTCTAAAATGCCTCCTTAAAGCTTCCAGGCACTTTTTGATAACTCTCTAACTACTGCGGCCAAACTAGCATTACTGTCAGTTCACTGACATGTCTAGACCAGCTAGCCTCCCTCCTCTTCTTCTTCTTCTTCTTTGTGTTGTTTTATGGCGGTTGACAAACAACTTTTTGGTGTATTACCGCCACCTACTGATATGGAGTGTGGACCGGGACTTTACACATTCCTGAGTTTAACTAAATAATAATAAAATAATAATAATAATAAAAATAAATTAATTAATTAATTTAAAAAAAAAAAAAAAAAAGGAGAAAGTACATAAATTATATTCTCTCTATTAATCTTGTTCTCCTAAGATACTGTAACAAAAAGGAATAACATTTCTCCTCTGAACTTCTTTGTAAAAGATCCCGTAAATCAAAATTCAACTTAATTTCTTTAAGGTTCAATATCAGTTCCCTTCTCTCCTGATCATACTTCTGACAATAAAGCATCACATGTTCTAAATTTTCTTCTTCATTACAATATTCACATCTTCCCGAATTGTGTTTTCCCATTTTAAATAGTGTACTGTTTAATGCTGTATGACCCAATCTTAATCTGGATATTATTGTTTCCTCTTTTCGTGTTCTCCCCACGCTTCTCATCACACCTACTTTTCTTTGAATAACCAGCTAGCCTCCCTCCTCTTCTTCTTCTTCTTCTTCTCTCCCCGTGTTGTCACCTGTTTGGACTGTCGCCTATGCTGCCCCCTTCAGGCGGAGCGGAAAACACATTATGACAAAAAGGGTACAGCCCTGTGGCAGAGCAGCGCACTGAAGAACTTAATACGAATAGCCTCGGGATGAATTAAAAACCACCTTCATTTTATAAACTGGCTAAAGGCTAAAAAAAAAAAAAAAAAAAAACCCTATGAATGAAGTCTGCTGTGTCTTTGTGTACCCACCAGGGGGCGTAACCTCCCTGATAGATAGATAGATAGATAGATAGATAGATAGATAGATAGATAGATAGATAGATAGATAGACAGACAGACAGATAAATAGATAGATAGATAGATAGATAGATAGATGGATGGATAGATAGATAGATAGACAGACAGACAGATAAATAGATAGATAGATAGATAGATAGATAGATAGATAGATAGATAGATAGATAGATAGATAGACAGACAGACAGATAAATAGATAGATAGATAGATAGATAGATAGATAGATAGATAGATAGATAGACAGACAGACAGATAAATAGATAGATAGATAGATAGATAGATAGATAGATAGATAGATAGATAGATAGATAGATAGATGGATAGATAGATGGATAGATAGATAGATAGATAGATAGATACAATTAACATATAGGATGAAAATAGAATAAAAATAAGACAAATAAGAAAGCGCTATAGGTTTATACAATATATACACAAAAGAGTATTCTGAATAATAGCAAAATCAGTTCTCAGATATCAGAAATCAGTGCAAATTTGCTGTAGTAAGTATTTTATGTATATAGTATGCATATAATGTATGTAAATTATGTGTGTACATGTCTTATTGTATCTTAAGCTGCTGTGATGACTTAATTTCCCCACCTCCGGATAAATAAAGTCTTCCTTTATCTTAGGGCAAATTAATTGACCAACAGCCTTTATGACAGGGATGCTGCCGCCACTGCAGGGGGGCCACTTCTGCAAAATGAAAGGAAGCCAGAGGCCAGTTAATGAACAAACATTAATCATGTTTGTCAGATAAAATGAATGAACATTAAAAAGGCCCATAATCCAGTTGTAGCAGAGAGGCAAAAGCCAGGTGTGCAGGGGTCCTCACCTGGCACTTTATTATAATAAACAAGCTCTATTTTGATGCTTTTGAAAATGCACTCTGGCATCTTATTTACCATCGTTTACCTTCTTATCGTGGGTCAGATTGGCCCCTAGTCCGTAAATTGAATATCACTGCTTTATAATAATCTCACTCATTCGTTGTGTAGCAGCCTACTGATATTGAAATGACATTTTGAAGACATTTGAAGAATCTGTATTCTATGTATGAAAACATGACATACCTGCGACAAATATCTTGTCTTTAATTTCCTGTTAATGCTCATTTCACTTCATCACTTAATGAGGCCTATGCATGATATGCATTCTTATTTTTCCAGCAGAAACTTGAATCGACACAGTTGGTTAGTGAGTGTACTCCTCGAGGGATGTAAATCACAGGTTAAATCAGCATAAATTCTTTGACAAAATATAATTTGACAGTTTTAATGCAGAGTTCATTCAAGAAGAAGACATTCAAGTTTTTAAAAAAAATGTAAGAAGAAGAATAAATATAAAGTGGGAATTTCAAAATAAAGGAATCTCTTTAAGATGATGGTATGTAGTGATATGCAGTTTGTATCAATGGTATTGGCTTGTTGATCATTGAATCAATATATATCGAGCAGATCGGTGTATTGTTACACTCCTTTATTATAACAATAATAACGTCTGAGTAATACCTGTATAACAATGCTAAATATAATAATAAAATATAATAAATAAAATACCTGTTATATAAATAGGAATGCTAAAGATCTGACACACCTTCCCTTGACAATATTAAGCTAACGCCTTGTTGGTATTGAAAGAATGCGGCCTGTTTTTGTTCAGGAGATTTAAAGACGTCACTGCATTGTGCACACGTAGCCCACAGTCCTAAAAATGTTAAGATCAAGCCAACTGGCATGACAGATATCACTGTAAGAAATATTAAATCGCAGTTATAGAAGCAGTATGTAGATGTAAAAATGGAAGTGACAAGTATAAGTCAGACACTTTTTAAAATTGGTATGATGTTTACCCACTGTGGCTCTCATTTTTATTTTTTATTTTATTTTTTTACATTTTGTCTTTATTTAGAATCACATTTCAATATCACATTACAACAGTCATCACCTTTTTGATAATAGACACTGTGATCCATATTTTCAGATTTTTATAAACAAACAAATGAACAGAACTTGGGGGTGTTTCATCTACAGTAAGTAGTAAAAAACAGATTATAACATTTTTTTTAAAAGAAAGTTACACAATACTAAACAGAAGAAGGGCGTTTCGGGGCGATGTACAATCTCCACTTCTCCCAGATTTCCTCAAATTTGGCTTTTTGAAGCCTCACAGAGAAAGTGATTCTTTCCATTACAAAAATTTCATAGATGATGTCATACCACTCGTCTATAGATGGGCTGTCTGGCTTAAGCCATTTCCTTGTTATGGCTTTTTTAGCAGCTACACTCAGTATGCCAAAAAGGTATTTTGTGTTTTTATTTGGGGATGTAGAGTGCAGAAGGTGGCTCTCATTTGATTGACCTTCATCTTACTGGACAGCTGCTGTCCAGAAGGTTGAACCCTGCGGCAACATACAAGGTGACTTCATTCACTTGTGACACTCAATGACGGACACACAAATTAATATATTGATGTAAGGGGTTATTGAGGTCACCCTCTGAACCCAATCATCATCTTCCAAATTTAAACTTTCCTAATGCCCTTGTCAGATCATAGGTTATGAAAGTTTCAGTTAGAATAAGTAACCAAAACCATTATTCTGTCCAAATCACTTTATTCTACATGTGTCATTTAAAACATTGCCAAAAATAAACCATTTGGAATGAATAGATGCTGTTAAAAACAATAAATTCTGCTCCTCCAGTTTATTGTTATTCATTTATGTATCTTTTGGATTTGCTATATTTGCTCTTTGGATTTTTGTTGTTATTCTTTTATGTAAAGCACTTTGGTCAACCTTGGTTGTGTATTTGAAATTGATTCAATCATTGATTCTGCTGAGACGAACGGTCACGTGACAAATATTCACTGAAAATCTGTTTACACAGAGCAGAGAGGAGAGGACAGGAGAGGTTGCAGGTTGTAAAAATGTAAATATTTCAATATGTGGCTTAAATATTGATTATCCATATGGGACATATGCAGTATTGGGTATGTGTACATTGGCCTCTTTATAATATCAAACTAATAAGACATTTTATGTTTCAATTTTTATCCTTGCAGGATATGACGTAAATATTCCTGATTTTGCATTCACGTTTATTTTAATACATAATTGGTGTTTATTTTAATACATAATCCATATGTACTCCATCAGGTTGTAAGAAAATACAGATACTCTTCAATATTGCAATATAATGTCTTGTAATCCTACTGTATTGATTGTATTTGATTGTATAAAATGACTTTTATACTTATACTTATACTTATATTTATGGATATATTGATATTTTCTTTATGACATTTTCTGTAAAAAAAAAAAAAAGTATTTAACCCATAAGAACCCAGACCCAGTTATCCTTAAAGGATGTGTTCTATAAGTGGACCACATAGATCACATTTCTGATGTTTAAAAAAAAAAAAATACAACCCCTAATTGTCAAAGATCTGTGATGTGACATAAACGTTACAATGGGCGTTTATGGTATTTATGTTTATGATATTTGTTATTTTAAAATAGAAAAAAACTAAACACATTTTCTGCTTACAGAGACACAAATGTGCCTTTTTATTTTGCATCTCCATAACATTTATCAAAATTGTGACTTTAATTTGTTCAGGAAATATGGTCAGAACAAGTTAAACGCAACACAGGACACAACTATTAATGGAGTAGAATTGTTAAATGGGTTTAAACTTAGCCTCATAACAAAAAATAAGCTTTTTAAAATGAGCTACTTTTACACATTTCTGTTTCCAGTCACACAGTATACGTCTCTTAGGGATTTAATGAGTTTAGGTGAAGCATAAAGCTGAATATGGGAGACTCTAGAAGATTTAAAGTGCTTGATACACGGGTGTCACCATAGGTTCTTATGGGTTAAAAATGTGTAATATATCACCTTAGCTACTTTACTACACTGTATTGGATATAACCCCTGTACACTCAAAAATATAACTTGTTCCCAGAACGAAATAAAATTATGGAAATAATTTCCACCTAAATAAAATGTAATTTAGCGAGAAACTGTTTTGTTGAGTGAACAAAATGTAAATATGTTGGGTCAACATCATGTATTTGTGTTACTGTTACTTAATGACCAGGGCTCAGTACAACTAGATTTGTAAGGGTAATTGTAACATACTAACGTGATTTTCTTGGGCCATTTAAACATGTATGACATTATTAAGAGTTACTTTATTTAATAGGTTAGTTACAACTACTTTTTAAAATAGTGCAGTACAGGAATTAATTGTGCTGAGCCAACAAAACAAAGTTAGGTTGAAGTGGTTTAGCCTAAAAGATTACCTTTATCATATGAAAATGAACATAATAGTAATTATTCAGGAAATAAATCATTTTTAAACACAGAGTGTTATATTCAGCAATTTAATTAGGTTGTTTTAACATAAAGTAATAATAATTATTGTTTTGTTTTTAATTGTTTATTGTAAGGTGACCTTGAGAGTCCTGAAAGGCGCCTATAAATAAAATGCATTATTATTATTATTATTAAAGTATTCTAGTAAATTTTAAAGTGTTGCATTTTATGCTAAAACTACATGTTTTAAAACTGTTCAACCACAAAACATCATTTTATTTAGTAGAAGCTACACGTTAGACTAAGGAGAAGGTAACAGACACCCAGTTTGCTTTTTTTGAGTGTATCATGATAGATATTGTATCGCCGCAGCCCTATTATAAATGGAGATGATTAAGATTTTGTGAGTACAGTATGTGTGTTTATGCCTGTTTGACGCTGGCTGTTCTAGGTCACTGAAGACACACCTGCGCCTCCCTCTCACTCATGTGCCATCCAGCTCTGAACGCTCCTCTCGGAGCGCCAACCGGCTGATGCCAGCGCTTCAGCTGCTCTGCTGGCGACCTGAGCCTCGCCAAACTGGAGCCATCACACTCCACTGCCCGCCTCCTCTCTCTGCTCTCCCCAACAGCACCATACACCATATGTCCTTGGTGAGGGAAAGACCCCAAGTCCCCCCCTGCTGAAGATGCTGAACTAACAAAATCCTCTTTTGCTCCGTCTCCCCCACTCTCTCTCACATACACACACACATGCAGATGCATTTTGCATGTCTTCATGCACGTACACGAAAGATAGATCGATCATTAATGCACTGTAGAGGTTGTTGTTGTGTATGGGGTTGTTATTGTGAATTTGCCCACCTTGCTGTTATTTGTTTTCATAAATACAACAGCACAGGATTTGAGGATGTTAAGGTGGAATAACATTTTTCCAAAGCGCCCCAAAGGCATGCACCTTATTCCACAACAAATAAGCTGTCAACTAGAAAAGCACGTCATCCAAAATCAAAGAGGCGTAACTAAATGGAATTGCAGCATAAATGAATTGCACTTGTCACCTCAAGCCATGACTTCATTCTAGTGTGCTGGTCTCATGTCATGCCACTGCATCATTTACTTGACTCAGTCTTCTAGATGGGAAAACCTTGCGATGACTCACATATCTTGGAGAAAAAAAACTTGTGGTTCTTCCCCTTTCTTGTTATATATCCTGTGTTTTCTTGTCTCAGACTTAGATAAAGATACTCATACGCATGTATTCGCCTGCTGTGTAGGCACATTTTAATTACACTCCTTACATCTGCCTGTGTGTAATGGAGGGAGACCATCCCATTTCCACACCACCACCTTAATATAAATCTAATGAATGCAGCTTTCAATGTCACAGCAAAGTACAATACAGTGCTCATCTCTCCTGAGAGGGAAGGGAGCATGGGGGCTGTAATGGAGGATGGGGGAAATGGGCAGAAAGAGAAGATGAGGAGAGGAAATACAGGATGGGCTCGAGGGTTGGGTCAGGGTAAAATAGGTGTGTTGTCATTCCTAATACAGTACGATGGAGAAAGGGGGGAGGTAGATGGGGGATGGGGTGGAGCAGAGGCACAATTCAGCTGTATTCCTCCTCCTGGAAGCATGGGCTGGATGATGTGTGACAGAGAGTGAGCAAAGAGAGGAAGAGAGCGTTTAAAGTCGGGGAAACACCGCTGAGCTCCCAGACTGGAACAAAGGATTGCACAGAGACAGGGCAGAAGGCACGGTTAGATCTCGAATCCCTTTTTTCTGTGCAACATCACATCAGGCAGGAACAGACACAGCAGTACAGTGGGAGGCATTCTTGCAAGCATAAGTAAAGCAGCGATCAGGGTAGCAATCCAAGCACATTTACCAGAGGAAGGAGGGCGGGAGGCAGGCAGAGGGAGGAGAGAGAGGAGATCTATGAGAAGAGGAGGGGGGGGGGGGTGTTGCATGCTCGCAGAGTGTGACAGAGATAGAGCGATTCCATGAGCGAGAACAGAGAAAGAGAGGGAGAGCACAAAGCAGAGATGGGGACCGAACACTGAGATAGAGGTTGTTGGCAAGACTGAGATCTGCACAGAAACGTGAGCAAAGGAGGGGAAGGAGGAAGAGAGTGGAGGTTGAAGGAGAGCAGGAGGAGGGGGAGAGAGGGATGCAAGATGATGGAGCCCAGAAATAGGCATCACAGGACAGCTTTTCTTCCCTGCTTTCTGCGGCAGACATGACTCTGGGCATTGGACTGTGCTGAAATTAGCCAGGGGGACAACACAGGACAGCAGGTCTGCAGCACACTGCCTTGGTTCAGCCTCACTGGATGCAGCAAGGCAGCTGATTTATTACTGAGGGGCTGGGTGGCAGCGTGTTTGCGTGTGCGGCTCTGAGTGTGTATGTGTGTGTGTGTATGCAGGTTTTTATGGGTCCTTGTAGCGCTCGGAGCTGTGGGAGCGACCATTCCTCCAGTCGTAAAATGACATTCAGCAGGCAGGAGCTTTGTGTGCTGGTGTGGATCTGCAGTCCTCAGTAGGAAGTGGGAGAGTGGGATTCAGAGCTGTCATCGAGTGCAAGTGTGTGTGTTTACAGTGCTGTTCTTAGCTGAGGTGAGCCAAGGAGGATCAGCTATATGCAGTGTGTGTGTTTAGGTTAGAGTAGCAAGGGTGCAGCAAAGGCAAAGATCCTACACAATGCAAGGACGAGCGCAGAGCAGCACTGATGGCAGGGAGTGCAGGTAAAGTACAAGGAGTGCCCTGGGGGTAGGGTGGAGGACGGACGGACGCTGGGACAGAAGGAGGAAGAAAAGAGCAGAGAGGCAAATGGAAAAGAGAGGGTGATCATGGCTGTCATACAGTGAGCTATAGCATATGCTGTAGCGCAGAACAGAGTGGTGCGGCAGGGGGGGAGGACAAGCATCACCGCACAGGGGAGGGGGAGAAGGGGAAGAGGCAGAGGGAGAGAGGAGGGGGAGGCAATCAGCTCAGCACCTCTCCTCCACCAGGAGGAGGAGAAGCACAGCGGGACAGGCCCGGGAGAAGACACTCAGTCAGAGACGCACTGACAAGCGTCCAGGTCAACGTGTAGAGGTCATAAGTGAGCTGGTGCGGGGACGGGGGACCGGTGTCCCCCCGCTGGTCGGCAGGTCCACGAGAGAGAGAGCAGGCCGGTCCTGAAAGGAAGGAGCAGGAGTCCGCCGGAGAAAGGGGGGGGGGGGGTCGCTTCCCCGAGTCGTTCTACTCCTGACAGCCCTACCACCTCTCCACCACCATGGGGGAATGGACCATCCTGGAGAGGCTGCTGGAGGCGGCCGTCCAGCAGCACTCTACTATGATCGGAAGGTAAGACACTGATGGTTTGTGTGAAGTTTACATTTTTTTTGCTTTTGTTTCTCCTGGCGAGCTGTGTGTTTTTATGTCCAATATAGTGTATGAGGTGATAAACCCCCCTCCTCAGGCTTGTCCCAGTGCTCTCCTCTGTTCTACAGTCCCCCACAGTCATCACTGCGCCCCCCATCCTTTCCTCCTCCTTGCTCTCCTCACCCTTATCCTCGACACCCATCATTAGTTAGGGGCTAAACTAATTGCACATAATCAATAGCGGGCTTTACTTGGCATTATGGTTAATACAGAGAGGTTCCCGTGTTGATACTACCTAATAGCCAAGCTATTGATAGATTATGCTTGATGCTGTTGGCCACAGACCAATAGGACAGAAGGAGGAGAGGGGAGTGGGAGTGAGAGGCGAACAGAGGTGCGGAAGATGAAAGGATGATGAACAAGCAGGTGTGGAAGGTAGAATCAAAGGGGGAGTAAATGGCTCTGAACTCTGTGTGAACCTGAGAAAAAAAACATTCACTTTGCTCTTATCAGCAGACAATTATTTGCATCATAGAGAAAGTCTGATTAGATCTTTTCTCATATTTTGTTTGTGGTGGTTCGTGGTGGAGGGTTGAACAGATGAGCTCTTAGTTTGATTAGCAGTGGAGACATGCCATGGAGACATGCTGTAAAATCTGTGTGAAAAAAATGTGCTCCACATCATCTCTGTGATTAATTAAATGCAAAAGTGGAATTTTCCACCCATTAAGCACAATCCAAATGTCACGCAGGGATGCTCATTTGCAAAAGTGAGTCAAAGTGGTTTAGCCGGTGAAACCCGAATGTATAGATCTGTAATTTTAAAAAATTGCTTTTCAGAAGAAAAAAATTAAAGCCATGAAAGATGATGAATTTGACTGCACTGCTGTGCTCATTAACCCAGACCTCAGGTAGTCCGCAACAAGGGCATGGCCTAACCTTCTCTCTGCTCCACTGGATGTTTGTGAGTGTTCCTGTGTGTGTCTGTGTGTAAGTTAAAGGAGTGAAAATTGGCTCATGCCTTTACTGACTACACAAAGCACTGTGCGCATAGAACCATTCATCTACCTGCTTTAAAGATTGTACCTGCATTAGAGCAACAGAGATGATGTGAGCCGCATTACAGCAAAACTTCTCTTGATCACAGATCTGAAACGATGTGCGATGGAGATTTTCCTTCCAATCAAACACTACACCAAGTCATTTCAGTGATTCCTCTGTGGTAGAAAGTGCCTCAAATAATGAAATCACCTGGTCTAGTCCTCAGATGGAATGAAAACCTGCATATAGCATGTTGACTTGATTTAAAGATGCATTAAGCAATATTTTGTGCCATTTATTATACGACTCCGTCCTGCGTTTGGGATTGGTAGTACTGCCGGTATCTCACTATGAAGCTCTACAGAGCTTTCAGACATTTTCAGCTCGTTGTTTTGGTTTCCTGGAGCGACAAAACCAAAACAATGACGGGTTGTATAAGTGTGGGCAACCAGCTCCCAACACAGAAGCTAAAACAGGCTAATTGTATGCTGGGCGCGAAACAGCAAAGAGCCGAAGTAACTGGTGAAGAAAATTTCGCACACCAAAATCAAACGATATTTCACTCGTGCGTTGGACGACCAAACAAGGGCTAAATGCCAGTGAATATTGGAATTACATTCAACAGGTGGCCAGAAAAAGGAGACGAAAGGGATGTCCGTGTTGCTCTGTTTCTGCTGGATTTGTAAGTAGGCAACTGTTTGCTAACATGTTAGCCCATAACAACATCATAAGCTAATTGCTAACTGTTGTGAAAATGTTCTGGAGTCTTTCCGCCCCCTAGTGGTCAAAAAATTACTTAATGCAGCTTTAAAATCCAGTCCTGGCAGCTGAATCAGTATCACCCTGTGAGCACAGGGTGCAAAGAATGCTGAAAAATCAATCTTTGGATGATTCAATGACTGTAAGCCTACAGTTTTTTTCAGAGGCACCGAAGCAACTCTCAATTTGTCTGCTACCTCTTTCAAAAGTCATAATGAGTTATGATGTAACAAGCTTTCTCTTTTATGCTTGATTTGAGCTATTTGTTGATCATGCACGTCACTGGTTGAACATTTAAAAAAAGGTTACCTGAAAACCTAATATAGATTTAGTCTTCTTTTCTGTCTCAATTTAGAATTTGTGCACCAGTGTTTGTTTTTCATATGATAGAATCTACTAGATTAATTACCCGCTGTGTTAAAGCTTCCAAACATTCGATAGTGGAATGATATTATGAGCCAGTAAAATAATCCCCTCATGCAGTCAGTAGTTTGTGTGATGTCCAGGACACTAGCTATGTGCTATAGTGAAATGCTCTGTAAATGATCCCTATGTGTTTTGGCTTCCCTCAGACTGTGTTTGTCCTACAAGGCTCTGTAGTTGACCCTAGGGCATTAGCTGTAACATTAGCTGCTTTCCAATGAGGTTCCCTCTTTCTACTCTGCTTGTCTATGCTATGTGAGTCCACAAAAAGTGTCTTTGGAATCACTTTGTCCAGTATTTTGTGAGTATTTCAGGCTGTAGATCCCTTAGTTTGCAGATTTTAATGTGTCCCTGTTAGCTAGCTTGTTTGCAGGATATCTTTTGAAAAAATAAATTGGAGAATTCTCATGCCGTTTGGTGGACAGAGAGACCTCGGTATAGGGATAGTGGTGGTCTGGATCTTGGCTTTTTTTCCCTGTAGACAGACATTTTTAGACAGTAGACACTCTTAAGTCACTCGTAGCAATAACACAAAAAATACTAAAGATAAAGACTTGATTCCTAATCCTAAGCATGTGTCCGCATGGTCAGGAAATCAATGACACTTAACATTTAAATAATCAGAATGATGTTTTTGGATGTACCAGCAAGTTGGAGAATTGTTCACCACTGGCACAGTTTTGTGCTGTAAAAAGATGCCTCCTAGATTGTTAATGAGCAACTCCACACTAAATCATGTATGGAGCCAAAATTGTTGCACTGACCTCTATGGGTTGAAAGGTTCAAGTCTGTCGCACCACTGACCACACCCAACAACACACAGTTGGGTGTGGTCAGGTGTGGTCTCTTGCACTCGTGAACACAACCAACTGTGATGTAGTGTTTGCACTGTTGTGCAGAGTGAAGTCCTGCACTTCACCGGGTGTGGCCGGAGCATGCAGCAACTGCTATAGATGGCATCATATGTAGGACGTTGAGCCTGTGTGTAGTTTATCTGAGAGAGTTTATTTGCATGTGTGCGCTTGCAGTTCAAAAGGATGCCGTTCCAAAGGACAGAACAGTGGTGTCTCCCCATGGCTGAAAAGTCTCCCCTGCATCAAAACTTTGGAACATGGTTTGCATGTCAGTCATCTGTTTGAGTGCCAACCCTCTCTCTTGCAACGTGAGGATGTAGCTCCACTACAGTCAGATAGCATTGTCATCTAGCTACAATTAAGCTGAGTCTTAATTGTAGGTGTTAAGCTAACCTATGCCCCGGCATAGGATAGATAATTAGCCCAGGCATACATAACAGAGTAAAAAATAGAAATGTCCACGCAGTGGCATAGGTTAGCTTAATTATGGTGTTTGAAAGAGACAGACAAATTGAGAGTTGCTTCTGTGCCTCTGACTAACCACAGGTGGCTTGCATTATTATGACTCATTCAAAGATTAATGTGTGTGTGTACTGTGTATTGTGATTTCCATGCGCCTGACTTCTAACTGGACAATGTACAGTGTGTGCATGAATAACCAATAACTGTAATCATGATTACACAGTCAAAGGAATCATTGTCAAGGCTGCATTAACCTCATTCACTTTGCCCAAACCAAATATGGTGTTATTCACAGTTTTAATGACCGTGGGGCTTTCAGCATTAGATAACTGACTGTTTAGTATGTCCTGTAAAATGACTCTTAGTGTGTTAATTGAAGAAATTAATTAATTGATAATCAGTTTCTATTCTTAATGGACATACATTACCTACATACTTACACACATATTCTAGGTGTATAAAATAAAAAATTCCACCTTACAAAGATTTTTGGACCGATTCAATGAGAATTTGTAGAGAAACATAGTTGTTACAAATATTCCTACAAATATTTCTTTGCAGAGACTTTGTTGATGTTTCCACTCAGCAGCTACAGATAATCATACTTTATAAATACTTCTATGAACCTGAGATTTGTCACCAAAATTAATAAATTGTTTCTGTGTCGATAAGCTGATGATGCACTGTTGTATTTGTTTAAATTACAACACCAACAGCCTTGACAATGTTGTCTTATATGTCTCAAAATGTTGTACACATAATGACTAATTAACATTTAGTACAGAAAATATATTTTTCATAACAACAGGTTTGCACTAGAGGTTTGTTGGTAGGTCTGGTGAAGAACTTTAGAGTAGAATCATGAACAAAAAGCCACATCTTGTTATTGCAATTAAAAGTGCTGCTTTCATTATTTATTTTCTTTTACTTTCAACCTTTTTATTAATCTTGCTTATCAGACTGGTATTTAAAATCCTTGACAATATACATTCTCTCACATAAAACTGTCAGCAGCGGTATAATATCTTCTTTCCCCCCATGTTTTCAGTAATAAAATGTTTAATTAATGTTATGTGAAGAAACCCTCTCTAAAAAAAGAGATTTCTTGTTCATAATATGAGAAAAAAAAGAAAAAAAGCCTTTAAAGATATGCATTGTAAAATGCCATACATTTTGAGACAACAATTATTTTTTAGTTTTTAAGTTTTCCGAAATGTTATGTTTAAACTTGAATGGAGCATTATTAATGCAAACTTTTGCGCAATTTAGAATAAATCTACAGATGAAAATAGACAAGCAAATAAAGACCTAAATTATATTAAGTATTTCAGATTTTTTTTTTCTACTAATCTGAAAAAAAGTGCATGAAAAAATGTATGTAAGAATAAAAATGATATGAAATGCACAACAGAACGCTTCACACACACACACACACACACACACACACTTACCATCAAATAACAGTAAACAACCATAAGTTATTTTACAGCTATTTCCTTTAAAAATATGGATAATATACAGTAAATATCTGTATTTAAAATCTGTAGCATGAGAAAACTTTTTTTATATGATGGTAAGTGTTTTGCAACTTTTTATGCCAGCATTTTTTCTACATTTAATTTAAAGTTTTACTTTCAGAAAACAGAAAGTTGCATTCATTTTACATTCAATTTTTGTATATTTTTTTACATAGAGTTTACTCTAATTTTACATTCAAGACCATTAAGCAATTGAATAATACAGTACAACACACACAAAAAACCCATCAATGAATACTTTTTTTCCAGTTAATGAAAAAGCAAGAAAATAATAACTTACAGTGCAGTTCATACTACATATTTTCATATTTTGAACGTGGTGCTCAGGTGTTTAGCGGGCCACAGGTGTGCTTGTATGTGTGTTGTACCATGAGAAGATGAAGCCTTTAGGTTTACACCTTGCAGGTAGGAAGGATGGAAGGAAGGAACAAGGAAGGAAGGAAGGAATTAAGGAAGGAAGGAAGTTTGTTGATGCATCTTCTCTCTACACTGCAATGCTGTAGTGAGGTCAGTGCCAAAGACAAGCAGAGCGGAAAAAAAGAGGCAGAGATAATGGAGGACTAGAGTGATCTAAGGAAGATAAAATAATAAAGGCTGCCGGATGGAAGGGTAGAGAGGAAAGGATGTGAGCTGTCGAACAAAACGGGCACAGAGGAGACAGAGGAAGGAAGAGAAGTTTTTCCTCTGCAGAGGTTCAGAGCGGTGAATCTGTGTCAGAGCTCCTTCGGACTGACCTGCTGCTAAGGACACAGGCTGCACAAACTCAATATGTGTCCTCCGCATTGATGAGGATATCTAAAAATACACAAGACCTTTATGTTTTTTAATTCCAAACTCCAACATTCAATATGCAGCTCTCATTAAAAGATGAGGACGATGCAATCCTGAGAGAAATTACATGCAATATTCACCATCTATGCAAAGACAGCGGTGCAGGTTTGGCTGAATAAACAATAAGACGCAAAAGAGAACAAACTCTCCATGTATTTTGCATCACATTTCATTCACTGCATTTCAGTCAGATTTTAAGAAAATAGAATGTGTTCATTTTTTATTCATGTACTGCATAAAAAAAATCTATATCCATTTACTTTTTATTTGTTTTTTCCCGCATAACAAAGTTAACCCATCAATTATTTACCATCTATCGCCACACACTTCAGCATCATAAGTACTTCATAAAATCTTAATATGTTATGTGGCCCTTGTTGCAACTTGAGACTGATGTCAAGTCATCATTAAAAATGAATGCGGATTTGTCCAACCTTTTAATGTAATGGACAAAGTGATGTATAAAATACCTTGTTGCTCTTTAACTCTGTTTGCTAAAAACAACAGCACGCCCTAAAAGGATCAAATATATCCTGATATCCTTTAAAAGCAAAAATACAGATGACAATCTGCCTAAAAGTTGTTTTGTTGTTGTGCACACTTCTGCGTTCTCTCTCTACTTTGCTTAAATAGGTCAGGATATCCACAAGACGGAGGTACCCTACTTCGAGAAGGGCACCCTACTTCTCCCAAAATAATTTGAGATGTAGGAATGCTCTGTTTTAATTGAGGACGTCATCCGACAATGGCCATGTCATTTCAGTCAACCACAACTAAAAGAGGGGAAATTACTGTTTATGTTAACCCTCTAGAGACTTTAGGGTGTTTTTGCTCTTTTTACATTTTACTCACTGTGGCCTTGTATTTCACTAATATATATATATATATATATATATATATATATATATATATATATGCCCATTAGAGCAGCTATTCTCAATCTTGGGGTCGGGACCCCAATTGGGTTCGCGAGATGATTTCTGGGGGTCGCCAAATCATTTTGGAAGTCAGTTCTGTCTCCACTGTGTTAATGTGTTTTAGTTTTTTTGGTCACTTAATGTCTTTTTTTTGGGGTCATTTTGTGTCTTTCTTTGATCATTTTCTGGTCAATTTGTGTCTTTTTTGGTCATTTTGTTTCCTTTTTTTGGTCATTTTGTGTCTTTTTTAGGTAATTTTTTTCTTTTTTGGGTAATTTTGTGTCTTTTTTTGGTCATTTTGTGTCTTTTTTAGGTAATTTTTTTCTTTTTTGGGTCATTTTGTGTCTTTTTTTGGGTCATTTTGTGTCTTTTCTGGTCATTTTGTGTCTTTTTTGGTCATTTTGTTTCCTTTTTTTGGTCATTTTGTTTCTTTTTTGTATGATCTGAACTGTGCTTGTGAGATTCTGTTCAGTGAGCGGGGGTCACAGACAACATGCATGTTAAATTGGGGGTCGCGACTCAAAAAGGTTGAGAACTACTGCATTAGAGTCCATGAACCCAAGAAGACTGACAGATGACTGACATGCAACCCAAGAATATATAAATTAAAAAAATATATTTTTGGGGACATGTGAATTAATGAAGTGATTTTGACAAAAAAATCACAATTTCAGCCTTGGTTTTGGTTACTATCAGATCAGATAATAGGATCAAGGAAGCTAATCTGATAAACATTTAGAAACATTTGTTGGGTGTAAATTCCTGCATCCAGGAATATCTTCCCTCAAACCCTCACAAAAAATGAGCACGGGCTTCATCCTCTCTACTGCTGAACCAGAATATATTTCATGTATCATTAATAATAAGCTCCTGGGATAAAATCTATACAATCTGAGAAGATTGTGTTGCAAAGCAAAACAGAGGCAGCAATATATCAGCATTTGACAGGATTAGTAATCCATCATCCTTTGGCGAGGAGCAGCACTGTCTTTCAAATTAAACCATTTTTCTGCACATCTAGAGTTGTCATTAGTTTATTTGTGTAGCAATCCCTGATGTTGAATGTTATTGATTAAACTGTTCGACAGGGGGATTTTGCCAGTAAAGCTGAGCTCAGCTTTCATTCAGCGCAGGCTATTATTCATCTGAGCAAAACATTGATGGGGTGTGAATGAGCTTTACCGGCCGTGTAATGTTTCCCTATACATAGCTTAAATGCTCTTTATTTTCCCATGTTTTAAACCATTAATTAAATAGGTTAGGACAGGATTTCTTTACCTTTAATTACCTACGGGCCTGTTTTTGGGCACAATGTTTGGTTCTATTTTCAAGTAAAATATACAGAGGTATGATTTTTTATTTTGCAATAAACAATAAATATATGAATCTTAATAAAAATTGTATTAACCCTCTGAATCTCGAGCCTGTTTTCAAGGTTTCAGTGGGTTAGCATGTAATGTTATTTTACCACTGAAGTACATTTACTCAAGTATGTGTACTTTACCAATTTAAAATGATTATTATGACATTTCTTGTTTAACTTAAACATGATAACTGTATATTGAATAGTGTAAATGAGCCCTATCTTCACACAATCAAATGCAGCTTACTGAAATGCATCAATACAAATAATCTAATAATGAATTTAGAATATATAAAACTATCTGAGTGGGTATATTCTGCATAATGAGTACTCTTACTTTTGATACTTTAAGTACATTCTGATGCTGATACTTTTGTACACTGCAAAAAAAGAAAAGTTGGGTGAACTCAAAATTTCAAGGCAACAAACTTCGATAAAATTTTAAGTTGGACAATTAAACTAAATATTTTAAGTTTTGTTTTTGAGTTTGCTCAACTCTGAATTCAGATTTTTGTCAACTCAACTGTAAGTTGTACTAACTTATAATTTTACATTGTCCTTACTTCTGCTAACTTCTGCAATGCAATGTGCTGAATTGGCACGATTGTAACGCCGCTATGAAATGTCAGCTAATGTTGCGACCACAATTTTGAATTAGCATTGATGCGCTAATGGCTACTCTTGTAGCTGTAACAAGCAGCGCCGCTAGCATCAGTTAGCCGCTAGCATCAGTTAGCCACTGGCATCAGTTAGTCGCTAGCATCAGTTAGCCGCTAGCATCAGTTAGCCACTGGCATCAGTTAGCCGCTAGCATCAGTTAGCCGCAAGCATCAGTTAGCTGCTAGCTTTCGCTAATGACCGAATTTCCCAACAAAGAAATAAGAGTTAGCAGAACTATTGTCCCTTGTTTTGAACCCCAACTTAAAGATATAAGTAACAACAACTCACCAACTTCTTTTTGAGCAGACAACTGGCTTTCTTTGTTGTGCAAACTTACATTATTGCCCTAAATGTCAATCATTTATATTTCCAAGTTTTACCAACTAAAATCACTGTTTTAGTCCAAAAAACACAAGTTGGCTTTTTTGCAGTGTACTTGTACGAGTACAGTTCAGAAAAGGTTTGCAGGACTTTACTTGTAGTGGAGTAATTCTCCAGTTTGATGTCGATAAGTCACATGACGAGGGCTTTTAAGAGTTAATTTTGTGTGATGGAAACGGCCCAGCCTCCTTACAGTATTTTATTTTTCTGTTTGAAACACAGTTCTTATTGTACTCAAAGAGCTGCAGTTAAACCGGAGCACATTGTACCGACATGGCTTCACCTCCTCAGCCGTAATGGTCACTGACTCGGCTGACTGGTCATTGCCCCACTTGGCCAGCTTGTGTAGAACAAAGTCAAAGATGGAGGATTCAAGACTGTAGAAAGAAATCTGACCCGACACAAACAAGAAATGTTTATAAATGTTTTTGTTCTGAGAGAATAATCCATTTCCAACTGTCTATTAGGATTACTTCATCAGTAATCATGAAACAAATGGATAAGCATTGACTATTAAGAGAAAAAAGCTTTGCTATTACTGCTGAGAATAATAATAAAGATATTAATGAAGTGTATCTTTGCTGCTGAATTAAAAACAATTGCAACAACAACAAAATTGCAGGCTGTAAATCCAAAAACAACGAGCTAAAAGATGCTGTAAAGGGCTCTGCAGAGATTCACATTACACATTGGCATTTCCATATAATAACATTAATAGGGTAATTTATTTTACTTATAGATATGACCATGAAACTTCCCCAGTTTGTGATTTGCATTAGGACAATATTTTTTTTGCATTACAAGTTTTCTGAAATTGTATGTTAAGATATGCAAATGAGGCGTGAACTCTGGAAAAATTACTAAAATTTCCATATATTTCCAGGGCATTAATCTGAACATTGGATAAAGCAAATTTCAAAGGTATTATTTTATTTTGTTACTGTCAAAATCACTTTTTTCTACATTCCTCATTTAAAATTTCACCAAAAATAAACCATTTGGGATAACTAGATCTTGTTAAAAACATTCAGTTCATAAAAAAAGACACTGTTAAACAGTTTTTATTCACATTATCTATCGTTTGGTTCAAAATCTACTCAACATCCACATAAACGATGTACATGGCATTTTTGGGTCTAATTTGTTGTTATATGTTTTGCGTACAGCTCCAGTTAAACACATAAAAGTGTAAACTGTACAAACAGGAAACATCAGGTTTAGTTGTCAGTCTGTCAGAATCAAAGAGAAAGGGATTCTCTCTCGTCTCACCATTATCTGTGTGAGTCACTGCAGGGCTGGCAGCCACTCAGCTGATTCATGTCCTCAGTAGACCACAAAGCAACTCACTTTTCTTGAGAATATTTTTCCACTGCAGCTACACCTGAATCAAAGGTGCCTATATAAGTCCAGGCATGTTGAAAGGAAACACAAAGTTTAGAATTCAGAGAGTTTAACTTTTCTTAAAGAGACTTATTTCTGCAAACTTGTGGTCAAAATATATTTTTTAAAGTAACTGTGTCTCAATTTGGATACTTTTGTTAGAACAATATGTACACAATGCACTTACTTAGGAAGTACATGCATTTCAACAGGGAAGTATTCTTGCAAGGATGTTATGCACTTAACTTTTACATTATACTCACTATGGCCTTGTATTTCACTGCAATATATATATATATAAATATATATATATATATAGTATATTAATATATAACTGCAGCTCTAAGTAAACAGATTTTCAGTGAATATTTGTCACGTGATCGTTCCTCTCAGCAGAATCAATCATGGCAGAATTTAATGTTTTTAACAGGATCTAGTTATTAAAAACAGTTTATTTTTGGGAGAGATTTAAATGGTACATGTAGGATAAAGTGATTTTGACAGAAGTCTCACAATTTTAAGATTCATTTTGGTTTCTTTTTCTAAGGGATACTTTCGTAACTTGTGGTGCATTCAAGGACTGACAGAAAGGTCACATTACGACAATAATGCCTGTTTTTACAGTTTCTTTCTATGATAAATGGTGTGTTTTTGGCGACTTTGGAGAGTACAAATTGTTTTAAAAAATAGACCTCTTCTATACTTGTGATTCTACACAACAATCATAAAAGCCTTTTCAAACTGTGAATTTCAGAAATGTAATTATCTCACTTGCTCGTTTAACAACTGTGAAAGAAATTACTTCCAGCTGTTTTTGCAGGAATAAAGGAGGAAACAGAGAAGGTTAATTTGGGGAGACGTGACAGATTACTGCCTCAATAGCTGGGATAGATATGAACAGGTTTCCAGTTATGATCATTATTATGATAACAGTTTATTTTTGGGATGGGTTTAAATGAGACGTGCAGAATAAAGTGATTTTGACAGAAATATCACAAATCAAGCTTTGTTTTGGTTTCTTTTTAAAGGGAAACTTTCGTAACCTATGGTGCATTCAATTTCTTTCTAAGATAAACAATGTATTTTTGGTGATATTTCAAATAAAAAGATACATTTCAATGATGGAGGGATTCAAAGTGTTAATATCCACCTACAGTATAATTATACTTTTCCACAAAATTTCCACAAGTTTCCCAAGTTTAAATGAAGACACAGCATCATATTGAGCTAAATTAGGTTACAGACTTGAATGAGTGGGCTGAGTGAAAATAAGTCTAATCTGCTCTGTGTCCCACTGAAAAATAAAATGATCTTCTGTTTGAAGCTGAGTCATCCATTAAAAAAACACACACATGGTACATTTTGTGTTGTCTGTACAGAACCTTTCAGTATGTCTAATACTGGAATAAAAGCCATCCTCTGCTTTTATTTGTAATGTGTTTGTCATGTTCCTGTCATCGCTCTGAATCCTGAAAAGCTGCAACGTGATTTATGGATTATCCTGAAAATGCATATTGATGCAATCAGCAAAATGGGAAATGCTGATACTGTTTATTTGAAGGTTTTTTTGAACTTTCAAGTTATTTTGGAGAAAATACCCAACGCTTAATGTTTGCATCCCTTAGCGAGAGTTGAGATGAAAGGGTAATTTTAGATGAAAGGGTAATTTCAGATGGAATAAAGACAAATGAGATGAAAGGAGGCTGCATCTGGCGTCCTCTGACATCATCACCACGCATGGTTAAGCTGTGCACTGAGTTAATAGAAAAGTTGTGTGTGCGGAATTTCTTCAGACACGAAATCCTCCAGCTGTGTGTCTCTTCTTCAACAAAGGAGAAAATAAAAGTAGATTTTAGGCCATTTTTTTAAATTATTGTGAAGCATCACTTCATAATATTTTTATATAATTTATTATATTTATTATTTATTTATAGTTATTTATTTTACATTTTTTTGTCAGTACATATTTGCATTGTGGTTGTGTGCTCACAATAATTAACACATTTAATATATATCTAATATTTAATATATATTTAATATTTAATATATATATATATATATATTTTATATGCATATTTAATCTTTTATCTCTTATAAATGTTACATTGTGTTCTTTTCACCTCTCTTCTTGTATGTTTGCACATTTTGTTTGTCATACAAAAGCCTTCTCTTTATTATTTTAATAATTATCATAACTCAAAACCTGTTCATATCTATCCCAGCTATTGACGCAGTAATCTGTCACGTCTCCCCAAATTAACCTTCCAACAGCTGGAAGTCATTTCTTTCACAGTTGTTAAACGAGCAAGTGAGATAATTACATTTCTGAAATTCACAGTTTGAAAAGGCTTTTATGATTGTTGTGTAGAATCACAAGTATAGAAGAGGTCTATTTTTTAAAACAATTTGTACTCTCCGTAAAATGTTGCTGGTTGTAATTAACATGTGATTTCTTTAAACGGTCGCCAAAAACACACCATTTATCATAGAAAGAAACTGTAAAAACAGGCATTATTGTCGTAATGTGACCTTTCTGTCAGTCCTTGAATGCACCATAAGTTACGAAAGTATCCCTTAGAAAAAGAAACCAAAATGAAGCTTAAAATTGTGAGATTTCTGTCAAAATCACTTTATTCTACATGTAGATCCTGTTAAAAATATTAAATTCTGCTCCTCAGCGACACTGTGAAGCCATGATTGATTCTGTTGAGACGTGACAAATATTCACTGAAAATCTGTTTACACAGAGCAGAGAGGAGAGGACAGGAGAGGCTGTAAAAATGCAAATAGTTCATTATGTATAGCATGTGGAGACCCAGGTTGTTGTTTTTTTGACACTTGTGGGCACTTGGAAAAGTGTTGTATGTGTAAATTATTCAACTATTTCAGAGAATCAGAAGAAATTCAACCTGTATTTTTCTTTTGTTCATGATTTATGTCATTACAACCGTGTTATTCTGCAGAGAAGACATTTTTTAAGTTGTTCCAGCTTGTAGTCATGACTGTGCTGATTCCATAGAGCTGCAGGACTTCTATATTTTATATATTGCAGTGAAATACAAGGCCACAGTGAGTAAAATGTAGCAAGAGCTAAAAAAAAATGCCCTGAAACAGCTTGTTGGGGTTCAGAGGTTTAAATAAGAGGCCAGAAGTAAGTGAGCCGCCACACAAGTTTAGCTTTATATTACTGTATTGGTCACAGCACCTCAGGCGGTCATACACGTCTGCCTGATAAGTGGGCAAGACCTAAAACTATTAAAACAGTTTGATAGAGGAACATTGGATGAGGGGCGGGAGGAAAGAAATGTCTGCACTCTGATAATTAAGCTGCCTAATTTCTATGCCTGGTAAGGTCTTTATTCATTATGTGCTGCCATCAGCAATCAGTGGAGCTTATTATTGAGAGCGTACGGGCGGGGAGAATATTTTTACTCTCTGCAGATAATGCTGCACTTAGCCAGTCCTTCAGAGAACTGTCAGACATTAACCCTCCTGTTGTCCTCGGGTCGAGGAAGGAAGAAGAGGGAAGGATGCAAAGGGAAGTAAAAAAGGATGGAGGAAAGAAGGAAGGAAAGAAAGAAGGATGGAGTAAGGAAAGAAGAGAGGAGGAAAAGGAGAAAGAATGGAAAGGAGAGAGAAAGGAAGGAGGATGGAGGAAAGAAAGGGGAGGAGGAGAAGAAAGGAAGGAAAAAATAAAGAAGGAAGGAGGGAGAAAAGGAGGGAGGCAGGAAGGAAAGAGGGCAGAAAGGAGGGAGGAAGGAAGGAAAGAGGGCAGAAAGGAAGGAGGAAGGAAAGAAAGGAGGGAAGGAAAGGGGGGCGAGGGAAGGGAAGAAGGAAGGAGGATAGAGGAAGGGATGGAGGCGGGAGGGTTGAAAGAAGGAAGGAAGGAAGGAGGAAAGGAGAGGAAATCAGGAGGGAGGAAGGAAGAGAGAAAGGAAAGGAGATAGCGGAAGGAGGAAAGAAAAGAAGGGAAGGAGGGAGGAAAGGAAGGAAAGAAAGAAAGGAGGGGCGAGGGAAGGAAATAAGGAAGGAGGATAGAGGAGGGAGGAAAGAAGGAAGGAGGAAAGAAGAGAGGAAGGCAGGAGGAGGGAGGAAAGAAGGAATAGTCAAAACAGATTGGAAGGACCCGGAAGGACGACAGGAGGGTTAAGTACATACTGCACAGCATATGTGCAGACATATATGTGTTGACTCATATACAGTAAAGGGTAATTTATATTCACAATGTGTGTATGTGTGTGTGTGTGTGTGTGTGTGTGTGTGTGTGTGTGTGTGTGTGTGTGTGTGTCAATGCATCTGCTGCTGGGCTAGAGGCAATTGTCGTCCCCGGAGGCCGGCATCAGCAGCTGCTGTATGAATGAACGTATGTGTGTGTTTGTGTGTGTGTTCGTGTGTGTGTGTGTGTGTGTGTGTATGTGTGTGTTTGTGTGCGTGAAAGCCTCTGGGAAAGACACAGCCTGCATGTCCAGCCGACACACCAGCTAAAGAGAGCAGCTACCATTACACTATACACACAATCTCACAGGTCAGTCAGCTAAAGCGACACAGGAGAGGAGCATCTTCATCTTCAGTTCCTCCTCGCTGGTCGCTCGTCTGCTGATCGTTTTCACTGTGAGAATTCAAAAATAACTGAGCCCAATCCAGGGATACAGATTAATTTTACTCCAAATCTTATTAAATCTCTGGCAGAGTGTCAGGGATTTAAAAAGTCTCCAAAAAAAACGCCATGATGAGTGTTAGCTGAAGGCGACTAAATGAGTGGTGACTGATGTGGGAGATCATTTAACGGCCATTTAAGGAGCTTTTGGTTTCAGGCAGCATTGTAGTGTCTTTTTCCTCTTTTTTTTTTTTTTTAATACTTTATTGCAAGGCTTCTTACTTTCACAAACATAATGAGTCATTTAGTTTTCTTTACAATATTGTACCTTGCATTTTTCCCCCCTTTTTTCAAGGTATATATTCACAAAGTAAATAACAATAATAATAATAATAATAATAATAGGGTAAACAGACAAACATATATACAAGGCAAACTGGTATTCCCCAAATGAGGATCTCTAAGAAAAGAAATAAACAACAAAACTAATTTAATAAAAAAAAAAGGTAATAATATAATGAAAAAATAAGCGGTGGTGCATGTATGCGTGTTCATGAATCTGTGTGTGTGTGTGTGTGCATGTGTTAGTGTTAGTGTTGGTGTGGGGACCATTTAGTTCATCTCCTTAATTTGATTAAATATTTCCACTGTTTTTACCAGCCTTTCTTTACAGTATAACTTGTTCCAAATATGTATTTGTTCCCTATTTCTAAAAGTTAGTCTTTCCATCTCTAAACTTTGTTCTGCTGTTAATACCCATGCTCTTAATTTTGGTGTATTTGATTGTTTCCATGCTTTAGTCTTTTTCCTCTTTGACGCAGCCGGTGGCCTTATTTTGATATTCTGCCCCCAAAAAATCTTTTCCATCATTAATGGTGGTTATTGAATATTCTGCAGGTTCAGGCTGTCCTGTCCCAATCGGCCCTGACGTACAGTATTGGCTCGTTCCTCCGCAGGACTTAAAACACTGATGTTTGCAGATAACCTTCGTCCACTGCTTTCTGCTAATGCAGCAATCTGCCCCGTGCTGATTATCCTGTTATCCAGCAGTGGAGTACACACACACACACACACACATGGAGACACAAACACACACAGCACAGCACAACACTCAATATTTGCACTGTCTTGGATTTTTTTTAACGACGTAAATCCGCTGGACAAACAAGTGAAGATGGAATATCTGCAGTACGGTACTTAAGGAAAGTTTTCTCTATAACATTTAAGGAAGTCTGACTGTTAAGGTGAACAAAGCTGCAGTAGTCAGCTGGCGTGAAATGGACCTGCAGCACATCAGTTTATTCTCATCTATGGTTTACAGATCTGAAAATATATGTTCTTATGATATCTTACAAAAAAATGACTGCTCTGTGAACGCAGTTTTAAACCCCTGGTTAATGTTGGGACACGGGACTACTTGGTTAGGTTTAGGCAGCAAAACTTTTAGTCAACCCTTTGGATTTTTGGGCTATTTTGTCCGTTTTTGAATCCTTTTCATTCCACCTGTATATACCACTTTAAAAATTTTTTACAATGCCATGTTGGTATCATATTTTTTCAACACAACTTCACCTATATGACCTGATAATTATCTTTTTACTTTGACTTACAGGATCAACATTCTGCTCAATAAAAATGTTACATGTTGGTTACGAATATAAAATATTAGAGGTAAAATGAGAAGAACATATTCTATATATCTATATTTTTATTCTAAATATATTTCACCTTACCTCCAGTTTTACGCTGCCAAAATGGCATGGAGTTTCAAGTCAATACTTTATAAGGAAGCTGAAAACACGCTGCTTCATTTTTAAGTTGTGACGTCATGAAGAAGTCATGTGATCTGACATGCAGAGGGATAACTTTACACCAACTAGTTATATTTAGGAGACATTGACTGTGTTCATTTAGAAAATCCCTTATGACAAGCACTTTTTGTTTCAAACGGGACACAAATAGTGGTCTAAGTCCTTTGTTTGTCCACTACTGATGTGCAGTATGGGGATAGGCAGGCTTGTTTCCAGTGGATTGCAAACTGCTTACACAGAGGTGTTGTATATATTTATATTTGCAGAAATTCCCTGTAAATAAAATGAATACAAACCACCAGTAAGGTCTAAATTATAAAGCATATTTGAGAGAAATTTGACTATTTTAGTGGACATTTATACCCCGAAAGACCTGTCTACTCTGTGAGCTCGAGTCACTGAACAGAGATGTGGATAGCAGGCAGACTTAGTGACATTTAGTTAATGCTATTATGATGTAGTAATTATCAGAGTCACGAGAAGAAGCAGACCTTGAATAGAAAGAGACGGTGAAGCTGTTCGCTTTAAATCCACATCCTGAGCTGCAGACTCTCACACTGATGCTGAACATGAGCTCCTTCCTTCATTATATGAACAAATGTTTGCAAGTAAATAAGCAGTGTCGATCACAGGTTTCTATCTCAGCAAGCAGAATGAGTCAATGAGTCCTCGTGGTGCAGAGAACCGTCAGTGTGAGCCCTTCAGTGTAACTATGGAAGTAAATCTGTGTCATCGGAGTTTGAAATAAAAAAGACGTTGAATTTCTAGCACTGAATATTTATGCATTGAAATTATGTATCTGAATGTTTTTCAACCTTAAAAAATTCAACCTCAAAAAATTCAACCGCAAAAAATTCAACCTAAAAATTAGCGTTTGAATTTTTTGCGGTTGAATTTTTTGCGGTTGAATTTTTTGAGGTTGAATTTTTAACGTTGAAAAACATTCAGATACATAATTTCAATGCATAGGCTAGAAATTCAACCGCAAAAAATTCAACCTCAAAAAATTGAAACGCAAATTTTTAGGTTGAATTTTTTGCGGTTGAATTTTTTGCGGTTGAATTTTTTGAGGTTGAATTTTTTGCGGTTGAATTTTAACGCTGAAAAACATTCAGATACATAATTTCAATGCAGAAATATTCAGTGCTAGAAATTCAACGTCTTTTTTATTTCAAACTCCGATGACACAGATTTACTTCCATATGTAACCCACTGCTGTCAAACAAGCAGTGAAGACAGAAACATGGAGCTCACAGCAGCACAGGACCACTGAAAGAGTGTAAATTACATACACGACCTGCATTTAACCTCCAGTGGACCAAAAGGTGCAGAGAAGCTTTATTCTGTTGTGCTTCCAAACACACTGAGACTCAGTGTAGCGTGTTTGCTCACAGCTGCTCAGAGCGCTGACGACCGGACATGTTTGCCATTTTGCACACACATGGCTGACTCTCCCCTCTTTGTCTCTGTGTCCTCATGTCTGTCTTTCTCACACATACACACAAAAAAATAAACCCACACAGGCATGCTCTTGCAGGTGGAGCAGCGGGAACAGTCCTGCAGCGGAGCGATGCTCTATTTTCAGTCTGTTTCGCGCTCACACGTGTTCCTCTGATACCTCTCACGAGCTGTCTCCTCAATCGACATTTGTCACAATTTACAGAGAGTTTTTCTTCCATATCGAGTCTACACCCCTCTTCTCTCTGTGGAAACAAATCCTCACCTTAGGAACCATAGAAAGCAGGTGTCTGAGGCCTGATTCAATGATACACTATAGACAATATGAACTTTTCCAACATGGTCTCACAGAAATCCGTGGAATAGCCACGGAATCGCTCAAATTTCCGTGAAACTGACACGGATTTCGCTACAATGCAAGTTAATGACAGTCATATCCCGTGGCTGTTCCAACATACAAAGTGATTATGTACATTCACTGAGTGAAGATTTAGAAAATAAAACATATATTTCTCGCTAGAAATGTGATCAAAATCCATTTTTATGCAGAAACTAAGTCAAAATATTGATTTTTCACTAAAAATGAGAGAACTGTCCGCCATGTTTTTCGTTCTGACCGCCGGGACCTTGAAAGTCACGTGACTTGGAACAAACCAATAGGAACAAATATCCATGGAATAGCCACGGGATATGACTGTCATTAACTTGCATTGTAGCGAAATCCGTGTCAGTTTCACGGAAATTTGAGGGATTCCGTGGCTATTCCACGGATTTTGAGTTAAGCGAAATCCGTGGCTATTTCACGGATTTCTGTGAGACCAGGTTCAACTTTTCATGTGCACATTTAAAATGCAAGATGAATTAAAAGGCTGTTGTCACATGTAGCTGACATTTACCCCGCTTGTTCTCACCCACCTGGGGCCACCTCCCATCTATCTCCGTCCCTCCAGTTGCCTCGGGTGACTTCTTATGCTGGGAAACGAGTGTGTTCGAGGTAATTGGCTCCTCCACGCAGGGAGCATGCACATCCACTGCATTGTGGCATAAATACCAGGGAGCCCCATGATGTGCAGGCTTTCCTCGCTCATTAGAAAGAGCTGACAGTGCAGCCCTAAAGCCCCAGTCCTCCTCCGCAGTGCTCAGGCTGGATCGACACCAGAAGATAACAGCACACAGCACACCAGTCTCTCAGAGGCCTTGAAAAGCAGCCACACTGTTCTCTGGATGCTCCAGCCCCTGGACACACATCTCTGGCACTGCAGTGAAGCACTAATGAGGCTCAATGGGAAGATTTTAGAAGATGCCACCTGTATGGTTCAGCACTCTGCTGCTAATAACCAGGACTCAAACTAAGACTCTGGGAATAGAGACGCTGCCTCCAAGACTAAACGGAAAACACAGTTTTTTTAGCTGTGCCTTTCAGTAGTCTGGTCTGCTGTTCATAATTATTATTATTTCTATTTTTTGCAACTCTTGTCTTTTACAAGAAGGAACAAGATTATTATTATTCTAAAAAAATGCAGGTAACACTTTACAATAACCAACTAAGTAATGTTTATAGATGGTTTATAAACCAATTATTAACCATTTACAAAATTCTATACATATTTATTCTTTAAATGTTTTCTAACAATTTCTTAAAGGTATAAGAATAATTTTGAAATAATTTACATACTTAATATGGTGTTAAAAATGTTATAATGAGTGCAAAACTATTAATAAACTAATAATATAATGTAATTGTTTGTTTATGGTGAAGTAAATATCAATTTACATTAATATACCATCTATTAAAAAAAATGTATAGTTCAACATTAATACATTTTCTATTTACCATTCTAAATGGCCTATATACGGTTTATAAATGATGATTAAACATTAATAAGCTATCTGTTTACCATTTATAAATGGTCTATTTACCATCTATAAATTATGGTTATTGTAAAGTGTTACCAAAATGCATTATAAATTAATATTTTAATGAACACATATAAGTGAGTAAGGGGAAAATAAAAATAATACATGAATAAAATAATATTACAAATGAAATAATATAGATTAAAAAATAAAAATAAATAAAAAACATTCAAAAATTTCAAAAATGTATCAATATGATTGTGGTTTAGTTTAAGTCATATGTCTGAATTCTTCTAAACTTAATTATTCAAATTTCACTTTGATGTTTTGTCTTAACACTATACACATGGCTGCCTCTTCTGTAAAAGCTCATGTGTTGTACAGCACATTTAGGGATTGAAATGTGCCATGCATAATATAATATAATATAAATAAGGTTGTGCTTGCTTGCTCTGTTTCAGGTTTCAGGCCACTGAAAAAATAAATATTTTGTAAGGCAGCTTTGCAACAATGACGATATTTGTAATAGAATACGATGTATCGAAAAAATGCTAAAAATGTATTTCTCAACACTGTTCCCTAAATGAGCATAGCAGTCACTGTTAAAGCATAAGTGTGCAGCCACACACACACTGACTGTTGTTCCGTTTCAGCTCCACAGTGAAGATAAGTGTGAAATCACCTTTATCTTCCGACGACCTCCTGTTGTTAGTCTCTTATGATTGTTCATGTGTGCATGCTATCTAGAGCACAACTCTACCATCCTACGGTGTTGTTTGTCACAGCAGCTGAGTGATTACACATGCAAACACACACACACACACACACACACACACTGATGCATGAACCTACCGATGCACACACACACACGCACACAAACACTGGCAAAGAGATCTGTTTTCTTTCTGTTGCTCTGCAATGGTTTTAGGGTGCAAAGTGATCAAATCAGTTTTTATTCTTTAACCAATCAACTTTAAACAGATATTTCCTGAATCTCCTGAATGCATTTGTTCCTCACTAACTGACATTATCTGTCTCTCTTTCACCCCCTCCCCTTCCTGCCCTTTCCTCCTCCTTCTGTCTCTCTGCAGGATCTTGCTGACAGTGGTGGTGATTTTCCGTATCCTTATAGTCGGCATAGTGGGGGAGAAGGTGTACGAGGATGAGCAAATCATGTTCATCTGCAACACCATGCAGCCCGGCTGCAACCAGGCCTGCTACGACAAGGCCTTCCCCATCTCACACATCCGCTACTGGGTCTTTCAGATCATCCTGGTGTGCACGCCCAGCTTGTGCTTCATCACATATTCTGTCCACCAGTCTGCCAAAGCGCGGGACCGAAGCTACTCTCTCCTGCATCCTTACATGGACCATCACGGTCACGGTCACCACGGCCGCCATCACGACCACCACGCTCGCAAGCTTCACTCTCGCAACATCAACGGCATCCTGGTGCACCCCGACAGCAGCAAGGAGGAACACGACTGCCTGGAAGTCAAGGAGATCCCCAACGGCCCCCGGGGGCTCCCTCAAACACACAAGAGTTCCAAAGTGCGGCGACAGGAAGGCATCTCCCGTTTCTACGTCATCCAGGTGGTGTTCCGCAACGCGCTGGAGATCGGCTTCTTGGCGGGCCAGTACTTCCTGTATGGCTTCAACGTGCCAGGGATGTTTGAGTGCGATCGCTACCCGTGTGTGAAGGAGGTGGAGTGTTACGTGTCTCGTCCTACAGAAAAGACCGTGTTTCTGGTCTTTATGTTTGCCGTGAGCGGCATATGTGTGCTGCTCAACCTGGCTGAGCTCAACCACCTGGGCTGGAGGAAGATAAAGACGGCCATGCGAGGGGTGCAGGCCCGGAGGAAGTCCATCTGTGAAGTGCGCAAGAAGGATGTTTCACACCTGTCCCAGGCCCCAAACCTGGGCAGGACCCAGTCTAGTGAGTCAGCCTACGTCTGACAGAGGCTTCTCTGCCTGGGGGATCGAGGACCTCGAACATTTTGGAGAAGAGCTTTTCCCTGGTCCAGGACCCCCAATCATTAGGGCACAAAACTCACCACTGCATTATTATTCAGGAGCACAGATAGACTCTGTGTAGTCATGACAAAGCATCAATTCACAAAGTAGAGACACGTCAAGAGAGGAGAATCACCTTCCTAAAAACTGTAACAAAGCTTACACCTAAAGCTGACATGATGGAGAGTTCTGCTCTGCCTAGGTGACACTAGGTGCCTTCAAACAGATAAAACTGAGCAGTTACTAATTATATTAAAATACTGTAAAGATAGTCTGAGGTTGAATTATCTGAAGTTCTTTATTATTTGCCTTTGCTGTAGGTCAGAAATAATCCCCTGATTTTCCAATTATGTGTGCTTATGCAAGAGCTTAAGCGTGTGCATGCATACGCATGTGTGCGGGAAAAAAAAGCCAATGTCTGACTTAAGTCAGAAAATTGAATGCTAAACTAATCCAAGCTACAGAGAGAAAGATATTATTTCTATTATATGTGTTATTTCGCGTTGTCGAGTAAAGTCACTCGGCGGACAAACAAGCACCTTTTTCAACAAGAAACAAAGTCAGACAGAAAAACCAACAGTAGAAACTGGAGTATTTGATGTCAGCGTACCAGGCTTTTTTCATAAAAAATGTCACTCCTCTTTATATGTTTGTGTCATTAGGTGCCAATCAGACGGCAGACTGACATTGCCTGGGAGCTTTTGTTCAAAGCGAGACACATGGTGCATTGAAGATGAGTTAGAGTTACTTTCCAACACTGTGTCACGCACCACAATGCTCTCAATGCCTGCAAGGCACAATGTTTACTCTCAGAAACCACTGAAAACAGTCGAGACTGAAGTGTGCCAGCGTTTCCACTTTGCGATCGCTGTCTGAGGGGCTGAATGGAGTTATATAAAGATTTGTATTCAGTTAAACAGGAAAAAGTATTGTAGTCACAAATATTTTAACATGTAACCTCAAGCTTTTTTCACAAGCAGATTTGGTGCCATATTTCAAAGTTACTGTACATAGATGATATGTAATAATAACACGTAGCCTTTTCCCTATGCGGTGTAGACGGGCTTCACTTGGACGGGGTAATGAAGATTAATCATAGATTGCCAGCTTTAACAGTATGTATTATTAATGTGCCCTTTGTTAAGCCTCCACCCTCTAATGGAGATCATATGTTCCAAAAAAGTGTCCCTCCCCCCCGAAACCCCCTCATGGACTTTGAAAAAGGCATGTTATTGAAGCATTAATAGAATGGATAGATTATGACATGTAACTTAAAAAGAGACTGTTTTATTTATTTGCATCCTGCTCCTGTGAAATGTTATACTCAGCATGCATGAAGATGAAAAATATAAAGAGATATGAACATAGTATCCCACTGTGGGAATATTGAAAGTGAATACCCGAGAGGCTCCAGAACTGCAGCAATAATAATATATAGTATGTGAAAAAAATATGTGAATAAATTATTATGCAAACAGAGATTTTGGCTGTGCTGTGTTTTCACAAGAAAAGTATGAATTATGCTGCTGTTTAACTTTAATCTGGATGTTGTGAGCGTTAAAGTTACTGTACTCAACTTTCACAAAAAACACATGACTCTCACCACTGACATCACAAGCAAACAAGGAGGAACTGTACAATGAAGAAGAAGAAAAAAATTCTGGCAGCAAAAGTTGCCAAACAACTGTAAATTATTTTACAGAATTCCTTTGAATATACGGATAATATACATAAAATATAGATTAAAGTTTATACTGTATTTTAAGTGTTTTTACAGTTTTTTCAAAAAAACTAAGGGGGAAATGGACCAACGACTGTGCAAGATGGGCAATTTGGCGGCCATTTTGATATGCAAATGAGAAGGTCAAAAACTCAAATGTTTGTTTGGGAACCATTTTTTTTGGACTCAGCACCCTTGAAATATGTAAAGTAGGCCGGTTCCTGACTTGTACCCATAAATGCTCCTCACTTCTTATAGAAGGCTTTTCTTCTGAAATCCGTCTAGACTATAATAACAACCTGGTCTCACAGGAATCCGTGAAACTGACACGGATTTCGCTACAATGCAAGTTAATGACAGTCATATCCCGTGGCTATTCCAACATACAAAGTGATTATGTACATTCTCTGAGTGAATATTTAGAAAATAAAACAAATATTTCTCGCTAGAAATGTGATCAAAATCCATTTTTATGCAGAAACTAAGTCAAAATATTGATTTTTTTCACAAAAAATGAGAGAACTGTCCACCATGTTTTTTGTTCTGACCGCCGGGACCTTGAAAGTCACGTGACTTGGAACAAACCAATAGGAACAAATATCCATGGAATAGCCACGGGATATGACTATATATTATTATTATATATTAACTTGCATTGTAGCGAAGTCCGTGTCAGTTTCACGGAAATTTGAGTGATTCCGTGGCTATTCCACGGATTCCTGTGAGACCAGGTTCCTAATAATGATGCAGACGTATTTTAATTGGCGTTATCGGAAACCATGGTTCGTTTCATGCAGACACTAAAGGCTGTTGTGTTTCTATATGTTCTATATGTTACGCATTGACCAAACATCAGTGTGTGACCAGCTGAGAGTGAGAATGTGTGAACATGCAGTAACATAAAATATACAGTCGCTCTCTGTGCCATTATACATGTACAACACAGCGCAGAACTGATTCAATGCCAACATTCATTATTCAATGCAGAGAGATGATACATCTCTGAGAAATACATAAGTGCACTTCGCTTGATAAATTATAGATATTTAACCCGTATTTCCACGATATAAAACTCCCGATTAATCATGCAAGAACTCTCCATTATGCTGTTGCTCATTTTTACAGTAAAATGTTGCTCACGCTGTTGTTTTCTCAGGCTTAACGTGACTTGTAGGCAGGTAAGTTATTAGAGCGGAGCAGATCATTCCAGTAATGAGCGAGGTTACTGGGGGAGAGCGGAGAGATGTGAGGGGGCGGTGAACCTTTTAGCGTTATTAAAGCTTCAGGCGTCATGTCGCCGTGTCCGAGGGAACGCTGACAGCACGCTGGGACGAGGAAAAGAAGACGTGGAGGGACGAGGTGTGTTCATAAAGCTGATTGTCTGATAGGATGTAGAGTAATGAATTTCATGGCTGTTCATTCACTTAAAGGCCCTCGCGGTCTTCTTATTGACATGTGGGTTTCCACCATTGACTCTCTGCTGCATGTGATATACATCATCATCATCATCAGAAATTTTATTGAGTAGGATAAACCCATTGAGAGGAATCCTCTCGTTTCCGAGGGGGTCCTAAAGTACATTACAAAACAAAACACTCAACAATTTCAACCTGGTCTCACAGAAATCCGTGAAATAGCCACGGATTTCGCTTAACTCAAAATCCGTGGAATAGCCACGGATTCGCTCAAATTTCCGTGAAACTGACACGGATTTCGCTACAATGCAAGTTAATGCCAGTCATATCCCGTGGCTATTCCAACATACAAAGTGATTATGTACATTCACTGAGTGAATATTTAGAAAATAAAACATATATTTCTCGCTAGAAATGTGATCAAAATCCATTTTTATGCAGAAACTAAGTCAAAATATTGATTTTTCACTAAAAATGAGAGAACTGTCCGCCATGTTTTTTATTCTGACCGCCGGGACCTTGAAAGTCACGTGACTTGGAACAAACCAATAGCCACGGGATATGACTGTCATTAACTTGCATTGTAGCGAAATCCGTGTCAGTTTCAAGGAAATTTGAGCGATTCCGTGGCTATTCCACGGATTTTGAGTTAAGCGAAATCCGTGGCTATTTCACGGATTTCTGTGAGACCAGGTTCACAATTTACAGACATACAACAACAAAGACAACAGGCATCAACACAAACATAGCAAACAAAAAATGAACACAAGAATAATCACAACCTATCAATGGCCACAAGTTGTCCATAACATTAGCCTAGTAAAAATGAAAGAAGTAACAAATGAAAATGAAAAAAGAAAATGAAAATGAAAGAAGTAAAAAATATGACATAATATTATCTGAAACATGTGCAGTTTAACTCAAAATAAGAAGACAGGGCATATTTAAAACTATGAAAAGACGTCAATGGTCGTATGTTTAAAGGAAGATTATTATTATTTTTTACATTAAATTTAAAGTTTTAAAGTTAAACAGAAAGTTGCCCTAATTTTACATTCAGCAATATGTTGTGTGGGTTTTTTTTTTTTTTTTTTTTTAACATAGAATTCACTGTAATTTAATAATAATATTATCTGAAACATGTGCAGTTTAGCTCAAAATAAGAAGACAGGGCATATTTAAAACTATGAAAAGACGTCAATGATCGTATGTTTAAAGGAAGAGTATTATTTTATTTTATTATTATATGGATCGTATGTTTAAAGGAAGATTATTCCAGTCCGATGGCGCTTTGAACTCAAATACTTTTTTACCAATTGTTTTGTTCACTGTAGGAATGAAAAAGAAGTACTGAGATGAGTGTCGTAATTGATATGTTGAGGAATATGGAATCAAAAATTGTCGTAAATAGACAGGATAATTGCAATGTATACATTTAAAAATAAACTGTAGCCAGTGAATATGTCTTCTTATTTTGAGTGTGGGCCATTTGAGTGTGTTATACACTGTAAAACTTTTTACTGTAAAATTACAGTAAATTACTGGCAGCAGTTTCGCCAGTAAGTTACTGTAAAATGTGTAGTACCTCTACTGTTTTATAGAAATACAGGTCTGTTTACTGACAAACTGTCTCGTAACGCAGAAAAAAAATGGCATGACATTTAAATGTTTAACTCTAAATTATGTTACAACTAATCTATTTAAACTCTATATTAGGATTGCTGGAAAAACAAAACACTGTGATTATTTCAGCCCAGACAAAAAATAAATAAAATAAAACTTGTCTTCTTTTCGAAAAAAAAGACTTTATTTTCCTGACATGCTCAGCTGAAAACAGTAAATTCCTAAAAAAAAAAATATATAATTTTGATCGTTGGAATGCCTGAGCCTGATCATGATAACTCCCACAATGCATTGTTTTCACAGCAATATACTGTACAATCATAATACAGCAAGTTACTGTTAGAATTTGACTGTAAATTTACAGCAAAGTCTTACAGTGTACATGATACAGTGATGAGTGTAAAATAAACAACCAAGAACAAATCTACATAGACAGTTATATGCTGTGTTGAGGGGTAGAAGATTGGTTTTAGATGCATTTAGATAAACTACATAAGCGTAATACATGCACATCAACAGCCACACGGTATGAGAGCGTCAGTGAGAGACAATCAATGCCTAAACAAAAGCATTTCTGAGGATGTAGCCAGGCCAGTTGCTGTGGTGACAGGAGGACAGTAATGATGTTAAGCACCACAGAGACTCCAGGAGTGAAGGGCAGAAACAGCACTGCAGCAGCAGCACGGCAACCTGCACGGCAACCTGCACAACACACTCAGTACGGACTCATTCATGGTGAAAGTTACGCACTGCTGCTGCAGAACTAAATAACACCTGAGTACAGAGATTAGCTGCTGAATATAGTGGCTGTAGTTATCATGATGCAGAGCCTAAAACCCTATAATATTAACCCTATAGCAGGGGTCTCAAACTCAAATTACCTGGGGGCCGCTGGAGGCAGTATCAAAATGACCAAAAAAAGACCAAATTACAGAAAAAGACAAAATGACTGAAAAAACACTACATTACGTTAAAAAAATTACGTTAAAAAGACACAAAATGACCCAAAAAAATACACAAAGTGACCAAAAAGACACAAAATGATAGAAAAAAACTAAATTACTTAAAAAAAGACACACAATTACCAAAAAAGACACAAAATTATTAAAAAAAGACAAAATTACCCCATAAAAGTAATAAAAGGGACCTTCCACACACAACATGGTAAAGTGCCATTCATATAAAACTCACATTAAACTTTCATATCAAGGTGGGGGCCACAAAATATCGTGACGAGGGCCGCAATTGGCCCGCGGGCCGCGAGTTTGAGACCCCTGCCCTATAGTATACCAACCTGGTCTCACAGGAATCCGTGAAATAGCCACAGATTCGCTTCACTCAAAATCCGTGGAATAGCCACGGAATCACTCAAATTTCCGTGAAACTGACACGGATTTCGCTACACTGTAAAAAATGTTTGTTTAAATTACAGTAAAAAACTGTCAAATTGCATCAGAAATAGGTCGTAAAATTAGACATTGTACATCACCGTAGCAGATACTTTTAATTACTGTAAATCAAACAATAGTATAAAACTTTAAATTCTACCGCCATAAACTGTAGAAAACACACAGTTTTGCTGTAAAAATATAAAATTTTCATGTAAAGTTAATGGAGAAATACCATGATGAAACAATTATCCTAAAAGTAATGGGATTATTCTGTATAAATTACAGTTTTTGCTGATATTTACATTTACATACGCTCACTGTATTTTTTTACGGTGATGTTCTGGCAACCACAGCTGCCGGTATTTTACCGTAAATTAAACAGATTTTTTTTTACAGTGTACTATGCAAGTTAATGCCAGTCATATCCCGTGGCTATTCCAACATACAAAGTGATTATGTACATTCACTGAGTGAATATTTAGAAAATAAAACATATATTTCTTGCTAGAAATGTGATCAAAATCCATTTTTATGCAGAAACTAAGTCAAAATATTGATTTTTTCACTAAAAATGAGAGAACTGTCCGCCATGTTTTTTATTCTGACTGCTGGGACCTTGAAAGTCACGTGACTTGGAACAAACCAATAGGAACAAATATCCATGGAATAGCCACGGGATATGACTGTCATTAACTTGCATTGTAGCGAAATCCGTGTCAGTTTCACGGAAATTTGAGTGATTCCGTGGCTATTCCACGGATTTTGAGTTAAGCAAATCTGTGGCTATTCCACGGATTCCTGTGAGACCAGGTTCTATTATACATATAAACCTCAAAGCTGTTGGAGGGCATTTTTTGTTCTTTTTACATCTTACTCACTGTAGCCTCGTATTTCACTGCAATATATAAAATAAATATAAAATTCCTGCAGCTCTATGGAATCAGCACAATCATGGCTAGAATTGGAAACAACAAAATTTCTCTTGTGCAGAATAACACAGTTATAATAAAATTGGGTCTCCACATGCTATACATAATGAACTATTACAACCTCTACTGTCCTTTCCCCTCTGATCTGTGTAAACAGATTTTCAGTGAATATTGAGGTGCTGTGACCAATACAGTAATATAAAGCTAAACTTGTGTGGCGGCTCACTTACTTCTGGCCTCTTATTTAAACCTCTGAACCCCAACAAGCTGTTTCAGGGCATTTTTTAGCTCTTGCTACATTTTACTCACTGTGGCCTTGTATTTCACTGCAATATATAAAACATAGAAGTCCTGCAGCTCTATGGAATCAGCACAATCATGACTACAAGCTGGAACAACTTAAAAAATGTCTGAAATAGTTGAATAATTTACACATACAACACTTTTCCAAGTGCCCACAAGTGTCAAAAAACAACAACCTGGGTCTCCACATGCTATACATAATGAACTATTTGCATTTTTACAGCCTCTCCTGTCCTCTCCTCTCGGCTCTGTGTAAACAGATTTTCAGTAAATATTTGTCACGTGACCGTTCGTCTCAGCAGAATCAATCATGGCTTCACAGTGTCGCTGAGGAGCAGAATTTAATGTTTTTAGCAGGATCTAGTTATTCCACACAGTTTATTTTTAGCCACATTTTAAATGGGACATGTAGAATAAAGTGATTTTGACAGAAATCTCACAATTTTAAGCTTCATTTTGGTTTCTTTTTCTAAGAGATACTTTTGTAACTTATGGTGCATTCAATGACTGACAGAAAGGCCACATTACGACAATAATGCCTGTTTTTACAGTTTCTTTCTATGATAAATGGTGTGTTTTTGGCGACCGTTTATAGAAATAACAGGATTTTTAACAGGATCTAGTTATTACAAATGCTATATTTTTGGCACCGTTTTAAATGAGACATGTGGAATAAAATTAGATTTTGACAGAAATATCACAATTCTAAGCTTCATTTTGGTAATTTTTGTAACATGTGATCCGTTTGAGGACTGTCGAAAAGTTAAAATTTGGACAATAATGCCTGTTTTCACAATTTCTTTCTATGATAAATGCCACTCTTTTAAAGAAGACATACATTTCAATTGGCAGGATGGTGAGGTAAGCTGACATAACAGTCGTGACTGGATATTCAATATTTGGCATTGAAGAAGTCACAGTTTTAAATAATACCGTCAGACAAAATGTGCACATTGTCTGCTCCAAATATCACATTTTCAGGATTACCAACTGGGTGAGGTGTCAAACCAGCATCAGAAGAGATATAAAAGGAGATAATGAAAGCTTTGTGAGCTGTCAGAAAAAGATGTATCCGTTTTTTTGTCAGCACACTCTTTGAAAAAGGCGACAAAAGGGAGGAATCGAGGTCAGAGACAGTTTATGAAGTGTGATGAAGGGCTTTCCCTCGCTACTCGAGCTTCAGCAGCTCTGACAGATAAAGATCCAGGTGGGGAAGCCGGAGCAGGCGCACATGAAAGAGGACAGAGAAGGTCAGAGGAAGGCAGGAGGCCAGGATAAAATGTGGAGGTGTAAAGAGAGAGAGGAATGAGTCAGGTGGAGGAGGAGAGGACCAGATGGAGACAGAGAGAGAGGAAGGGAGGAGAGACTGTGACTGTGACTCTTTTTTGGTCATTTTGTGTCTTTTTTTTTAGACATTTTGTATCTTTTTTGGTCATTTTGTGTCTTTATTTGGTCATTTTGTGTCTTTTTTGGTCATTTTGTGTCTTTATTTGGTCATTTTGTGTCTTTTTTGGTCATTTTGTGTCTTTTTTGGTCATTTTGTGTCTTTTTTGGTCATTTTGTGTCTTTTTTTTAGTCATTTTGTATCTTTTTTGGTCATTTTGTGTCTTTTTTTAGACATTTTGTGTCTTTTTTAATTATTTTGTGGTCAATTTGTGTCTTTTTTTGGTCATTTTGTGTCTTTTTTTTGTCATTTTGTGTCTTTATTTGGTCATTTTGTGTCTTTTTTGGTCATTTTGTGTCTTTTTTGGTAATTTTGTGTCTTTATTTGGTCATTTTGTGTCTTTTTTGGTCATTTTGTGTCTTTTTTGGTAATTTTGTGTCTTTATTTGGTCATTTTGTGTCTTTTTTGGTCATTTTGTGTCTTTTTTTAGACATTTTATGTCTTTTTTTGGTCATTTTGTGTCTTTTTTTAGTCATTTTGTATCTTTTTTGGTCATTTTGTGTCTTTTTTGGTAATTTTGTGTCTTTATTTGGTCATTTTGTGTCTTTTTTGGTCACTTTGTGTCTTTTTTGTCATTTTGTGTCTTTTTTCATCATTTTGTGGTCAATTTGTGTCTTTTTTTGGTCATTTTGTTTCTTTTTTGGTCATTTTGTGTCTTTTTTTAGACATTTTGTGTCTTTTTTTGGTCATTTTGTGTCTTTTTTGTCATTTTGTGGTCAATTTGTGTCTTTTTTTGGTCATTTTGTGTCTTTTTTTTAGACATTTTGTGTCTTTATTTGGTCATTTTGTGTCTTTTTTGGTCATTTTGTGTCTTTTTTGGTCATTTTGTGTCTTTTTTGGTCATTTTGTGTCTTTTTTTGGTAATTTTGTGTCTTTATTTGGTAATTTTGTGTCTTTTTTGGTCATTTTGTGTCTTTTTTGTCATTTTGTGGTCAATTTGTGTCTTTTTTTGGTCATTTTGTGTCTTTTTTTTAGACATTTTGTGTCTTTTTTTGTCATTTTGTGTCTTTTTTTAGTCATTTTGTATCTTTTTTGGTCATTTTGTGTCTTTTTTGGTCATTTTGTGTCTTTTTTGGTCATTTTGTGTCTTTTTTTTAGTCATTTTGTATCTTTTTTGGTCATTTTGTGTCTTTTTTGGTAATTTTGTGTCTTTATTTGGTCATTTTGTGTCTTTTTTGGTCATTTTGTGTCTTTTTTGATCATTTTGTGGTCAATTTGTGTCTTTTTTTGGTCATTTTGTTTCTTTTTTGGTCATTTTGTGTCTTCTTTTTAAGACATTTTGTGTCTTTTTTTGGTCATTTTGTTTCCTTTTTTGGTCATTTTGTGTCTTTTTTTAAGACATTTTGTACCTTTTTTTTGGTCAGTGTTGAGTGACGGTTTTGTTTATAACATATAGAAGCACCTGCATACAGTATCTCTATTGTTCACAGTCCAGTTAGGTTATTACTGGCTGCCAGTGCAATACACTGTCACTGCATAATGTGGCTTACAGCTGAAGGGGAGGAGAGGCAGTAAAATAGCTCTGCTGTAACACTGCACATCTTTTTTTCACTAATGATTTATGTCATTATAACTGTGTTATTCTGCGATAAAGACATTTTTCAAGTTTTTCCACTAAATTCTGGGTTCCTCGGTGACACCAAGCCATGATTGTTTCTGATGAGATGACAGTCACACAACAAATACCGAACTTTCCAACAGTCCTTGAACGGATCATAGGTTACGGAAGCTTCTATTAGAAAAAGTGACAAAAAAGAAGCTTAAAATTGTGATATTTCTGTCAAAATCACTTTATTCTAGACGCCAAAAATAGACTGTGCCAAGCATCACGCAAGGATACCGAGTCACTTACGGAGAGCAGAATGGAGACTGACACAAATTGATGGGCCGAGACATTAAGAGGCTACAAGTGGAGCAGGCTCCAGAGAGGAATAAGCCAACTCCAATTTCATCTTTATGAATGAGTGAAGAGGCAGAGAGGGGGAATATACGAGAAACACGGGAGAGGAATAATGAAATGATTCCTCGCTTATTGCCGTCTTATCACGAGGATAGTAATGGATCAGCTGTGCAGAGGAGGTCGCACAGCTGATGAAAATTTGATGAGGAGGCAAAGGTGAATCCTTGCAAATGGAGCGTCAATCTGAGAACACAGAACAGAGAAAATAATATATACTTTATTAAATTACATTTATTTACAGAAGGTCAAGGTCAGCTGAACATCCTTTCTGACGGACCTGAGCAGGGGAACATGCAAGTTCTTTATTCAAACTGTGTAATGCAGACCTGGGCATTGGGCTTTTATTTTGAAAAAAAAAAAAGCAAACATTATCATTAGCACTAGAGCTAACAAGCACTTTTACGATAGTTAAGACAACAAATATAGCCACTAATATGTATGACAGAATAAAATAAACTTTAACAAACCTTGTGTCCTGTCAGTCAGCCACTATAGAAGCATTTTGATACTTTCTATCAACTTTATATGAATTACTACGCACTCGTTATTATTTACCGTTCGTTTTTCATTTAACCGTTCTACCGGTTATTTCCTGTCACTACCTTTCAAAATGAAAGCACCCGTTTTACACTGGACGGCACCTTTTCAAAAATAAAAGCATCACAACATTGTAAAACACCTTGAAAATGTACAAACATGAAAAACAAGCTATATAATACAAAAACATAAATATGAACCTTGCTAAAGGTCATTTACAGTTGTGTTTAATATAAATGGAAACGTGATATAGTGATTGGAGTATTTACTACTTTTTACTGCTGTATTTGATTTACTCCACATTAACAGTCTTATCATAACATGTATTCTTATCAGTAGCAGCTCAAAACCAGATAATTTACTGTATTTTATAAAGTGATTACATTAATATTGAGCAGAATTTAGTTCAGAGTTTTGGTCCGGCCCCTGCAACCTTCGTGATATTGGTCATGTGGCCCCTTGGGAAAATTAATTGCCCACCCCTGGTGTAATGGGTTAGGGTTTGATATTTGGTGGTTTGTGTGGAAAGTAAGTTGCATGTTCTTGTGCACATAGAGTGTAAATTCACTGTATAGAAAGCGAAGAAAATTGATCATTGCAGAAAATAAGCTCTGTGGCAAACACACGTTTCCGATGCTGACACGTTTTGTTCAGCAGGATAATCTTCACAAATGAACACCACTTTAATGATGTTTTAGTAAGTGCTAATGGAGCCGACAGAAGTAGAAAAACAACACGTCCCCATGACTTGAACGTTACTACCGTTAGCTTCAGATCTACAACGTCATTTAGCAGACGCTTTTATCCAAAGCGAATGTCATTATAACTGTGTTATTCTGAACAAAATACACTTTTGAGTTGTCACACTTCTAGCCATGATTGTGCTGATTCCAAAGCAGTCAAATACAAGGCCACAGTGATAATAATGTAAAACGAGCAAGAAACAACCTGAAATAGCTTTGGGTTAAGAGGGTTCATTTATCTTTAGGAACTTGCTGTGTGTCGGACAGATTTAGCAGTTTATTTCTAAAATATCCACCAACAACCTCTTGACAAACTCGGTTATAAACTTAGTACAAATCTGACTCTAATGCAGCACTTCTGGTGATTTTGCTTCATGACATGGAGGACAAACTGAAGACTATATTGTCCTATTTTTTTTAGATTCAGTTCTAATTTTGTATACTTAAGATGACAGGGAGTGTCCAAAAATAAAGCCAACAATAATCTTTTCAGCAATTACTCAGATTGCACTTTCAGCCCTTTTAAGTGGTCACCAAGACGTCAGAAAAAAGGAGAAAGATTGGCACTGTAAGCAAGTTAGTAAGCTGGAGAGTTACTCTATCTGACATGTGCAGCTGAAAAGCAAAAATATCCTCCGCTGCTGAAGAATGACGTGTGAGGTGGACATATCTCAACACACACACACACACACACACACACACACACATTTTTGTACTTCTATCTCTGTGAGGACCCTCATTGGAACAGTGAATTCCCTTGCAAGGTTATAATAGTTTTGGATTTTTCATCAGTTTTAGTTTTAAATTTGTTGTGAATTTTTGTTTTCAAATTCAGTTAGTTTTAGTTAGTTTTTAGAGTGAGTTTGCTAGTTTTAGTTTAGTATTTATTTTTGAAATGCTTTAGTTTTTATTAGTTGTAGTTTTTTGTAACGGGGTATTTGTTGGGTGGGAGATTAAAAGAGGTCACAGTAAATTTTTGCCTTTATTTCCTTTGTCTGATCCATCTTCATTATGTATGAAAAAAAGTTGACAGAGACGAAAATGAAGGACATTTTCACTATAATTTTAGTTAGTTTTGTAACCACACAATACAGTTTCAGTTAATTATCATTATCATGTAACCTTTAATCCTGAAAACAAAGTCTGAAATCTCAAAAAGCCTTTAAAGAAGTGAGGACCGGCTGAAATGTCCTCACTTTGCAAAAATGTCCTCACAATGTTGGTTAAAAACGTGTTGTGGTCCTCACTATGTAGGAAGAACAAGAACACACACACACACACACACACACACACACACACACACACACACACACATGTACATCAAGACCGCTCCCCGCATATTTTTTATAGATCCTGCTTAAGAAGACCTAATCCTGCACTCAGAGCACCTAAACCTGCATCACGTGTAATGACACTCTTTCATTTCTTGCCTGGTGATTTTACGGGTTTATGATGTAAGAAGTCATGAGTCATTGATGCAGATTTTAGTTTTCTAATCCTGCACGGCTGTGAGTTCTACTGTCAAACTTAAAGTCTGTATTAGAGAAGTGGACGTAGCCTCAGGGCTGGAAAGTAAAGTGCCCCTGAAACTGTATGTTTTCAAAAATACACCATTTGTTGGTTTAAAAATAAACCGGTAAAAACAGGCATTATCAATTATTAAAATTTGAACTTTTCCTACAGTCCTTTGACATAAGTTTCTGGTTCACTTTATTCTACATGTCGCATTTAAAAAGTTTCATAAATAAAATGTTTGTAATAACTAGATCCTGTTAAAAACATTAAATTCTGCTCCTCAGTGACACTGTGAAGTCATGATTGATTCTGCTGAGACCAACGGTCACACATATATATATATATATATATACATATATATGTGTGTGTGTGTGTGTGTGTGTGTGTGTGCGCAAAAGCTCTTCAGAATGAAACAGATCACTTTTGATACATATATGTTTTTATATTTTTTTATTTTTAATATTAAAACATACAACAATCGATTTTTCACTAATTTCTAGTATATGTGCAATAAAAATAGTCTCAGGAAAAACCCTATGTGCAATATCAATAATAATGAACGTTCAATAGCAGCCATGTAAGTATCTTGTGTATATAATGTGTATATATAATGTATGCATATGTAAGTATATAATGTATGTTTTTATGCAAATGTATTTTAACATTCTTTGTAACTCCCCCGTCTGTATCTTAAGCTGTTATGACGACTGAATTTCCTCACTGCAGGATAAATAAAGTCTTATTTTATTTAAAGGTTTGCACACAAATCCAAAAACACTGAGCTGTGTACACAGAGCTTCTGCTCACTCAGCCCATCCCCCACACATGCACCTCTGCCTCCTGGATCAATAAACAGAGGTCACATAAATTAAGTCGAAGTCTAATCTTATTTTGTAATTGCAGCAGATAGCATGTAGTTGACATCCATCAGCAGTGTGCAGGGAAGTCAAGTTGCAGAGAATGCAGATGTTCTCGCTGCAGGTGAGCTTTGAAATGTGACATTTTACAAAAACCTTGGCATGCAGTCACATCTCTAAAGGTAGAGGGTGCACTCATCTGATTCAGGCTAGAAGGTAAACAAGAATTACCTGATTACTGCACTGAGAGAACACCAGCTCCACCTTGAACATGTGAATTGCACTGTAGACCTTTTTTTTTTCCTGCACAGCTGCTTCCCGTCTCATGGCATTATTAGAGGGGGGAAGTGGAGAGCAGAAGATTTATATGGACATTTAGGGGTCACAGTTTAGAGGCTGAGTGTCAGCAGAGTCAATGGTCTGTTCAGTGGTTAGATCACACTGAAACACAGCGCCACCTAGAGGATCAAACTGCACACTAAGGCCTCTAGTGTGAGAAAACATACATGCAATACATGCAACATACATCCCCTAAAATCACACTGAGGGTATAGGTTTGGATATTATTTTGGTTTTCTGAGTGGTGTGAAAGGGACCAGCCCCCCGCTTAAGATTGGAAGGTGTCTCGCTTTCTTTAAATATATATTTCTGTATTATTATAATTATATATTATATCATTTTACTTGTAATTACTTTATTTATATTTTTCATTTTATTTTTATATTGTTTATCATCTATTATTACATATTATATTATATATATTATATTATATTATATACTGTACTATTATTATTATTATTATATACCGTCTAGTCACTATAGCATTGTTGCCATCATATCACCAGTTTAATTATTACCATCATCTGCCAACCATCCTATCAACTGATGTTCTTCTTTTTTTAACTTCTTAAGTGTCCTTGTTCTATTCTGTGCTTTGTTTTCTATTGTTGTTTTTATTTATGCTACCTCAGTATTTTATTGTATTGTATTCTATTGTATATTATTGTACTTGAATACCGGACTGCTGTGAAAAATGAATTTCCCTTCGGGGATGAATAAAGTAAAGTAAGTATCTATCTATCTATCTATCTATCTATCTATCTATCTATCTATCTATCTATCTATCTATCTATCTATCTATCTATCTATCTATCTATCTATCTGTCTATCTATCTATCTATCTATCTATCTATCTATCTATCTATCTATCTATCTATCTATCTATCTATCTAATAAGTTTTTGACTTTGGCAAGCTTGTGTTTCTGTGCATATTATTAGAGCTATTTTGATTTACCCCATGTGAGGGAATATGAGTTGTGGGGGTTGGAGTTTTGTGCATATCCTCTGTAACCTGTTTGTGATAAAAAATATAATATAAAAAAAAAAACAACATTTACAGTAAAATAGTGTTTTACTGGATTAAAACTTTATATATACTATATTTTTTTCTACATTGAGTGCAAATGCCATAAAAGAAAAAAATTAATTACTTAAACCATGAAAATTATAGATTTTTTTTTACAGTATTATTCAATTGCTTAATGGTTTTTGAATGTTTGCAGCAAATTTTATGTAAAAATAAATAAATGAATGAATTAAGGCAACTTTCTGTTTTCTTACAGTAAAACTTTAAATTTAACGTGAAAAGTGTTTTAAAAATAAACTGTAAAAAAAACCATACACTTAACATCATATTAAAGTTATATATAGTTATATATAAAGTTATATATATATATATATGTATATATATATATATATATTCCCTTTTTCCCCTTTTTTCGTATTATCTATAAAATAACTTACTTTTTACATTCTTTTATTTCATATTAAAGTTATATATATATATATATATATATATATATATATATATATATATATATTCCCTTTTTCCCCTTTTTTCGTATTTCTAAAGGAATTATCTATAAAATAACTTACTTTTTACATTATTTTATTTTTTTTACAGTGCACCCAGCACAGATTCACAGACTCAAAGTGGAAACAAGGTTGTGAATAAATGAGGAATTCAAACAGATGTTCCCTGCCGTGTCTAGCTAGCATTTCATCCTAAAGGATCAGACTCTGCTATACCACCTGCAGTCTTAATCTAGATTTCTTTATTCATCCACATATCATCATCCCACCTCCCACTGATGCTCTGTGGCTGTGTGCATGTAAAGTCTAGATGAAAAGATGATCCTGCACATTGGTCCAAAACACTGCCTGTTTATTAACATTTACTGAAACACTTCTTTATCAGTTGTCGTAACTTGTGAGTTGCTTTTCTATCAGACGAGAAAAATCTGCAGGCCATTAAATATGAAATGTTCTATGCATGAAAACATGAAACTCAGTATGAGGAGAGCCAGTTTCAAGAACACAATCACGTTAGCATCTAGTTTCAAGCTGGCGTGTGGCCACAGGAGCTTTTACAGGAATATGCAAACACAATCAGGACCTCAGTCCCATGCCTAATAAAATGAATGAAGGCAATACATTAACAAAGGTTAAAAGGATAAGCAGCATCCTTGGCTTGCTTCCCAAAATTAAGATTTAATGATTTTTATTCTCTGATAATCATAAAGTAGGTAAAGCTACAAAGCAAAACATGTGCATGCAGCATGATTTTCATAATTCTAGCATCGTGACTTTAAAGCTTAAGGACAAACCAAAATTCCCTTTGTTTCAAAATTACATCTTTTAATTATTTAATTCTGGTTCCACAGCAAAGCAACGTAAGATCATAATTTAATAAACATAGTTTTGCAGGTTCTTGATCATAAAATGTATTGGTCTAAAAAGTCAGTATTTCTCAATTTTATGCATTCTGTGTGCAACACACTGCAGTAAAAGTAAAAAGTAAAAGGGTACAATTTATAATAACTCATCAATAAATGGTTAATTGATAGTGGACTATAGCAATGCTTCCATTAGTTTGACCTTATTACATTTTTCATCTGGGATCTATAAAAGGGTGGTAATAATATTTAGCTAAATACAATTTATAATTGCTTTACAGAGAATTTATTCAACATTGAACAAGGTATTATAATCATCAGTTGCATCAGTTGAATACATAATTAAAAATAACAATACTAATTATTTAAATTAATGTAACAATAAATAAATAAATGTAAAGTTAATAATGATGGTAATTAAAAAAGCTCATGTTTTGTCTCCTGGACATCGTGCTGAACTCGCTGTTTACCTATTTATGTTTTGACCAAAGACACTCTGATTATTTATAACTATATAAAAGTCAGAAACCACTGAGACATATTTATTTGGAGCATCAGAGATTGTTTTGGTTGCTTGCCCTAAAATAGGTTTGTACTTTAATTATTCAACTCTGAGGCTGAAAAACAACAAAAACCTGCACCACTTTTCCTGTGCCGGCCCCCCTCAGTGCTCAGTGATTCCTCTCCATCTGTTTAGTTTCTCTTTCTGTGTTAACAGCTTCAGATTTACACCCTGATGACATTACACTGTCGCGTCCACCATGCGACTCTTTTTCAATTAGCAGCTCTCAGCACGGGCACCAACAACCAGCGGGGTGCTACCTGAAAATAAAATTAAATCTGTGTTCCGCCGCTCTCTAGATGAGGTTGATTCTAAAGGACAATTAGTTTAACAGGTCAAATTGTCCTTTTTGTTGCATAAAATCACCTGAGTGTGGAATATAATGCTGCTTTTAGCTGTTTGCACCCATGCAGAGGGGTTAAATCTCCACCACAGAGGAAGAAGCAGCGGGTGGATGTCTGCTATTTGTCCCCCCTGAGCCACCAGATGTTGCTGTAGTGCAGAAACCGCCTGCAGAGACTCACAGAAGGGCAGACCGGCATCTGGAATACTTTTGTTTAAAGCTGCAAAACAAGCTGTATTTCTTACTTCCTGCAAAGGCAGCATTCTGCAGAAGTTTAGACAAGTAAAAGGTCTGACTGATGTTTCTGGACAGATACATCTTGCTCCAGAGAGAAAAAGGACAAACTGTTACCACTTCAGATTGGAAAAAAGTGCGTCCACCTCTTGCCCAGAGCTCAACCACATGTGGAATTTCTCATCTGTGTGTATTTTCACCATTTACACATTTGCAGGGTAATCTTTCCCATGTTCTCCCACACACACCCAGCTATCTGTCATCTGGTTGAACATGAACAGTAACAGCCCAGTGGCTCCCCTCCCCGCCGGGTCAACCAGTTCACTGTACGTCCACCAGGCATGGGAAAGAACTGCTGCCAGTGGTGGAAAAACAGTACTGCTTTACTTAAATAGAATAATACCTGAGTGTAAAAGCAGCTTTTATCAGTTTAAGTGTACGCTATATTTAGAATATTTCACCCATGTTATCTTGCTGTCAAACAGCCCTTTCTGATGGGGAACTGAAGCCATTTTTTCTTCACAACCACCAGAATCCTTTGACAAAAACTGTAATTTTACACTATATTAAGTTGTTAAAATTAGCCCTATCTTGACAACAATTAAATGCTGCTTAAATAAATGCATTAATAATAATAATCTAATAATAGATAGATAGACAGAATAGAACAAGGACACTTAAGAAGTTAAAAAAAGTAGATCAGTTGGTAGGTTGGCAAGATGGTAATTATAATTATACTGATGATATGATGGCAACAATGCTATAGTGACTAGACAGTATATAATAATAATAATAATAATAATAATAATAATAATAATAATAATAATAATAATAATAATAATAATAGTACAGTATATAATATAAAATATGTAATAATAAATAGTAACAATATAAAATAAAAATAAATAAAATAATTATAAAATAATTATAAATAAAATAATACAATATATAATATATAAATATATAATAATAGTAATAGTAATAATAATAATTAAAAAAAGGCCAGTATAATATGATATATAATATATAAATATATAATATATAAATATATAATAATAGTAATAGTAATAATAATAATAAATAAGGCCGGTATATTAATAATAGTAGTATATAACAGTATATAGTAATAATAATAGTAATGTCAGAAACAGTATATAATAATAATAATAATAATAATAATAATAATAGTAATAATGATAATAATAATAATAATAATAATAATAATAATAATAGTAGTAGTAATAATATTAATAACATAGCAAAGTGTCATGCGTAGATTAATATATTTGGAATACATAAAAAATCTGAGTGGGTCCATTCTGCATATCAAGTACTTTTACTTTAGATACTTTAAGTACCTTCTGATGCTGATACTTTTGAACTTCTACTTCAGTAAGTTTTTAATGCAGGCTTTTATTTGAAGTGGAGTCATTTCACAGTGTGGTATTAGTACTTTTACAAGAGTAAAGGATCTGAATACTTCTTCCACCACTGCCAGCCTCTCACCCAATGTCAGAGTTTGGATAATTTTTAGTGTATCTGTTTTTTTTTTGTCTTTGTTTTATTTACAGATTTAACTATTTCTGTACATTATCTCTTATACAGCAGCAACTGTAACATAAGCATTTTTACCCCTGGTAATTTATCCCTGGGGATAAACAAGTATTTCTGATTCTGATTCAGACTTTGATAAGCACTTAAGGATAGTAAATTAAATAATCAAACAAGCGGCTGAAAAACGATGTCAAGCTAAAAATGCCGAAAACTGCAGTTCCTATAATGGCCATTAGAGGCGAGCTCTAAAAGTGAGTCAGGCAGAAAAAAAACGTTTATGGTAACTGTACAGGGTGGGGATTTTATAAAATGTAATTGTTATTATCATCTGTGAAGATTATATTCAAGCTTAAAATGATCATAATAATAATAATAATGATATAATTATACAATTAAGGGCGTGGCTGTTTAGAGTGACGTGTTTCAGCCTCAGTTCACCTACGCTTCACCTTATTCTCCATTTTATGACGAGTCAGGTATTGCCAAGAAAAGGATGGTCAGATCCACCCACACTGCGCTTCATTTTTTTTTTTTTACCTGTGGGATAACATATACATATATTGAATTCAGTTAAGTGGCAGAATCACCTTTTCTCTTTGTTTGATATGTGTTAATTTAGGCATTTTAAACCTGCCATACGAAAAAGACTACTTCTGATTTACTGTTTAAATCTATAAAGACAAGTAGGTCAAGGCTTTTTTGTGTTCTTTTGAGGCTGACTTGGTTGATTAGACAGTAAATGATTTACTTATTGTAATGCTTGAATTCAAACAATGAAAGACAAAGAGTCTGCTGCTGCTGAACTTTCATGCGGTCACAGTTTGTGTGTAGTGAAAGAGGAAATACTCTGCTGCCACCAAACCACCCTACGCTTGTGACAATTATTAACCCTGTAGATGTTCTCTGGTTGAATATTAGATTATTTGTTTTTATGGTTGAAATGATGCAAAACATAGCTGACACAAACATGTCCTGGTACTTTATAACGCCTACACTGCAAAAAAAAGAAAAGTTGGGTGAACTCAATACTTCAAGGTAACAAACTTCGATAAAATTTTAAGTTGGACAATTAAACTAAATATTTTAAGTTTTGTTTTTGAGTTTGCTCAACTCAACTGTATATTACTAACTTATAATTTTACATTGTAATAACTTTTAATCCTTACTTCTGCTAACTTCTGCAATGTGACGATTGTAACGCCGCTATGAAATGTCAGCTAATGTTGCAACCACAAATTTGAGTTAGCATTGATACGCTAATGGCTACTCTTGTAGCTGTAACAAGCGGCACCGCTAACATCAGTTAGCCACTAGCATCTGTTAGCCACTAGCATCAGGTAGCTGCTAGCATCAGTTAGCCGCTAGCTTTCGCTAATGACCAAATTTCACTGCATTTCCCAACAAAGAAATAAGAGTTATCAGAACTATTGTCCCTTGTTGTGAACCCCAACTTAAAGATATAAGTAACAACAACTCAGCAACTTGTTTTTGAGCAGACAACTGGCTTCCTTTGTTGTGCTAACTTACATTATTGCCCTAAATGTCAATAATTTATATTTCCAAGTTTTACCAACTTAAATCACTGTTTTAGGCCAAAAAATACAAGTTGGCTTTTTTTACAGTGTACATATTTATGGCCCTCGGGCTCAGTCGTTGTTTTCACACAGTTGCCAACTCCTCACAATGTTATCACATGTGATGTCACCGTTATATCATCATCCCTCATGTCCTGACTCGCTCCTGTTAACGAGGCCTTCTTCCGTGGAATGTCGGGAGGGAGTGTCTGTCTTTTTGTCATGAAACTGCCTGATGCACAACTGTAGCCTGCTGAAACAGTACACAGTAAAAAAAAAAAAAAAAAAAAGAGTTATTTTACCTAAATGTACTGTATTATTCAGCAGGGTAACTGCAAGTGGCATCAAATAAAAATAAAGAAATTGATGTTTAAATCTGCATAAATGGACATTATAGATTTTTTTTCACAGGATTATTTAATTGCTAAATGGTCTTGAATGTTAAAGGACAATAAATTATATATTTAAAAAAAAAAAAAAATCCAAATCATAAGAAAATTATGTTAAACTTAAATTATGTATGGTCTTTTTTTCTACATTAAGTGCAAATGCCATAAAAAAAATACTTTTATTACAAATATTAACCATAAAATAAAGGTTGAAATCTGTAAATTATATATAATATATACTATAATTGAATTGCATAATGGTCATGAATGTTAGATTACAGTTAAAATACACATTACATTGCTGAATGTAAAACTAAGGCAGCTTTCTATTTCTTTCATAGTAAAACTTCAACACTCAAAAGTTTTTTTTTTGTTTTTTTTAAGTCTGGCAGCAAAAGTTTCCAAACACTTTTCCCCCATATCTATATATATATATATATTTAAATACAGATATTTACTGTATATTGCCCTTATTTTTTTAAATAATTATCTGTAGAATAACCTACAGTTGTTACTGTTATTTGCTAGCAGACTTTTTTTTTTAATTTTTTTTTTTTACCATTTTATATGTTTGTTGTTTGTTTTATATGTTTTTTTGTATGCAAGAACAAGAGTCAGCTCCAGATGTCTGAATTTACATTTTTTTCTACATTCTGCATTAAGTGCAAATGCCATAAAAAAAATAAATTACTTTTATTACAAATATTAACCATAAAATAAAGGTTGAAATCTGTAAATTATATATAATATATACTATAATTGAATTGTATAATGGTCATGAATGTTTAATTACAGTTAAAATACACATTACATTGCTGAATGTAAAACTAAGGCAGCTTTCTATTTCTTTCATAGTAAAACTTCAACACTCAAAAGTTTTTGTTTTTGTTTTTTTTTAAATCTGGCAGCAAAAGTTTCCAAACACTTTTCCCCCCATATCTCTATATATATATATTTAAATACAGATATTTACTGTATATTGCCCTTACTTTAAAAATAATTATCTGTAGAATAACCTACAGTTGTTACTGTTATTTGCTAGCAGACTTTTTTTTTTTTTTTTTTTTACCATTTTATATGTTTGTTGTTTGTTTTTTTGTATGCAAGAACAAGAGTCGGCTCCAGATGTCTGAATTTACATTTTTGAAGAAAAAAAAATGCAGTGATGTGTCATGACCCGTTCCTCTGCTTCCTCTTTATTGTGTCTTGACATGAGACTCAGCAGAGAGGAAGAGATTTACATTCCACAGCTGCCTGTTTCACTTTCAGACACAAACATCATCCATTTGAATAAAAAAGGGCAATAAATAATCTCCTACATGTGCTTCACTGCTCTCTAATTACTGTAACTCCCTTCCTGTGCTCCCTCAAACTTGCACTGTTCTCGAGGATTTTTATCATCCCTCCCTCCCTCCCTCCTTCCTAATCCTGTCTCATTCTTTAGTGGTAGAGGGAGAAATTTGGAGAATTCCTTTCAGTGACCACACCAAACTCTCCAGTCACATGCCCTCTTTTTCCTTCCCGTCCTTCTCCTAAATAAGGAATTACAATTTGAGTGGGGAAACTGAGAAAGAGCAAAGGGGCGGGCCGTAGAGTGAAATAAGAGGACGTGAAGGCAAATCTCCCTCTCTCTCTTTCTCTCTTTCTGTTGAATCTGGTGAAGTCATATTTCAGTCGAGGGTGTTTGCTGTATTTACGCTGGTTAGTCTTGTGTGGTGAACTCTGCACTGTGTTGTAAGGAAGAAGAAGAGCGGGATCACAGCAACACAAGCCCCTAACCCACCTGTATTCACCTGAAAGATACTACACAAAGTAAGTGCTGTTTTCTCTCTTTCGCCTCATTCATCAATCTCAGTTTTCTGGTTTCTCACTTGCAGTCACAAGTCTGTGTTGCTTTAAACTCTGTGCAGGAAATGTAAAAAAAGAAAAAAAAAGAGTGTAATGTATCATAAACCGCACCCTTGCTCTCTCTCTTCCTTCCTCTTCATGTTTGATCAGAAAAGACTGTTTAGTCTTTCTGTGTGGATAACTTTCTTTCTGTCTGATGCCCCACTAGAGTGTACATTCTTGTGTTATATAAGCTTCTGTTATCAGGCCTCAAAGCATCCGAGGTCCAGACAAATCTCTCATCAGACAGCCTTCAACATGTCTCATAGACGTCATTTCTAGTTAAACATATGCTGAACACCAGGCAGCCGCTTCAGGACATGGCAGTAAAACTCTGCATGTGTTTGTCACATATGTCACATCACTTTTATGGGCCATGGTAAAGTTTTATGTGCAGGCGAGAGCTTTAGACTGTGAGATAACTTATAGAATAGGGCTGTTCTCTACTATCTGCAGTGATAAGCAGTTTCATGGCATCTTCTTTTTTTTTTTTGCTCTTTTTTTTCATTTTACTCACTGTGGCCTTGTACTTCAGTGCAATATATAATATATATATATATATATATATATATATATATATATATATATATATATATATATTATATCGTGTTATATCGGATATCGTGTTGCTCTATGGAATAGAGGCTAGAAGTGGGAACAGCTCAAAATGTCTTTTAACACAGTTATAATGACAAATCATAAAAAAAAGAAAAATGCAAGTTGAATTTCTCTGATTACGCCTTTTTTAATTATTATTAAATGCAATTTATATATACAACACTTTTTAAAGTGCCCAAAAGTCTCATGAATATTGGAAAAAAGAAAAAGGATCTCCACATGCTATACATATTGAACTATTTGCATTTTTACAACCTCTACTCACAGCCTCTCCTGTCCTCTCCTCTCTGGTCTGTGTAAACAGATTTTCAGTGAATATTTGTCATGTGACCGTTCGTCTCAGCAGAATCAATCATGGCTTCACAGTGTGAAAAATGAATGTTTTTAACAGAATCTAGTAATTACAAACGCGTTATTTGGCGACGTTTCAAAAGTGATTTTGTTTCGGTTACTTTTTTCTAACAGAAACTTTCGTAACCTATGAATCAATCAAGGACTGTTGGAAAGTTCAAATTTCAATGATAATGCCTGTTTTTCCAGTTTCTTTCTTTGATAAAAGGTGGGGGTGGGGCTCAGAGGAACAGTCAGCAGCAGCCGGGAAACCCTGTAAAAAATAAACGTATGAATTAGTTTCTCTTTAGTGTTCACATCCCAAAAGTCTAACGAACGACCAAACAAAATGACTCACAGATCAAACTATGATGGGTTGAGAAAAGTATTTATTTGACTCAGAGAGTAACCACAGGTGAAGATGTTTGTTGCAACAACAAGAGAGTTGTGAAACATCTTGTAACGGATATCTGCGAGTTACTATGATACAGAAGTTGAAGAATTTGGGCGGGGGTGAGAACGATGGATACAAGAAGTGGAGTTGCATCTGAGTTAACCCTCAAGTAGCACACAGGAGCTGATCACTGGGCTCAGAAAGACTGTGTGACGGAAAAACAGAGGGTAATGGAAAAGGAATAGATATTAAAGTCAGTCACTTTAATCAGTCGTTTTTCAATTGAAAAAAATCCAAAATAGTTCAATAATTAAAGATTACAGAGTGATATCTTACAAAATAACCCAGTACAGAGTAGTCTTGAAACTTCTTTGGTCAGATGATATCTGTGTTCAAGCCTTTTTGTACACAGAAAAGTACTTTTTGTCAGTTCAGAGTGTAATGTATTTGAGTAAAAATCATTTGGAGGAAAAACTGGTGGTGGCATTTTACACTGAATGCTTCCATTGACATGATGGGTATAGAATAAAGTAGAAAAAAAATTAAAATAAAATAAAATACTGTTGAAATCAGTACGTCTTTAAGCGTACTCGTATCAGATCTAACTCCAGGACATGTAAATATACACTATAAAAAAATTGTTGAAAATAAAGTCGGACAGATAGTTTCTTTAAAAGTAAATATCTGTATTTTTTAAATGAATATTTACTTTCAGATATGTTATGTGTTTTTTTTTGTATTTTTACATAAAATTCACTAATTAACAGTAGTTTATCATTCATGACCATTGAGCAATTTGTACTTAATGTAGAAAAAAAACAAGAAAAACCTTGTTAAATAATACAGTTAATATCTGTATTTTAAAAACATATATCTGTAGATAACTTTTTTTTACTTGATGTGACAGTGCGTGTTCAGCAACTGTTTTACTGTTTTTTTCATGATTTTTCTTTACAATAAATATAAAGTTTTACTGTTAAATAAACAAAAAGTTGCCTTAATTTTACATTCAGCAATATGTGTATTTTTTATACATCAAATTCAATATAATTTAACATTCAAGACCATTATGCAATTGAATAATCCTGTAAAAAAACACATATAATGTTGCATCATATTAAATCACAGATTCAAACTTTTATTGTATGGTTAATATTTGTAATAAAAGTATAAATATATTTTTTCATGGGGTTTGTACTCAAGAAAATACAAGAAAAACCCTGTAAAATAATAAAGTATATTTCTGTCTTTTTTTTTTTTTACAGTGTAGTACTGAGTAGATAACAGACCCATTATGGAAGCCAGCCATGTGGTGTCATGTTGCTAAAGTACACAGAGCAAAAGTCATTTCAACAAGCTGCTGAATAATAATCTCACTGCAACACATTTAGATTAATTAAAAATTTATGTAAGTAATGTAAGTTAGCACAACAAAGGAAGCCAGTTGTCTGCTCAAAAACAAGTTGCTGAGTTGTTGTTACTTATATCTTTAAGTTGGGGTTCACAACAAGGGACAATAGTTCTGATAACTCTTATTTCTTTGTTGTGAAATTCAGGAAAGCACTGAAATTCTGATGCTGGCGGCTAACTGATGCTAGTGGCTAACTGATACTAGCGGCTAACTGATGCTAGCCGCGCTGCTTGTTACAGCTACAAGAGTAGCCATTAGCGTATCAATGCTAACTCAAAATAGTGGTCGCAACATTAGCTGACATTTCATAGCGGCGTTACAATCATGCTAATTCAGCACATTGCAGAAGTTAGCAGAAGTAAGGATTAAAAGTTATCACAATGTAAAATTATAAGTTAGTACAACTTACAGTTGAGCTGAGCAAACTCAAAAACAAAACTGTAGCCTGTTGAAACAGTACACAGTAAAAAAAAAAAAAAAAAAAGTTATTTTACATAAATATACTGTATTATTCAGCAGGGTAACTGCAAGTGTCATCAAATAAAAATAAATAAATTGATGTTTAAATCTGTATAAATGGACATTATAGATATTTTTTTCACAGGATTATTTAATTGCTAAATGGTCTTGAATGTTAAATGACAATAAATTATATATTTAAAAAAATCCAAATCATAAGAAAATGGTGTTAAACTTAAATTATGCTCCAGAAATGTATGGTCTTTTTTTCTACATTCTGCATTAAGTGCAAATGCCATAAAAAAATAAATTACTTTTATTACAAATATTAACCATAAAATAAAGGTTGAAATCTGTAAATTATATATAATATATACTATAATTGAATTGCAAACTCAAAAACAAAACTTAAATAAAATATTTAGTTTAATTGTCCAACTTAAAATGTTATCAAAGTTTGTTGCCTTGAAATTTTGAGTTCACCCAACTTTTCTTTTTTTTGCAGTGTATGAGCAATGCATGAAGTAGTTTATGGTGCAATGTTTAGTAACCTCAGCAGCACACAGCTGTTTATCGTCAGCTTGGTTTTTGTGGGGTGTTTTAGCCGTGACTCTATGGTTACAAGATGTTCCCAGTAACTACTAGGCCGCACCCAGTCCATTTCTTTAAGTGTACAGGTCGCCATAATCTCACAAAACACACACTCAAACACCATTAGACACACTCTGCTTGAAAGGTTTGCAGAATCACATTAGGAGTGGATCAGTCATGCAAATAGATAAGGACAGTGGCATGACCCTCACTGTAAAAAAAAAAAAAAAAGAAAGTCATTTTACATAGGTTTACTGTCTTATTTTATAGGGTTTTCAGGTGGTTTTCTGTGCAAATGCCATAAAAAAATACTTTTATTGCAAGGTCTTTAATGTTAAATTACAGTACATTCTATGTAAAGACAAATACATAAAATACACAATATATTGCTGTATGTAAACTTTTAATTAAATGTCAAAAAACATGTTAAATAAAATAATTTAAAAAAAGGTTAAAAAAAAAAAAAAAAAAGTCTGGCAGCATAAGTTGTCAAACTCTTGCAGTCAATAAAAACTTTAATTATTTTCCAGAAATTTACTGTACTACTACCCGCAGATTTGCCACTTTAAATCTCTTAAATCTGCAACTTTTTTTCTTGTAGACTTGCCACTTTAATCTAGTAAATTTACAACTTTTTTCTCGCAGATTTGCCACTTTAAATCACTTAAATCTGCAACTTTTTTTCTTGTAGATTTGCCACTTTAAATCTCTTAAATCTGCAACTTTTTTCTCGCAGATTTGCCACTTTAATCTCGTAAATTTGCCACTTTTTTCTCGACCCCATTTTGATATCCACTGAAGTTACTGAATATAGTTCTTCGCCTGATAAAGGGTTAAGAGAACAAAGTGCAGATGAGACTTAGTGTGACAGAGTTGACTTCATCCTTCATTGTTGGCTGCAGCAGGACTCAGTGGTGATGTCTGCAGCTGCTGATGCTCTCTGGGCGTGCCGGGACAAAGCAGATGGAGCTCGTGTGATTGAGAAACAGATTGTTGAAGTGGTCGAGCGTTAGTTATTTACATCACCCTTGTTGTTGACTGGATTTGGAGTCACTTAGCGGACAGGAAGTCTCTTCTCCACATGCCAATAAAACCGCTGGAAGCTCAGACAATGAACAGAACCACAAGTGTGATCTATGGCAGCGAGGGCTCCAGTGTGGAGCTGAGAGACACAATGACGATTTGTCAAACTATCAGCACATATTGTGCAACACTAAGAAGTCTCTGTTTTGCAAGATATGTAATAGGTGTGCAATGTGGATTATGCTGTATGTTAAATCCAGTTTTAAAAAGAAAACTCTTGCACAATCCTCCAGCCTTATGCAACAAAAAATGTGGTTTGTTTTAATTTTGTAAAGAAAGAATCATTTTAACTACTTAATATGCTGTTATGAGGTTTAATTTGAAGTTTAAGTTTAAGATGCACAATCCTCCAGCCTTATGCAACAAAAAATGTGCAGTTTCCTTATAGTTGCAGAACAAATACATGCCAGGAATTTTAAAGTATCAAAAGTAAAAGTACTCGTTATGCAGAATGTACAACTCAGATTGTTTTATATATTGCAAATATATTATAAGATTATTTGTATTGTTGTATTTCTGTAAGCAGTGTTTTAATTTTGTAAAGAAAGAATCATTTTAACTACTTAATATGCTGTTATGAGGTTTAATTTGAAGTTTAAGTTTAAGATGCACAATCCTCCCGCCTTATGCAACAAAAAATGTGCAGCTTCCTTATAGTTGCAGAACAAATACATACCAGGAATTTGTATGCATATACTTCTGCAGAAAAGTATCAGCTATAAACATCTCCATATGTTATCTGCTTTCATAGAAATTCACGTCACTGAATTGCGTAACTCAGTTATCCAGATCTGTTAAATCAATAACTGCAGCGTGAAGGTTTAACATGCAACGTCTCATGCTTTCATGATTAAACAGGCTTCATGGAGACTGTTGTTTCTTTTCTCCTTTTTTTTTTTTAGCTTAAAGGTCGTTCCCATGGTGCACAGCAGTGTGTTGTTTTGTTTAGAGTCCTGTATACACATAGTTACCTTTGTCAGGGAGGGAGGAAGGAAGTGACAGCTGAATGAGCAAACAGGATGCAGGGAGCGGGGAGCGGGGCGGGGCTGCTGAAGCCGACAGGAAGCTCATACTGCATTAATAAGTGCGATAGGCCAACTGTAATTACTTGCAGCAGGGTTGTAATTCTTTAAGACATTTAACATTTTCAGCTTCCAAGGTACAAAATGTCTTTAAATCTGGACCTTAGCATGGATAAGAATGAGAATTAAATGTGCTCTGCTGCTTTAAGCACAGACACATGCACATCTGTCCTTGATGCTTCACATTGACCACATTAATAATAATAAAGGACTAGTGCAACATTTTGTGCAACATGATTCAGTTCTTTGCTTATCGGTGAATGAAAAGTTTTCATTATCTGTTCTGTCCAAAGGTAACAAAAAAGCCGACATTTGTGAATGAACGTATGATAATGACAAACTATAGTTTTAAAGGGTTTTTTATGTGCTGTTGTTTGGCTGGGAGCAGTAACTTCCTGGAGTTTAATTGCAGTTTTTTACACAAAAACGCCATAATGTGTTGATTACTGAGCTTTGGAGGTGCTCGTTAGCAAACCTATTAACTTTTAGTGGTGGAAGAAGTATTCAGATCCTTTACTTAAGTAAAAGTAGTAATACCACACTTTGAAATGACTCCACTACAAGTAAAAGTCCTGCATTCAAAACTTATTGAAGTAAAAGTACAAAAGTATCAGCATCAAAATGTACTTAAAGTATCAAAAGTAAAAGTACTCGTTATGCAGAATGTACAACTCATTGTTTTATATATTGCAAATATATTATATTTGTATTGATGTATTTCTGTAAGCAGTGTTTTAATTTTGTAAAGAAAGAATAATTTTAACTACTTAATATGCTGTTATGAGGTTTAATTTGAAGTTTAAGTTTAAGATGAAGTTTAATCACTTGAAATGTATCATGTTTTTTATGAAAGTAACTGAAGCCTTCAGCTAAATGTAGTGGAGTAAAAAGTAGAATATTTACCTCAAAATGTAGTGGAGTAGAAGTATATAGTTACATAAAATTGAAATACTCAAGTAAAGTACATGTACCTCTAAACTGTACTTAAGTACAGTACTTGAGTAAAAGTACCTTAGATGGTTCAAGCAGCTTTTATGCAAAGCTAAGCTAACTAGTTCTTGCAGCTTCATATTTAATACACAGATATGAGAGAGATATCAATTTCCTGCAGCTCTATGGAATCAGCACAATGGTGGCTAGAAGTGGAAACAACTTTTGCCACTTCAAGCTGAATTTAATGTTTTCAACAGGATCTACTTATTCCAAACTGTTTATTTTTGGCAACGTTTTCAATGAGACGTAGAATGAACTAATTTTGACACAAAGTTCCGCAAATTTCAACAACACTGCCTGTTTTTACAGTTTCTCTCTTCTATAAACGGTGCATTTTTGGCGATCTCTTAAAGAAAGCACACGTTTCAATCCCACATGAGGGGTGGTGGGGTTCAAACATGTTTTTAACCTTAACTAAACAAAAGTTTGAACAATAAATTTGCTTCTTGGGCAGGTTAGGACCAGCCAAAATCTGCTCACTTTGAATAAGTTTAGGCTGTGATAACACAAAATAGAAACACATCCACGCACATGTGCACACATCAGGAGAAAATGTGACTAAAATCTTTGTTTGTTCTGACTGCAGGCCAACACTGTGGGTGTGAGCAGGGCAGGGATTTAAATGTGAATGTGGTTACATCGATCAAATATTCATACTGAAAAGGACACAATACACCGACAAGGAGTAAAGTTTGCTAAGCCACCTGCCAGTCTAACACTAACTTCCCCTCCCAACAGGATCAGCATGGCAAACAGAGGTCCTTCCTATGGTCTGACCCGGGAGGTGCAGTCTAAGATTGATAAGAAATACGAAGCAGAACTGGAGGAAAGGTTGGTGGAATGGATCGTCGTCCAGTGTGGCGTGGACAAGCCTGCGCCAGGAAAGATTGAATTCCAAAACTGGCTCAAGGACGGAATTGTGAGTGTTTTTTTTATTTTTTATTTAACCTTTATTTAACCAGGGAATATCCCATTGAGATTAAGAACCTCTTTTTCAAGGGAGCCCTGGCCAAGAGGCAGCAAACACAGAATACAGTTACATATTTACATAACATACAGACCTTAAACACGTCATGAGAAACAAGTGCATGTTATTGTCTTAGTTTGGATTTAAAAGTGCTCAAAGAAACAAATTCAGTTAATTTCCATTCTTTCTGGAGCATATTCCAGCATAAGGTGCAGAGTAAACAAATGCCCTTTTACCCAACTCTTTACGAGCATAAAGGGACAGAAAGCAACAATTGATCTTGTGTTGTAGTTTGCATGAGTGTAATTCCAGCATTGTTAGTGTACAGTTTATTTAGAGGGATCTGCTTTGTGTAGGTGCTGAGTGAGCTCATCAACAGCCTGTATGGAGACAAGAAGCCCATCAAGACCATCAAGAAGTCCGGCATGGTCTTTAAACAGATGGAACAAATATCCCTGTTCCTCAAAGCTGCAGAAACCTATGGAATCACCAAAACTGACATGTTTCAGACTGTAGACCTATTTGAAGGTAAGACAAGAAGAAGAACTCATCCGTGTTATCACAGATGTACCACAGGTCAGGTCCTCTGTCTGTATCTGGTGAATGCTCTCTTCATGTGAGGTTGTTGCATGTTTTCAGGCAAAGACCTGGCTGCTGTCCAGAGGACCCTGATGGCTCTGGGCAGCCTGGCTGTCACAAAGGACGATGGGTGCTACAAAGGAGACCCTTCCTGGTTCCACAGGTGAGTTTAGGCGTCTTTCCACTGAGTACTTTCTGAGTACTTTTTGAAGTACTGAGTGTTTTGGCTACGCCCACTAGTTAGTTACCCTCGGCCTCTGTTCCCATACAGGTATTTTTGTAGCGGCTAACCAACAGAGTTCCAATGTGACAACAGACCGACACGGCAAGCAGCGTTGCCAACTTAGCGACTTTATCGCTATATTTAGCAACTATTCAGACCAACATGGTCTCACAGAAATCCGTGAAATAGCCACGGATTTCGCTTAACTCAAAATCCGTGGAATAACCACGGATTTCGCTTAACTCAAGGAGTTAACTCAATCGGTGGAATAGCCACGGAATCGCTCAAATTTCCGTGAAACTGACACGGATTTCGCTACAATGCAAGTTAATGACAGTCATATCCCGTGGCTATTCCAACATACAAAGTGATTATGTACATTCACTGAGTGAAGATTTAGAAAATAAAACATATATTTCTCGCTAGAAATGTGATCAAAATCCATTTTTATGCAGAAACTAAGTCAAAATATTGATTTTTCACTAAAAATGAGAGAACTGTCCGCCATGTTTTTTGTTCTGACCGCTGGGACCTTGAAAGTCACGTGACTTGGAACAAACCAATAGGAACAAATATCCATGGAATAGCCACGGGATATGACTGTCATTAACTTGCATTGTAGCGAAATCCGTGTCAGTTTCACGGAAATTTGAGCAATTCCGTGGCTATTCCACGGATTTTGAGTTAAGCGAAATCCGTGGCTATTTCACGGATTTCTGTGAGACCAGGTTCTCCCATACAGGTATTTTTGTAGCGGCTAACCAACAGAGTTCCAATGTGACAACAGACCGACGCGGCAAGCAGCGTTGCCAACTTAGCGACTTTATCGCTATATTTAGCGACTATTCAGACCCCTCCTGCTTTTTAAAAAAAGCGACTAGAGACAAATCTAGCTACTTTTTCTGGTGTTATTTGGAGACTTTTGGAGATTCGTTCCTGCTCTTTATAATGAGCAGCAGACACCGTCCCAAAGCACTCACAAGCGGCCCAGTCCTCCCGCAGCAGTCTCTCCCAGCTGCAGGTAGAGCAGGGGATGTTAACCCCTCAGAGTCCAGTTTGCACTAGTCTTTTGAGTGTTTTCTCCTCATGTATGAACGAGTCTCTCTGTGGGAGGTTGGTAAAAACAAAAAAAGGCTTCATTTCACTGCTGAGGAACAAGGTTATAATAGTTTTGGATTTTTCATTAGTTTTAGTTTTAATTTCGTTGTGAATTTTTGTTTTCAAATTCAGTTAGTTTTAATTAGTTTTTAGAGTGAGTTTGCTAGTTTTAGTTTAGTTTTTATTTTTTGAAAATGCTTAGTTTTAGTTTAGTTTTTATTAGTTTTAGTGTTAGTTATTGTTTTTTTGTAATGGGTATGTGCCTTCATTTCCTTTGGTTTATCCATCTCAGCCCCAATAAGGTTATTAATTCTTACAGTTCCGGGTGTTTTGCATTTGGGTTCTAGTGTAAACATCCCAGTCTCAGTAAACATATTTACCATGTGTTCCTGCATGTTGAAATAGAAACACTGAATTATGTATGAAAAAAGTTGACAAAGACGAAAACTAAGGACATTTTAATGATAATTTCAGTTAGTTTTAGTTAGTTTTGTAACCACACAATACAGTTTCAGTTAGTTATCGTTTTTTAAAAAACTCTTGTTTTTATTTTTATTTCAGTTAACGAAAATGTTTTTTCAATTTTAGTTTTCGTTATTTTGTTAGTTTTCGTTAACTATAATAACCTTGCTGAGGAATATGATTGCTTGTGGACTAATCGTTGCGTATCTGTCTGTGTGCAGGAAATCCCAGGAAAACAAGAGAGAATTCTCAGACGAACAGCTCAGCGAAGGCAAAAACGTCATCGGCCTGCAAATGGGCACAAATAGAGGAGCATCTCAAGCTGGAATGAGCTACGGACGGCCCAGGCAGATCTTGAACAACCCCTGAAATCCAACCAGTGCTTAAAATCTCCCCTCTTCGTCTTCCCTGGCCCTCTGAACGGCAGCGGGGACGGGGAAACTTTTACCTAGGAGAATTGTCACCTGACTGTTTTCAAGGCTAAACTGGACCAAAAACAGGGACCAATGAGTACTTGTGCACATATACAACAATGCATACTTCATGTTAAGCACACTTACATCAGTAGATACCTTTCTCAGTGAAACTTAACAATAAGACAGAGCATTTTGAACAGTAAATGATAAGGGTTTTTTTTAAGGATCATTCCAGTTGTTTTGTATGTTTTAACCCACTGCCTTAAAAACAAATGTGCTTTACATTAATGCAAACCATAAGATTTAAGAGGTTTTGTTTGTTTCAGTTCACTATAAAAAATCAACCTACTTGAGAGACATATTTCATCACATACAACAGTTTAGCTGATTTTGGCTCTATTTGTCTGTCTGTCAGGAGGATTGTGGAAAAACTCCTGCATTGCACTAAACACTGCACTGCAAAAATACCGCATCTGTACTTCAATCGTATATGTCAGAATAATCTGCTAAATTATGTTCATGTTCAGGTTCTTTATTTCAACAGCTTCGAAATTTAAAAGCTCTGCTTATTGGTGCATTCAAGGACACTCCGATAACTGGCATTTGGAAATTTAAATGGATGAAACAACCAAGTCCATTTGTTATTCCTCAGTGTCCTAGTTTGTCTTTGTTTCAGTCCCAGAGTTGATCTTTGATCCTTGGACATCAGGGTGTACTTGAATGCACCACCAGGTAGAGTTTTGCAGCTATAATACAACGATAACAAAAGGACTAAGAGTTGTAAAGTAATTGTTAAACAGGACAAATCATTTCATTTGTAGTGTCCTGGAATTTATTGCAGCCTTGAGGTTTTATTATTTTTTATGGTTCCCAATAATGTTAAGCACAAAATGTATAGTTGCAACAAACAAATCCACTGGTTGAGTCAAGTATAAGTAATTTTATAAAGTGAATTGCCTTGTTTAAAAAAATGTTTTAAGTGTGTTTTTATTTTGTTCATAACATAATCTGCAGTCAGGCGTTCTCAGTTAACTCACTTGTAATCGAGATCTTGGACCTTCTTTTTAGAGTTTAATACATCATAATGACAATGATTTTGAAATAAAGTTCGATTTACCTGTGAAGAAGCCTCTTGTGTGATCAACAGATGAACTGAGATAACAGTTCACTGTAAAAAATATAAATAAATAAATAAAAAACCTTCAAATTACATTAACCCTAAGTTATTTTACAGATAATTCATTTAAAAAAAATACAATAAATATCTGCATTTTTAAAAAATGTATTTGAAGAATAACTACAGTTTTCCAGATTCCCACTTCTATTTTATGGCTAATATTTGTAATAAAAGTATTTTTCTCTTTTATGGCATTTGCACTCAATGAAGAAAAAAAACAAGAATAACCCTGTAAAATAGTTAATTCCCGTAAAAAAATGAAAGTATTTTTATGACAGTAAGAGTTTGGCAACTTTTCTGCCATACTGATTTACTGATTTAAGAATTTCTTTTACATAAAAAAACAAAGAAAATGAAAATTTCCATTCAGCAATATATGTATTTTTAAAAATATTTTTACATAGAATTTCAAGAATTTCAATTCAAGACCATTAAGCAATTTAATAATCCTGCAAAAAAACAAAATCTACAATGTCCCATTATATTTCAACTGATTTAACTTTTATTTTATGGTTAATATTTGTAATAAAAGTAATTTACCCTTATTTTAATGGCATTTGCACTAAATGAATTTTTTTCAATTTTTTTTTACAGCGTAGTCTACATTACTGATAATACTGATCGCATTCACACACTGTGATTCTTTTTTTTTTTTTTTTTTTAAGGTCTTTAATCAATAACTTCTTAAAAAAAATTAATTTAATTGAAAAAAAAATTAATTTAAAGAAAACACAACGTAAATCACCGATGGACAAACACAGTAAAACAAAAACAAAAAAAACAACAACAAAAAGAACGACAACAAAATCACAAAACCAACCTAAATAAATAAATAAAACTACAATAATAAATAAGAACTTCAACACATTAAAACTAAACAAGACACAAACAAACATCAAACATAATTACCACATAAAACATATAGTATATCAGTAAACTTGATAACCTAAGAGAAAATAATAAAGGGTTAAGTTAAATGCCAGCGTTCCACTTCAATAAACCTTTCCCACCTTTCCAAAAAAATTCCTATTAGCAATATAACCTTCCAAAACAAAATAACATTTAACCCTATAAAGCCTGAACCACTAAATAATTGCCAGAAAATTCTCCTTTTTTTTTAAACTGGAGTGTTTATTGAACCTGCTGACAGGTAATTAACAAAAAAATCTAAAAACAATAGGCATATATGATTTTAATTTGTATCATATTTGATACATCAGTTCTTTTTGTGCAATTTGTTGCTCACAGTTTGTTCTTGAACTAACAAAAACATATAAAACCCAACATTTTTAACCTTTTAAGACTTTACTTCCTTTTAACATTTTCCTCAAACATGCAAAACATTTTTTTCCCATATAACACAACATCATACATCTGCTGATATTAAGTTTTCACGCAGCAATGACTGATCCACCAGTGGAACCTGCATATAAATTTTGCTATATCTTGTATTTTTGTGCAATTTGTTGCTCAGTTTTTTTTTCTTCAACACATGTATACATCAGGTTTTTCAGGAAAAAAATATCACACTGATGATGTATGGGTCTCAAAAACTTGTGTATCAAATATGATACGATTGGCTTTATAGGGTTAATAAGCATCCTGTGATTCTTCATAGCCTGGTGGCACCAGGTACACAGTAAAAAAGATAAACTACTGAACATAGCAACCCACAGTACACATGTCAATGTTTCTGCAGGTAACACAACACCGAGCTGTGTTTGCTTTAGACCTGAGCTGCTCTCCACAAAGAGACAAGCAGATGTAATAAAGTGTGATGTGCCCAGAGGTGGGCGGAGGGACAACATGATGGGAGGGAGTGATGACGGCTGGGGATAAAGCCTGGATTTTTCCTGGCCGGGCTCTGCCTGGTTGGATGGAACAAGAGAAACAAGGGGGATTCAGAGCAGGGCTATCACTATCTCCTGCCAAGGTTTTGTTTATACTGTGTTTTTTCTTGAGTAGCGACTAAGCTGTTCAGCATGAACTGACTCAGAAAAAAGAAGAAGAAAAGCAGGAAGGAGAAAGACAGGGGGGGAAAAAAGTTGATGAGAGAAAAGAAATCATAAAGAAACAACAGGAAGACTTTAAAAATAAAAAAGTCCAGATGGAGTTAAAGACAGAAGATTAAGGTGCCCGGGGGTCAGAAGGAGAACAGGTCAGGACAGAACAGAGCATTTCCAAAAAAGGAATGATCATTGCAGAGGGAGGGCAAACACAGAACTTCCTTTTCCTCTTCCTTCTTATTCTTAGTCTGTTAACAGGAAGCTGTGTGTATCATGCTGTTCCACAGAAATGTGTAGATTGTAACTATACATGAGAAACACGTACAAATGAAAAACTAGAGCACTGCAAAAAAAGAAAAGTTGGGTGAATTAAAAATTTCGAGGCAACAAACTTTGATAAAATTTTAAGTTGGGCAATTAAACTAAATATTTTAAGTTTTGTTTTTGAGTTTGCTCAACTCTGAATTTCTCTGGCACGATTGTAACGCCGCTATGAAATGTCAGCTAATGTTGTGACCACAATTTTGAGTTAGCATTGATACGCTAATGGCTACTCTTGTAGCTGTAACAAGCAGCGCCGCTAGCATCAGTTAGCCGCTAGCTTTCGCTAATGACCGAATTTCACAACAAAGAAATAAGAGTTATCAGAGCTATTGTCCCTTGTTGTGAACCCCAACTTAAAAATATAAATAACAACAACTCACCAACTTGTTTTTGAGCAGACAACTGGCTTCCTTTGTTGTGCTAACTTACATCATTGCCCTAAATGTCAATAATTCATATTACCAAGTTTTACAAACTTAAATCAATGTTTTAGGCCAAAAAATACAAGTTGGCTTTTTTGCACTGTGAAAACAACACAGGAAACAGCTATTCTGTGCAAGTAATGGCATATTCATTTCATTTTAGTTTCTATATTCTATAGGTTGCACAATAAAAGCTGTACCTCTCACATTCTGAGTAATTGTGAAGGTATATTAAAAAGTGCATGAAGACATTTTAGAGCACCTACTTGCCTTTGAAGGAGTTTTTTTTTATAATGTCTTCATTATTTAAACTGACTCTTCATGAGGCTGCAGGACATAAGTCTCTGGGGACCCGCTGTTTTTCTCAGCTGCAGATTAGATCATTCTAAATGCCAAAAAAGTGTTTATTATTTCAACACTAATATTTATTTCATCACAAGTACTTTCAACACTAACACAAGGGAGCTTTTTTGTCTCATACTGCTCACTACTTCTGCCCAAAACATATGTTTCCTTTAAAAGATTACCAAAGATAGACAGATAATCGTAGAAATAAACTGTAAAAACAGGCAGAAATTAAACTTTCTGGCAGTCCTTGAATGGATCATAGGTTACGAAAGTTTCGATTAAAAAAAATAAGCAAAATGAAGCTTAAAATTGTTATATTTCTGTCATATTACATCTTTTAATCTTCTTTTAATCATCTATTATCATCTACATGTCTCATTTAAACCTTTGCCATAAATAAACAGTTTTTAATAACTAGATCCTGTTAAAAACATTAAATTCTGCTCCTCAGCGACACTGTGAAGCAAGTTATGTTTTCCTATATTCATGACATTTGTTGGCACTTGAATAATGTTGTATATATAAATTCAATTTTATTCCAGTTTTTCACTAAGCACTTTGCAATCATTGGAGGATCATGATACTGTATGTATTACACAGTTTCATCACCTTTCATCACTGAAAGCTGATTTTATATTCATTTATCATTAATTGTGTCAGGAGCACTGGAGCACTGATATCTGACTGATATAATTTATTGACTAACTGAGCTAACAAGCGTGAACATAGTTTACTCCCAGACTTTTTAATCTTATCAGCTATTCTGTGTGACAGTGTAGTGAAGTGCAACTTTTTAATGATTCATTTATTAATCGTTTAAATGACTAATGGTTCGTTAAGGATGCAGTCATCATTCATTTATCATTTGAGACTTGAGAGAAGAAAACTACAATCTTTTCATATGCAGATATACTTGACTTTGTAAAGCACTGCAGTGGAGCTGATCGCATTGATGGATTACTGAACACAAAATGACTACAGAGAGACAAAAAAGACAGCCACAAAGAGACACAGGTTGACTATCAAGAGACACAAAACAACTAAAGGAGACATAATAAGACCACAAAGACACACAAATGACTAAAGACAGACACAAAACTAGTAAAAGGAAACACAAAGGACCACCAAATAACTCTAATGCTGACCAAAGAGAGACACAAATGACTAAAAAGAGACACAAAATGACTCAAAGGAGACAAAAAGAGACACATATTACCACAGATATTATTATTGTATGACTACAGAGAGACACAAACAACTAAAAGAGACATAATAAGACTATAAATTTACACAAAATCAACCACAAAGAGACACTAAATGACCAACGAGAGAGAGAAGCATCACAAAATAACAACAAAAAGATAAAAGATAATCCTTAACAGCAAAATAAATAAATAAATAATAGATAGATAGATAGATAGATAGATAGATAGATAGATAGATAGATAGATAGATAGATAAATAGATGGATAGATGGATAGATAGATAGATAGATAGATGGATAGATAGATAGATAGATAAATAGATGGATAGATGGATAGATAGATAGATAGATAGATGGATAGATAGATAGATAGATAGATAGATAGATAGATAGATAGATAGATAGATAGATAGATAGATAGATCCTCAGTGGGTGTATTCTTGTGTAACTACCTCATTTCTACCTCAAATTAGACACCACGTGACTTTGACAGACTAATTAACTTCTGACCTGCTCGTGTGGAAAGAAATTAATGAGACTGAAAAACACATTTGAAATGTTCCCCAAACAAACTAAAACAAACATACGGTATGCTCCCTTTCTTTAAGCCTCATTTCACATTTTTAAAGGTTCTAGTGCAGCGGTGCCTGACCTTTTTGACACAGGAGCCTTTTTTTTTTTCATTCCATCAGGGTTTTAATGAACGCGTGGAAACACCAACACACCGCTGGCCTCACTGCAGTGGAATGCACTGTTCTGCCATACAGGGGCATAACAGGGCGACAATTAGCCTCGAGGTTAAAGAAGTGCCCTTATGACTGGAGAGATGCCAGTTTAAATCCTCAGACTGTTTGTGAACATGTGAATGTGGAAGCTGACGTCACACCTTCTCCTACCACGGTGCTGTTGGGCAAGGCCTCCCATAAAGGTCTGACTCCATTTAGAGAAAGAAAGGGACACATAATGGGCCCCTAATGTGTAACGTTTCAGTCACCATAAAGAGTAATGTGGTGTACACTGCAAAAAAGTAATCTTGTATTTTTTGGCCTAAAACAGTGATTTAAGTTGGTAAAACTTGGAAATATAAATTATTGACATTTAGGGCAATAATGTAAGTTAGCACAACAAAGGAAGCCAGTTGTCTGCTCATAAACAAGTTGCTGAGTTGTTGTTACTTATATCTTTAAGTTGGGGTTCACAACAAGGGACAATAGTTCTGCTAACTCTTATTTCTTTGTTTTGAAATTCGGTCATTGGCGAAAGCTAGCGGCTAACTGATGCTAGCGGCTAACTGATACTAGCGGTTAACTGATGCTAGCGGCTAACTGATGCTAGCGGCGCTGCTTGTTACAGCTACAAGAGTAGCCATTAGCGTATCAATGCTAACTCAAAATTGTGGTCACAACATTAGCTGACATTTCATAGCGGCGTTACAATCGTGCCAATTCAGCACATTGCAGAAGTTAGCAGAAGTAAGGATTAAAAGTTATTACAATGTAAAATTATAAGTTAGTACAAATTACAGTTGAGTTGACAAAAATCTGAATTCAGAGTTGAGCAAACTCAAAAACAAAACTTAAAATATTTAGTTTAATTGTCCAACTTAAAATTTTATCGAAGTTTGTTGCCTTGAAATTTTAAGTTCACCCAACTTTTCTTTTTTTACAGTGTACCACGGTGCTGTTGGGCAAGGCCTCCCTTAAAGGGCTGACTCCATTTAGAGAAAGAAAGAGACACATAATGGGCCCCTAATGTGTAACGTTTGAGTCACCATAAAGAGTAATGTGGTGTGGTTTCAGGGCATTTTTTGACCTTTTTACATTTTACTCAGTGTGGCCTTGTATTTCACCGCAATATATAAAACATATTAGTCCTGCAGCTCTATGGAATCAGCACAACCATGAATAGACTTGTGCAGAATAAAACAGTTTTTATATAATTACATAAATCACAAAACGCAAGTTGAATTTCTATGATGAACTATCTTTTAAAAATGGGAATAAAATGGAATTTATACAAGACTTTTCCAAGTGCCCACAAGTCATGAATATTGCAAAATACATTAAAAAATGGGGCCCCACATGCTATATATATTGAACTATTTGCATTTTTACAACTTTTAACATCTCCTCTCTGCTCTGTGTAAACTGATTTTCAGTGCATATTTGTCATATGACCGTGTTTTTAACAGGATCTAGTTAATACAATGGGTTTATTTTTTTAATGAATGACAGATTTAAGGGATTTTAACAGAAATATCACAATTTTAAGCTTCACTTTGGTTTCTTTTTCGAACAGAAACTTTAAAAACCTTTGATATGTTCAAGGAGTGTCAGAAAGATCAGGTTTTGACGATAAAGCTTTCTTTCAATGAGAAACTGTGTATTTTTCGCCGATATTTTAAAGAAAACATATCTTTCAGGGGATTAAGGCCCAAATTTCAACCAGTCAGGATGAACTAAAGTAGCCTGGTCCAGACATTAAGACTCAAATAAATGAAACGTCCATTCAGTCTGATTATCAGGCTAGAACTAATGCTACAGTTAGTAAATTGGGAGAGATAGGACACTGATGATGGAGTGACGTAGTGGAAAAAAGCTGTCGCCCTCACAGCATTACTTCTGGCAGGGCAGCTTGTTCTGCTCAGTATTACACTCTGAACTATATTCAAACACGAGAAATTCCGGCGTTAATTGACAGCAAAAGCAACGTTAGGCTGCTATGTTCTGTATGCAGCACACTGTAAAAAAAATCTGTTTAATTTACGGTAAAATACCGGCAGCTGTGGTTGCCAGAACTTCACCGTAAAAAATACAGTGAGTGGGTTATATACAGTAAATTTAAATGTTAAAATATGCTAAATTTATACTGAGTAGTCCCTTTATTTTTAGGATAATTGTGTCCTTGTGACATTATGGTATTTCTCCATTCATTTTACATGAGTCAAGTCAAATCAAAGTTCACTTATAGAGCACATGTAAAAACAACCTCAGTTGATCATAGTGCTGTACATTTATTAAAATAAAATAAAATCATAGACAAATATAGTAATAAATAAAAAATAATAATAATAATACAAAAACAATAAACTAATAATAAAAAACTCAATTTAAAAAAAGAGTAAGAGTTAAAAAGGGAATAAATAAGTAAAAAGCCAATGATTCTTGCCCAGCTGAGACTGAACACCAAGGAGAATAAATAGATTTTTAGTGTTTTTAAAAAATGCTCAAAAGAATGAAAAACTGAGGAAAAAAAACTTTGTTTTCTACAGTTTAAAAGTTTTGTACTATTCCTTGATTTATGGTCATTTCAAGCGTTTAATACGGTGATATCAAATTTTTGATTTTACAGCCTATTTCTGATGTACGGAAGCCCTGAACCGCAAGTGAAGAAAATTTTTTTTGAGATGTAATCTTGTTATTTCGAGATCATATCTCGTTATTTCAAGATAATATCTCATTATTTCTAGATAATACACATATGTTAAAAAAAAAAAAGAATTAAAAAAAAAAAAATCTTCCAAAAATGTTTTTTTCTTCAGATATTATCTCATTATTTCGAGATAATATCTCGTTATTTCGAGATAACACACCTATGTAAAAAAAAAAAAATTTTTTAAAAAAAATTTTTTTTTTTTTTTTTTACATAGGTGTGTTATCTCGAAATAACGAGATATTATCTCGAAATAACGTGATATTATCTTGAAATAACAAGATAACATCTAAAAAAAAATGTCTTCACTTGCGGTTCAGGGCTTCCGTACTGATGCAATTTGACAGTGATTTACTGTAATTTCTACAAACATTTTTTACAGTGCAGGGTGATGTCAGCCCAAGGTCATGAAATGACACCACGAAGGGCAGCAGACAAGAAATAATTGCCCTGGGGAAGTAAACAGGACCGCCTGACTCTGACCTGACCTGAGACCTGCTGAATTAGCTTCAGGACCAAGACAATAATGGAGAGGTGCAGCGCAGAAATCAATGGGCCCAAATGAATTTCGATGACCTGGTCGCAGAGCAGAAAAACCCTCTGGAGTTCTTCTGTAGAGAGGGTTTAACACCAGCTTCACTGCAGGTAAAACAGGTATTTTGAGAGCTCCAGTGGCAAATTATGAAGCAGATTGGTTGTAATTTTTGCACCGTAATCACTGCTCAATTGCCTTCCAATGTGGTTTCATAGAGGTGTAATTTGCGGAGGAGAGTGTGGTTTTCAAACGACTGTTTATAAAATAGAGAGGACCTCAGCTGCAGGTTTGGAGAGTCAGAATGGTGGAGCTAGGATGTCACATCAGATACAATAAACACTGCCTCCAGGCTGAGGTTAACATGAAGACTGTGTGTACGAATGAGTCAGAGGCATGAATATGGTTGATTCAGGAACCGCAGAGGAAGAGGCAGTGGTGTGACTGTATGTGTCGGGAGCTCTTTCTGTGGTGGCACTGAATGATAAAAGGGTGAAAAACGTAGGTCACAGGAGTATCAGGTGTAAATGGTGGGTAATCTGAGTCAGGATGCAGATGTATGCCCTGGAATCTGTTGGTTTGAGGCCAAATATTGAGATCTGAAGGGTAAACGCTCCATTCAAACGCCATGAGAGGAGGACAAAGCTGCTCAGGCAGCGTGACAAGTTGAAAGCTCAGAATGTGCAGAAGAAATGCTGCTTTGCTTTGAAACCATCTTTCAGGCTTTTCTGTAACCTGCCAAAGAGAAACCATGTTTTCATTTCACTTTCTGCTGCAATTTATCACCTAATCAACCGATCATGACAGTCCTTATCTGCTGCAGTGAAGCTGTGAAGTGCTCTGTGCAGAGGAGGAGGAGGAGGAGGAGGAGGAGGAGGAGGAGGAGGAGGAGTTCTTCAGGGGAACTGATGACGGCTTTTGTCTGAAAATGAATCCCAGAGTCCCAGTCATGCAATTATAATGTTCTTCCTTTTGTTTTATGAAAATTCCTGTCAGACACAAGTTAAAAAAAGGTATATAAGGTAAAGGTATATAGTAGGTATATAAAAAGGTATATAAGGTAAAGGTATATAGTAGGTTAGAAGATAAGGTATATAAGTTCAAGGAAAATAAAAAGGTATATAAAAAGGTATATAGTAGGTATATATAAAGGTATATAAGGTAAAGGAAAATAAAAAGGTATATAGTAGGTATATATAAAGGTATATAAGGTAAAGGAAAATAAAAAGGTATATAAGGTAAGGTATATAGTAGGTATATAAAAAGGTGTATAAGGTAAGGTATATAGTAGGTATATAAGGTAAAGGTATATAGTAGGTTAGAAGATAAGGTATATAAAAAGGTATATAAGGTAAAGGAAAATAAAAAGGTATATAGTAGGTATATATAAAGGTATATAAGGTAAAGGAAAATAAAAAGGTATATAAAAAGGTATATAGTAGGTATATAAAAAGGTGTATAAGGTAAAGGAAAATAAAAAGGTATATAAGGTAAGGTATATAGTAGGTATATAAAAAGGTATATAAGGTAAAGGTATATAGTAGGTAAATAAGGTAAGGTATATAAAAAGGTATGTTAGGCAAAGGTATATAGTAGGTTAGAAGATAAGGTATATAAAAAGGTATATAGTAAGTATATAAGGTAAAGTTATATACAATGATATACAGCAGTAATTTACTTTACATTTCACTTCATCATATAAGTAAAAATCAAATAATTATAAATCTAAATTACAATTTGTATTATTTTATTTCCCAGATACTTTTTTGTATTACACTGCACTCATGAGCGCCCCCACCTGGTTAATACAGTTACTACCACAGCCAGGAGCACATTTCAAACACCCAGTTAAAATCTTTTCTCTTGGTGACAGAACATGAAGGTTTCTGATATAACATAATTGCTCTGTTGCTAAGCATCAAAACAACAATAACACACCATGAGGGTTTTTTTTTTAACTTCTGCTTTCAGAACACCACAACTTCTCTATTCCTTTTTCTCTGGAATGATATAATCTGATTGTGAAATTAAAACATGATTGAACTTTTCACCACTAAAATAAAAACATCACAGGTCACATCTCGTGGTACTGGCACAAGTAGGCACTCATCATTTTCATAATATCATGAGAGAAATCATGCAGAGAATGCGTCACATTGCATCAAAGAAATCCCATGAAACATAATGCAGTAATATACTCTGGAAGGCCACTTATTTTCAAAGAAATAAATTAGATTTTCTGCAATATTTTACCACAGAGAACATCAAGTCAATTGAATCACCAGTACAGCAGCATGATGTCCAGCTATTTAGAATATGTGGACAGTTTTTCCACTCTGGAACAAATGCTTAATAACGTGTCATTGCATGATCAGTGTGTGCAGAGTCCATGTGCTGTGGTATTAGATACACTATCAAATCTTTACTGTTTGCCGTACATGACGTATAGCTCTATATGTTGCAACCATTGCACCATTTATCACATTTGACAGCATATTACAAACCCTGACCCCACAGGTGCAAACATAAAGTCAATCTGTGACAGGTGAGAACGTACAGGCGTCCTGTGAGAGAAAAAAATGCTTGTTATATTTATTTTTTTTTGTCTTATATTTATTATAATGTGTCACTTAGTTACATATATGTACATATGTCTATTTACTTCAAATGTATTTCTGTAATTCCAGTTTTTAATTTCTATTATTACATATTTACTTAACCCTTTATCAGGCAAAAAACTATATTTGGTAGTTAGAGTCAGGTAATATTTTGAGAAAAAAATTTGCAAATTTACTAGATTAAAGTGGCAAATCAACAAGAAAAAAAAGTTGCAGATTTAAGAGATTTAAAGTGGCAAATCTGCGCGAAAAAAGTTGCAGATTTAAGAGAAAAGAGTGGGGAAAAAGCAACTTTTTTCTCCCAGATTCACCACTTTAAATCTCATAAATCTGCACATTTTTTTCTCGTAGATTTGCCACTTAAATCTCGTAAACATTTTTCTCAAAATATACAAAGTATGTAATATCCTCCAATATTCTCTAGGGTTGAAATTTGGAATTTGCAAGCATTTCAATGAGTGTCCTATTAAGGATTAAAGTGGTGAATCTGGGAGAAAAAAGTTGTTTTTTTCCACTTTTTTCTCTTAAATCTGCAACTTTTTTTCTTGTAATTTGAAAAAAAAACCCAGAAAGTGTATTTTGTTTTTGCATCTTTACATATAATTCACTGTAAATAACATTCAAGACATTTAAGCAATGATTTTTTTTTATTTTACCTCCTACAACTGCCAAACCTAACTTAGCTTTGTTTAACTTAGGAAGATTTTTCTGGCAGTACCTTTCTCTTTTCTTTCTTTTTTCTTTTTTTACCTTTTCTTAAGTCACAAACACAGGAGAGAAAAGAATTTTGAACACTTATTTCTCACAAAACATGAATCTAATCTAATTTAATGTTTCCCTCTTGCTTCTCGGTTCCTGCAGGCCTTTGAGGTGTTGTATCACAGATGCCCAACACTGCCCAGCTTGTTAATACTGAACGAGAGCCAAGTTTTAAACTGGTCAATAGAGCAGGAACAGCAAACAAAGCCACATATAGATGTTATCAGGGTGTAGCTCACTTGCCGGTGCCGCCTAAGTCACTAATAATGCCTGTTGGGATTAGAAAGTTATCATTTCCCATTTACAAACTCTGTGTTGACAGATGAAGCAGTCTTATATTTATCTAGTGAACATGGCCAGTTTTAAGACCTTTAAAAACATCAAGTGCACTGCAAAAAAGCCAACTTGTATTTTTTGGTCTAAAACAGTGATTTAAGTTGGTAAAACTTGGAAATATAAATTATTGACATTTAGGGCAATAATATAAGTTAGCACAACAAAGGAAGCCAGTTGTCTGCTCAAAAACAAGTTGCTGAGTTGTTGTTGCTTATATCTTTAAGTTGGGGTTCACAACAAGGGGCAATAGTTCTGATAACTCTTATTTCTTTGTTGTGAAATGCGGGAAAGCGGTGAAATTCGGTCATTAGCGAAAGCTATCGGCTAACTGATGCTAGCGGCTAACTGATGCTAGCGGCTAACTGATGCTAGCGGCGCTGCTTGTTACAGCTACAAGAGTAGCCATTAGCGTATCAATGCTAACTCAAAATTGTGGTCGCAACATTAGCTGACATTTCATAGCGGCGTTACAATCGTGCCAATTCAGCACATTGCAGAAGTTAGCAGAAGTAAGGATTAAAAGTTATTACAATGTAAACTTACATTGTACAATGTAAATTTTGTCAACTCAACTTACAGTTGAGTTGACAAAAATTCAAAAAAGTTGAGCAAACTCAAAAAGAAAACTTAAAATATTTAGTTTAATTGTCCAACTTAAAATTTTATCAAAGTTTGTTGCCTTGAAATTTTGAGTTCACCCAACTTTTCTTTTTTTGCAGTGTGTATATTTAGTTTTGGATTACTGGCAGCCTATATATAAGTTTGATAGGAATGTCCGAGCTGTGAACAAGAGTCTATTTTTATTCCCCTTTAATGTTCTCACAGGAAATTCCCTTTAACGTCTTTTTTTTGGTCATTAATGTGTCATGCCGTGATTGTATTTCTTCAGTTTTACAGCATCACAACTCTTAAGATGGAAAAAGTAGTAAAAATACCAGCTTTAATTCCTCAATCATTCCTGCGTCAGACACAGGAACTTATAATGTGAATGCAGCATACCAGACAATTACTTTACGTTGTTCCATTTTGGGCCAAGTTGTTAAAGGCGCCTCAAACTTCACACTCACTTTGCAGTCTGGGCCTCCAGATGGACCAACTATTTTAGCTACGCTAGGACAGTTCTGGGTCACAGTTAGAATTAATGAGAGCAACATCAAACGTGAGCAAATGGTTTATTAACTAGGCATTTTACAAGTTGCCAACAGTGACACACTCGCACACGCCTAGGTACATGTTTAATGAGGGCGTTTCAACCTGAGCCTACAGTGCTGTTGGTGAATTATTCCATTACAGAGATAAACTTGGCTAAAGCAAATTAATTAGGCAACGAGGAAAGGAGAGGAGGCGTGGAACATGCAGTGAGCCTCGTTGGTGTCGTCTCTGATGAAATAGTTCCCTCTGCTGGTGAGACTGCAACACACTGCTGCAGATCACTGTTTACATTACATTACATTACATTACATGTCATTTAGCCAGTGGTGGAAAAAGTATTCAGATCTCTTACTTCAGTAAAAGTACTAATACCACCCTGGTAAATTACTCCACTAAAAGTAAAAGTTCTGCATCCAAATCTTACTGAAGTAAAAGTAGAAAATCATCAAAATCTACTTAAAGTATGAAAAGTAAAAGTACTCGGGTTATGCAGAATGGACTCACTATGATTGTTTTATATATTCTACATATATTATTACATTATTTGTATTGATGATTTAATGTATGCAGTGTTTTAATTTAGTAAAGATTGGGCTCACTTAATTACTTTATATACTGTTAAAAGATTTAATTAAAAAGACGTCTAATCACTTTACATCATATATATCATATATAGATAGATAGATAGATCATATATATTATGTTAAATCTCAACCTGAAAAGTAACTTAAGCTGGCAGCTAAATCCTAGAGTAAAAAGTACAATATTTGCCTAAAAATGTAGTGGAGTAGAAGTAAAAAGTTACATAAAATGGAAATACTCAAGGAAAGTACAAATACCTCAAAATTGTACTGAAGTACAGTACTTGAGTAAATGTACTTAGTTACATTCCACCACTGCATTTAGCATACGCTTTTGTCCAAAGCGACTTACAATAAACACTTTTCTAAGAGTCCACGTGTCATGAATATTGAAAAAAATGAATTGGGTCTCCACATGCTATATATATTGAACTATTTGCATTTTTACAACCTCTCCTGTCCTCTCCTCTCTGCTCTGTGTAAACAGATTTTCAGTGAATATTTGTCACATGACCGTTCGTCTCAGCAGAATCAATCATGTCTCTGAGGAGCAGGATTTAATGTTTTTTCCATTTACTAATTCCAATTACTATTCCTGATTTCAGAAACAACTCAGATTTGTTCATCCTCTCTGTAGTGACCCGATCGCTACTCAAAAAAGATGCCACTATTATGATGAGATCCCGTTTATAGTCATTAACGTGCACAAATTAAATGTCCAGTTTCCGTATATCCTTTAACTCAGTTTATTATAATGTTTCCAAACAAATATATACAGTACAGGCCAAAAGTTTGGACACACCTTCTCATTCAATGCATTTCCTTTATTTTCATGACTATTGACATTGTAAATTCATCAAAACTATTAATGAACACATGTGGAATTATGTACTTAACAAAAAAGTGTGAAATAACTGAAAACATGTCTTATATTCTAGAAAGCAAAGGGTGGTTACTTTGAGGAATCTAAAATACAAGACATGTTTTCAGTATTTTCACACTTTTTTTGTTAAGTACATAATTCCATATGTGTTCATTCATAGTTTTGATGCTTTCAGTGAGAATCTACAATGTAAATAGTCATGAAAATAAAGAAAAGCGCATTGAATGAGAAGGTGTGTCCAAACTTTTGGCCTGTACTGTACTTATTTCCTAAACAAATAAACTTATGTTTCCAACGTATACATCACATTTCTGCGGGTAAATTACTATAAACGGGATCTCATCATAATAGTGGCATCTTTTTTGAGTAGCAATCGGGTCACTACAAAAGTAAAAAAACTGTGTGCCTCTCCGGCATCTCAAACACAATCAGTCATACACCGGTGCAACAAACAAACAAACAAATAAACAATTAAAGCAAAATGGCTCTTACACTCTCCTTTTCTCTAAAATTAAAACATGTTCTCTCTCTACAAGTGTTGTCTAATTCAATTACTTTAACAATTAATGCATGTTTAAGTAAAATGCAAAAAAAAAAAAAAGATAAATATTAAATATTTAATATATAAATATTCTTCAACTACCCAGCAGAGGCTGGTGTTCTGGCTTTGTAAAGTTACTTGTACGTAAAAGTTGATATTATCTGCTTCAATTCTCTTATCAACCCTGTGAAATGTACAGGCATTATCATCAGAATTGGAACTTTCTGAGAGTCTTTGATCATAGGTTATGAACATGCCCATTAGAAAAAGTAACCAAAACAAAGCTTAAAATTGTGATATTTCGATTAAAATCACCTAATTCTACATGTCTCATTTAAAACATTGCCAAAAATAAACCGTTTGGAAAAACTAGATCCTAAACATTAAATCCTGCTCCTCAGAGACGTGATTGATTCTGCTGAGACCAACGGTCATGTGACAAATATTCACTGAAAATCTGTTTACACAGAGCAGAGAGGAGAGGACAGGAGAGGTTGTAAAAATGCAAATAGTTCAATATGTATAGCATGTGGAGACCCAATTTATTTTTTCCAATATTCATGACACAAACTAGAAAAGTGTTTTATATATAAATTCAATTTTATTCCAAAAATAATTTATCTGGGAAATTGAACTTGGTTTTATGATTGATGTCGTTATAAGTTATTATTATTATTATTATTATTATTTTGCATGGCTGTGCTGATTCCATAAAAAGGTGCAGCAAAAAACACCCTGAAATGGTTCATCGGGTTAAAAATAATGGTACATATCAAGATGTTTTACTTTGCATCAATGATATTGGACCCTCGATCATTTATTTGATATATATAATGATCCAGATCAATGTATCATTACACCAATTGTAACAAAATTTTCATTTCAGAAATGTATTTTGTGTTATTTCATTTAGAAAAGAAATAAGTTGCATTTAGTTACTGCCAAAAGTAGTGGAATTATAGTAACACAGGGATTCCCAAAGTGTGGTGCGTGGACCCCTGGGGGTGCATGAGCTGCTGCTAGGGGGTGCGCGAGATGAAAAATGTAATGGCGGTCTGATAATGACACAATTACATTTTTTTCCCCCCACACAATAAAGACGTGTTATTAATTAATTAATAAATACAGGCTATTCAATTTTGTGTCATTTATTGTTCATTTTTGCATCTATTTTTTGGTTGTTTGGTAATTTTTACATGTATTTTTGGTCAATTTGTGTCTATTTTGATAATTTTGTGTCATCTTTGGTCATTTTTGCATCTATTTTTGGTTGTTTTTGATCTTAAAATGAAGCGTAGAAGAAGTTATCTTCTTGTTCTTGTATCATTTTTCCAGCCTGTGTTATGATGACGGGGTTGTGTTCACTCCACGCTCATTTAAATTTGCTGCAATTTTTGTTCAACGCAGCTCAAAATATTATAACATTTTCCCAACATCGTCATCGTCCTCCACCTTTAATATGAATCTATAAAAAAACTTATTGCATTTTGTTTTTTTTGAAGGTGTGGGGGATTGGGGGTGCGTCAACCCGGTTGGGACATAGAAGGGGGTGCACGGCTAAAAAAGTTTGGGAACCGCTGTAGTAACACATCAGGCTACTTTGTGACAAAAGATCACTCCAAACACATGACTATATCCTTGTTGTTGTTTTTTTTATTGGAATGCTTTACCTCAATAATGTGACAACGAGCCAAAACAGTGCAAATGCTGTATCGCACCAAACAGACTTCCACAACCTGAACCCCCTTCAAACATCATTTCCCCAAGCTTCACATGTCTTATATACAACTGGGGTCACTTCATACGTCCAACTTACACAATCCAGTACCAGACACACTGTACACAACCGTCCCCATGAACACTTAAGGCACACACACATACACTATTTATATTTAACACGGCACGCAAATGTGCAGAGCTTAAGACAGCAGTAACGTCAGATAATTTGATGCTCGACAGACACTCTCAGCCACAATTTGAACAGAACCGAGCCATGAAAAAAAAAAACACAGCTGCAATAGAAGCTCACAGACGAATGGTTTTCTTTTCTCTACATGACTTGTGATTGCTTTTTAGCATTTAGTGTGATAATATTCAGTACAGCTGTGTTCAGTAGCTTAACCATATGGCTACTTTTTTATTCCTAAAAATATTCAGTTACTATACCATGTGGAGGTGTCGGGGCAGAGTGAGAGTCGACTACAAATACAACAGGGAGAGAAATGAAAGAGGAGATGAAACAATAAACAGGTGCTTCGAGGAAATGTGGATCCATGTATTGAGGAGGGGGAGGGAGAGAGAGAGAGAGAGCCTTTGCTAGTTAAAGTGTCGCACTGTGAAGATTCGGACAGATTAGTGTGAGATAAAGACAGAAAGAAACCAATCAATCTGTACTTTGATATAAAGAATAAGTCTTTGTATGATTAGCAGTGTGATGTGTAATCAGGAAGATTAGGACTGTCACCATAATCACAATATCCACTTATCAAGTTATCAAATGTGTCCAAATATTGTAAGTGTTGTTTGTTTACAACCCTGATTCCAGAAAAGTTGGGACGCTGTGTGAAACAGATCAAAACATCAAATTGAGAAGTTTATATTTACAAAAACAATCATTCTGAATATCAAATAAACTGTCTTTGTACAGTTTTTAATTGAATATATCATAAAGGATGAGCACATTCAGTTTTATTTACATTTTAGACAATGTGCTGACTTTTTTGGACTCAGACTGTCACCAGCATTTTAGCCAACATGATGTCACAAACAGCCATTATAATTCAACCCTGAATTTAAAAAAAAATGTGACACTGTCTAAAGCAGAATGCATAAAATTCAAATTCAGAATGAGAGTATATATTTACAAAAAAACATGTGTTCCAGTTTGAGCATGACGTATCTGATATTTGTACTAAATTCAACAACTTTTTTGGAATCAGGGTTATATAAAAACATGCTGAGACACATTTTTCCATCATTTCTGCTCCTGTCATCTTCTTTCTGGATCAGTTCCACTGTACTTGCATTCATTTAATATTATACCAGTGGCACTGAACCGTCTTAAAATTACCATAATATCATTTATGGATTTTTTTTTCTGGGACAATGTATCGTCTAGTGAAAATGTAGCTATGGTGACAGGCCTGAGGAAGACTGGAGCTGATGTGAAAACCACTGGACTGCTTTAACTTTTGTTTTGTTCTGAAAAATAAAATCAGGTGCACTGCAAAACTAATGACAGTGCACACACAATCATCACAACGCTGGATTATCACTGAAGTTTTTTTTTCTATTCAAAAATGTCAACAAATGTGCATGAGGCAGTCATGAAGTTGCTTGGAGCACAATTTAAAAACCTGGCAGGTCTGCAAAACGTTTGCAATGTGTAATGTTTTTAGACATTAAAATGAAATGTCACGTTAGATTCTTCAAATGGAGAAACTGTACAAGTTACATGTAAATATACTTGATGCGATAGAAGTTTTGCATGTACACAGCAGGGTTGGGATGTTTGGAAGACCTACCATAGCTGCATAACTTCACTAATCAATACGTATGAATACATGATTCTGAATTGATATTCACTCATTTAACACAGAAGCCTTGCCTGACTTTCTACAGCAGAGCTGAGGCTTTAAACATGCATGCAGCTGAACATCTAGTTCAGTGACGGTTCAACAGGAATGAAGTAGTAATCAGCTGTATGTGTGGTCTGTGGAGAATTATCCAGATATACGCTGATCTATTTCATATTGATTTTAAAAGACATCTAACTTTAGGAAGTTTTAGCAGACTAAGTGCTCCATGTTTTGCTAAGTATAGGAAATAGTACACAACTGGACAGACAATATTTTATCATAGTAATTGTAAATTATTTAAATGGCATTTGCTTCACTGGATTATGCTTTAAGCAAAATTGTCAGTGAGAATTCTTTTGTAAATACTACTCACTGTGATTCATAGTGTGCATCTCAGCTGCTCCGTAGCAATGGTTCCCAACCTTTTTCACTAGTGGACCTTTAAAGGCACACTGTGCAGGAGTTTCATCTTACGGTTCGTAAACACAACATAACTTGGCCCCTCCTCCACGACTCAATGAGAGTGAAAGCATCTGGATTCATTCTTGTGTTGGAACAAACTTTGATTGCTTGGCATTCCGCCTTTTTCTGCTCTGTGTCTGCTATATTCATATACCTTTGTGCTTGAACAGTGACACCCAGAAACACAGCAACAAAAATAATAATAATAAGTGGTTATTGAGAGGGATTATTTTTTATTTTGCATTGTATTTTTGGAAATTCCTGCAAAGTATACCTCTGAAGAACTCTCAAATTGTTTTAATTTGGCCTGAAGAGAGATAAAATGTAAACAGAATATAGTAAAACTAAAATATTCTCTTGGAAGATTATCTTTTGACCCCTAACATTTTTCCTGTGACATCTTTGGGGGGCCCTGTACCCCATGTTGGGAACCATCACTCTGCAGCATACTGGTCAGACGCACAACATTGTACAGTGTTGTTAATGTTTTGCCTACTGTGAGTGCACTGCGTTTAATAGAGCGGCTGCAGAGCTAACTGTTTTGCTGACATCAAGCAAAACATGGAGGAAGAAATTGTATTTGTATCATATCTCTGTGGCACAGGTGACAGAGGGAAACAAGATGAATCTGTTTGTATGTGTGCCACCCTGGTCCCTCAGTATATCTGCCTGTGATTCAGAGTAGTCTGACCTTGATAAATCCTTTTGCAATAGAGGTTACAATTGCAATCACAGTGTCTACGTCTGTAGTGAGGTCTCTCTCCCTCCTCAGCACCTCTCCACACCCAACCCTCCGCTCATGAATGTGATCCCACAACCCTCCGGGGCCCCACCAGGGTGCATCTCACCCCGATGAGTGAGCCCTTCCTCCTGCAGACACCAGGGACATGTCTCCCCCGTCAGCGGGTGAGACATGCCTCTGGATGCATGTACTGCTGGGCCACGGCCCTCAAACCAGCGACGCCCGTCTCTCCTCTGGCGTCTCCTCCAGTATCTGCAGCAGCAGGTCGGTGAGGGGCTTGGCCACGGATCGGTAACCTGTCGACGTCAGGTGGAGGAAGTCAAACATGTCCTGTGGGCTGATCGCTCCGTCAGAGTGAACAAACTCCCCGCTCACATCCAGGAGCTGGGCCTGAGCCAGCCGGGGGAGCCAGGAGCGCAGGAACCCGTTCACCGCCGCGTTCTTCTCTCTCAGAGGGTTGGGGCGCTCCCCTCGAGGCAGCAAACCCTGAGGGCCAAAAACAATATTTTTGACTCACATTAACCCATTGATGCCTAAAAACGCCTGTAAAACCTCGGGCCGATTTTAAAATAAGCCCCTAAAACCTGAAGTTTTTCTGGAAATTCAACAGAAGTGTCAACGCTTCTACTAAATAATAGATTTTTCAGCCTCTGTAGCAGATAGAAATGAAATTCAAAAAGTATTTAAGAGCTTTCCAGGCTTCAATGGGTTAACCCTCCGAAATAAATAGAAATCTCCTCATATTTTCGGTGGATTGATGGCTCTTGAACGGATGACATGTGGCGCTTCGGTAAGATAAAGTAACAAAAATAAAGCTTAGAATAGTGACATTTCATCTTTGCTTTACACATCTGCTTTAATAAACTGTTGGCACTAGCCAGATGTTTTCAAAACAAACAAACACAAAATTCTTTGATCTTGCTGAACTGCAGGCTCATTCTGCAGCTGGTTGTAAAAATGTAAATATTTAATATGTATAGCATGTGGAGTCCCCATGTTTTTCCTGTAATGATACACTTGTGACCCCTTGGGAAATGTTGTATATAGATTCTATTTTATTTCAATGTTTGTCAAATTTAAATTATCAAAGAAATTAAACTTGCGTTTTTTCTCTCCGTTTTTTATGATTTTTGGCATTATAACTGTTATTCTGCAAAAAAAGAGATTTTTGAATGGTTCCTACTTCTAGCCATGATTGTTCTGATTCCACAGAGCTGCAAGACTTATATATTTTATATGCTGCAGTTAAATACAAGGCCACAGTGAGTACAATGTATGTAAAATGTAAAATCACCCTGAAACTGTTTGGGGTTCAGATGGTTATGGTCAACGTGTTGAGACTTAAAGCTTAATAAAATGTATTTTAATAGGTTGTTTTTTTAACCAAAAGGGTAAGAGAGCCTCAATTCCACTATCTTAAACTGGCCTTTTAATTATTCTGGCCAAGGTTACTGTTAATATTTGATCTACATAAATAATTCATTATGTAGTGCATATTCAAAAAACATTTCTTTAAATATTTACATTTGTTCTCGTGCTGTAATTTTTAATGGCACTCATTTTTATTACACTGCACATATTGACAAATAACACCTTTGAACCATAAAATGATATATATACTGACAGAGACAGTTTGTTTCAGTTTATTTTCTATAATTCTTATTTATGGAAGACAATCCAACTGCTTGATTCTTAACGAAGAGAAGAAATAACATTTAAAAGCTAATAATTTCCGACGCTGACCCACATAGATTGGATGGCACATGACCAATTATAACATGTCAGCATTTCACTCAATCTTCAATTATTTACCAAATATGGAACCAAAGTTCAAACGTAAAACCTACTTGGGCTCAATGTAACAACTGCAGAAAATAAGACAGACAAATGTCAAGGTACCCGTTAGAACTAAAGACATAAAACTGATGACTTACCAGAACAACTATCTTTGCCTTGGGGAGTCGGGAGGTGAGCAGCTGCGCGATGGCAAGAATCCCTCCTGCAACTTGTTCTGCTGTGTGTTCGTGATTGTTGGTTCCTACCCACAAGACCACCGCCTGGACCAGACCAAAGACAGGCGCTTTGTTTACTTTCACTGAACTTATTCTAATTTCCATCAGTGTAATCAAAGCATGATATACAGTACAGGCCAAAAGTTTGGACACACCTTCTCATTCAATGCGTTTTTCTTTATTTTCATGACTATTTACATTGTAGATTCTCACTGAAGGCATCAAAACTATGAATGAACACATATGGAATTATGTACTTAACAAAAAAAGTGTGAAATAACTGAAAACATGTCTTGTATTTTAGATTCCTCAAAGTAACCACCCTTTGCTTACTAGAATATAAGACATGTTTTCAGTTATTTCACACTTTTTTGTTAAGTACATAATTCCACATGTGTTCATTAATAGTTTTGATGAATCTACAATGTAAATAGTCATGAAAATAAAGGAAACACATTGAATGAGAAGGTGTGTCCAAACTTTTGGCCTGTACTGTAAGTTTTCCTGTTAGCATTATACTGTGTTTGCTAACGGTTGTCAATACACCCACATAGTAGCCAGTTTACTGCAGTGACAGCATTTCTTGAAACTTAAGCTCAGTGTATAAAATGAGCTGCTGTGGCCTCTAGGATAATCACAGCCTCATGAAACTTTACAACCATAAACTAGAGACCTGGAGCATTCTGGGATATATAGCTCTATAGCTAGGTATATTGACAATAAGGGCGTTTCTCAGCAGTTTAGAGAACAGAAGTCTTCGTCATCCAATTACGGAAAATACAGAGAAATCTTAAGTGTCTCAAGTTTTTGAAACAAATCACAGCATGGATTGTTCTGTGTTGTTCCAAAGGTCTTGGTGTATTGATGTTATATTCTGGAGGGTTTTTGACCATTTTTATCTATTCTCGCCCCAAAAATTGCTGCAACAACTTAAGGGACCTAGTTTGGGCTTAAGAAAGCTATACATTCATTTTCAGAACCCTTATACAACTCAATAGGTTTACTTAGTTGATTAACTGATGAATTAGAGATAAGATAAGAGATGTATGACCAGAACAACTTGAAACAGAGTGCTGCAACTCAAATTAATCTTCAGGTTCACAGCTTTCAGATGATGTACACAACTTCTATGTGGCATTTATTGTTGACATGCTATCTGTCCCTAAAAATCCACTGCCCACAACCCCAGTTCTCTATAAAAGGGGGAATAAAAATATATGTTAATAGCGAAGCAAAATCCTGTTATGTGTTTTGAGAGAATGAGTAATGTCTGGGCAATACAAGCCATCTCCAATGTCTATATAATTAGCACAGCCATAAGCACAGTTAGAGTTATACAACAGATTGTTGCTGCCACAATGTTTTCAAACTAAACAACTTAACAACATGGCTGTTGGAGTAATAAAAGCTGTTACACACAAAATGATCCTCTCTGACAACTGTGGACATTTAGACCATCTGCTGCTGCTGCATCCAATAGGATGAGGAGGTCAGGGAGGGACAGCCACGTGCAAGATTTGTGCAAGGAGGACAAACAGTCTCAGTTCAAGAATTGAATACAATTATTTTGCTCTTAACAGTAGGGGTGTGCCATATCGTATCGTTTAAGATAATATCAGTATATTTTTTTTATGGTTAAAAAAATGGCGTAAGTGTCTGTCACCAGTCAGTCAAACCCGGAACCCCACCTCTCCGTCCTCCAAACACACTGCTGCATTATGCCGTTCGTTAGCCACAAGCTAACATTAGCTAACAATTAAAGTTGTTTTAATCACAAAAAGCTACTTACTCTCTGTCACTAAACACATGCACCTTTCAAAATAAGAGCACAGTGTGTTAACAGAATCCACCACAGAACTTAGAAGAAGACTTTAAAAATAAGATGCCTTAAAAAACATACAAGAACCTTTATTCTCCTTTACAAAATGTCATTACAATATGCCCCCAGAACCCCTAAATGGTTATTTTTTATCATTTGCTCATACTCAAGAGTCAAGAGTAATTTTTTTTGTATTTGGCAACTGTTGAGATTTGCACTTCACACTACATTTAAATGTTTTATTTATTTATACAGACTAAATCTTTATCTTTTGAAGCATTTCGTAATATCGTCAAGAATATCGTTATTGCAAAAATAGCCTGAAATATCGTAATATTCTTTTAGGGCCATATCGCCCAGCCCTACTTAACAGTCTTGTTCTAAAAACCTCAGCAGGTTTGTCTCACCTTGGGACGGATGTTCTCCAGCTCTCCATTCTGCAGCCTCCACAGCACGTTACAGGTGGTGTCCCCTCCGATGCCAAAGTTGAGTGCATGAAGAGGAGAGAATAACTCCCTCCAGAACTGTGGACAGGAAACATCAAATCTGCATTTTATATGAGAATGTCTGACTTTGGTGAATAATAAATAACTCACCAATGCAAATCAAATCTGTCTGATCAGCAACATCGATATGCAAACCACTTAGGGTAGTCAGAAAATATGACTCCAAAAAACCCCTCATAGAAAATCCCCAATTATAATGAAATGGTTCATTGAATTACATGAGTTAGTCCCTTTAATTCATAAACAGTGCACGAGTTGAGTCAAAAACAATCCTGCATAGCTACTAGTGGAATTTTAATTCTACGATACAAATTATAATGAACAGAAAGAAAGAACCTGCACAGCATTTTAATTTTCTATTATAATCATGAATTCAATTTTAAGATTCAAATTATTTGGTGCAGCCCTGGTACCAATATAAGAATAGTAATGAGGCAACATAAACATATATATTTACAGTGTTTTATTTTATTTTGAAAAAATTGAGAAAAAAACAAAATTAATACGCTTATGCCTTGTGAGGTTTAGAAAAGTACACTTTGTGCCTCACCTCATACTGCTGCATTAGTTGTACCATAGAATCCCCCACAAAAAGCACGTCTGGTTCAGCATCCTTACACTCCTGCACAAATCTTGTGTGCTGCAGAACAACAACAAAAACACAGCCTTGTCAAAAAAGAGCTCATAATGCAGTCCATAAATGTTAGAGATAAAAATCGGTCCATTCACAGAAAACAAGACTATTTAATCTGTTCTTTTTTTGGCATTTCAGTCCAAGTTAATGCCTTTGTGTTATGAGTTTTCTAAATCTTGGGATAAGACCTGTTAGCATTATAAGTCAAACAAAATCCTGCAAGCTCATCACACAACAGGACACGTCTGTTGGCCCATCTGACAGAGCTCTGAGTAAAGCAGACTGTCTCAGTTCTCTGAGCTTTGGGGGATTAACCCTGCACAGACCTACCAGGAGGTGCCACTAAACAAACTAGATAAAGTGGTGCTTTCAAAGAAACAAAACTTCTTGGAAATGGTTGCAATTTATGAGCAAAGCACATGGTGTTTGAGTCAGATCACAGCCCATGACTAATATAATGAGCATTTAGCATTAACCTTTCCCCCTCAGTTGTAACTAATACTATAGTAAATAACAGTCAAGCATAATCTCATGATATTGTGCAAATATAGCCTCAAGCACAATCGTGAACATCAATGATAGTAATCAAAGGCAATATATAATGCATTGTTGCTGCCTTGTAAAATGTGTCATCATAAGGGCCAGACAAACAATTACAGTCATGATTTCTAGCGAAGTGGGGTTATTTACATGTCAGTAACTTGAGCATACATACACACAGGAAACTTATCCTTCATCCCTGATTGCAATAGAGGGACGATGTGAAAAAAATGTAATAAAAACAGAATGCAATGAATTGCAAATGTTTTGTGATCTACATTCAACTGAATGCAGTACAAAGCCAAATTATTTAATGATCAAACTGTAAAACCTTTGTTTTCTGTAAATGTATTCACTCATTTTGAATTCCATGCATTCTGCTTTTATGTCCCTTTAAAAAAATATATTAAGGTTGTACATCACACTGAGCTTTAAGGTTTATTATGTATGACATTAGAAGAGTCAGACAGGGTCCCAGTGGGATGGCATCCTCTGACATTTCACTCTCTTCAATGGGGGGAAAAACTGCTTAAAAAAATCACTTGTTTGTTTGTATACTATGCAGGATTTTCCAAAAATGACTGCATACAAAAATATGCATTTTTTGTATCAATGCATACTAAAATAATCCCTCTCAGTCATCACTTTGAAGTGTGAGGCCTGTGGTCTCTGGAGAGTTTTCCACAGATCACACATACAGCTGATTACTACTTCAATTTGAGTCACACCTAAATATCCTATATCCGAAATAACTTATCCATTTCATGTTTTTGTTTCCATTTATTTAAATACTGATTTATAACCAATGTTATGAAATAAGTGCAAGTATAAGACAAACCTTGTAAGCAACCAAAGAAATGCATGATTTTTAAATTATGTTACGGGCTAAAGAGAATGCTTCCTACATTATTAATAAGACCCACCAACCTGTGACATCCACCGGTCATCTCCTTGTACATCTCCTACAGGCTGAGCCACGGCAGCTGGGTTCAAGTCATCACCACTCATCCTGCAGGAGGAGAGCACACCAGTTATTCACACATGAATAAAAATAACATACAGTCAGAGACATAATGCTTCCTATTGAAAGCAGCAGCACAATTTGTACAAACAAAATTGTTAATATGTGGGGTACATAAAAATTAAAAGAAACAAAAAAATGAATAAAATAAAATAGATTACAATGAATGATTTAATAAATTAAGGGAAGATGTTACAGAAAAATGTCACAGTATGTATACAATTAAATAATGATAGATTACAATAAAAAAATAAATCAAGAAAAAAAAGGTCACAGGAAAATGTATATACAAGTGTTTATACGCGGGTACATAAGAATAAGACTAAATTAAAAATGATTTACATTACCTTATGCTACATTACAAAAAATTATTACATTAACCCTATAAAGCCTGAACCACTAAATAATTGCCAGAAAATTCTCCTTTTTTTTTAAACTGGAGTGTTTATTGAACCTGCTGACAGGTAATTAACAAAAAAATCTAAAAACAATAGGCATATATGATTTTAATTTGTATCATATTTGATACATCAGTTCTTTTTGTGCAATTTGTTGCTCACAGTTTGTTCTTGAACTAACAAAAACATATAAAACCCAACATTTTTAACCTTTTAAGACTTTACTTCCTTTTAACATTTTCCTCAAACATGCAAAATATTTTTTTCCATATAACACAACATCATACATCTGCTGATATGAAGTTTTCACGCAGCAATGACTGATCCACCAGTGGAACCTGCATATAAATTTTGCTATATCTTGTATTTTTGTGCAATTTGTTGCTCAGTTTTTTTTTCTTCAACACATGTATACATCAGGTTTTTCAGGAAAAAAATATCACACTGATGATGTATGGGCAAAGGAATTGGTAATTATATTGTAATGACCTTATGAGTGCAGGCAGGCACGAGATCAGTTAAGCAAAAAATAAATAAAAAAATAAAAAATTGCAGCAAAAGTTGTAAACAAAATACAGATAATACACAGTAAATATCTGTATTTAATATATATACATATAAAACAGAACCTTGCCTTGATTTTAAATTCAGCAATGTGATGTGTATTTTTTGTTAAATGTTCTTTTTTTTTTTTTTTACATAGAATTCACTCATTAAGTAATTGAATAATTCTGTAAAAAACATTTACAGATTTCCACTTTTTATTGTTTATATTTGTAATCAAAGTAATGTATTTTTTTATGGCACTTGCAAAAACCCTGTTAAAATAATAGATTCATTTTTTTTAAATAACTTATTTTTTTATGGTGCAGTATGTGGGCTTTGCAGTATTTTTCTGATTTTTCTGTTTTCAAAAACTTGTGTATCAAATATGATACGATTGGCTTTATAGGGTTAATAAAGGAAATATTTTACTGAACATATCACGGTTCATGCCGTTTTAGGTTGATATAAAAAAGCATCAATCAGCACCAGCTAGAAGAACCAGGGGTGTGATAGAGCAGCTTAGTGTTTCAGCCGCAGACAGACTGGCCTAATGCGGATAGAGGACTTTCACTTTCACGGCTGCTGCTTATGGATCACACAGCTGATCGCATTAAACCTGCTACCTTACTATTTATCTAACGTTAGCTTGTCTGCTAGCTAGCGAGCTAGCCTGCTAGTGACTGTTATGGCTGCATTTTGACGTTTGACACGCCCGTAGTTAAAAACGGAAACATTCCAGAATATACTTATGTTCTTATTTTAATATATTAACTACCTGGCAGGGTGTCGGCCGTCACTTCTCGGCTCCCTTTTGGCTTTATAGTAATTATTTTTGCCCCAACTGGCGGGTAGTCGATGCGGATGATGCTGGCTAGCAACTGTTAGCCGAATCTAGCTAGCCGAGACAACAAAAGGTGTGTCAAGAAGGCAAACGTCAGAGAGTGTGTTTCCATGGAGATGGCCGAGGCGCTCACACTAGCCGTAACACCAAGCTCAGTGCGCTAACATGAGGATATTTACCCTGATAAAAACAGAATCAGTGGCGGTTCTAGACCAGTTTTACTGTGGGGGCCAAGGAGGGGCCAGTGTTTAATCAGAGGGGCACATTAGCACATGAAAAATGGCAAAGATGATATTTAAGTATTCAAAATCTTTGAATGTCTTGAAAAAGACACAAAATGACCAAAAAAGACACAAAATGAGAAGACAGAATAACCACAAAAAAAACCCACAGAAGACATAAAAATGACAAAAAAAGACATAAAATGACCATAAAAAGACACAAAATAACTAAAACAGACACAAAAAAGACACATAAATGACACCAATGACAAAAAAGACACAAAATAACAAAAAAAGACACAAAATAAATAAAAAAGACACAACAACAGACACAAAATTACCAAAAAAAAGACACAAAAAGACACAAATTACTAAAAAAGACACGTAAAGACATGAAAAGGATTAAAAAATGAACAAAAAAAAGTTTAGAATTGTTCCATTGTTCATTGATATAAATTGATAATTTTTATCATTAATTGGACACAGGGGCCACAGCAGGGGCCAAAGGCTTCTTCACAGGGGCAGTGGCCCCTGGAGGCCCCTGTGTAGAACCGCCACTGAACAGAATGCAATGAATTGCACATTTTTTGTGATCTACATTCAATAGAATGCAGTACAAAGACAAATTATTTAATGATCAAACTGTAAAACCTTTGTTTTCTGTAAATGTATTCACTCATTTTGAATTCCATGCATTCTGCTTTTATGTCCCTTTAAAAAAAATATTAAGGTTGTACATCACACTGAGCTTTAAGGTTTATTATGTATGACATTGGAAGAGTCAGACCAGTGGGATGGCATCCTCTGACATTTCACTCTCTTCATGTCACAATGGGGGGGGGGAAAACAGCTAAAAAAATAAATTGTTTGTTTGTATACTATGCAGGATTTTCCAAAAATTACTGCATACAAAAATGTGCATTTTTTGTATCAATGCATACTAAAATAATCCCTCTCAGTCATCACTTTGAGTTTTCCACAGACCACACATACAGATGATTACTACTTCAAAAATTTGAGTCACACCTAAATATCCTGTATCTGAAATAACCTATCCATTTCATGTTTTTGTTTCCATTTATTTAAATACTGATTTGTCACCAATGTTATGGAATAAGTGCAAGTATAAGACAAACCTTGTAAGCAACCAAAGGAATGAGATTTGTCTTTTGGCAGCTTTTTCGTGCTCAGATTCTTCCCAAAAAAACTAACCATCCGTAGCATAAAAACAGAAACCTTGCTATCTTAATTTAATTATACTAAGTTATTATTTTTATTAACTTGTTGAAGCCGAATCAGAGCTTCTTTTTTTTTTTTACTGAGATGTCACCGCAAGGTCCTTAAAGGTCCTTAAACCGCTGGCCCGCAATGAATCATGGGTGGCTCATCAGTTTAAAAAAAAAGGACAAAAAAAATTGTTTTTCTTCTGAATCCTTCGCAACGAAATTCTTATTTGTTATTTGAGATAACTTCAGTTTCAGGGGGAAAATACATTTGAAAGGAAGGGTGTATTTTAGTTTAAACAACGTTAGGCACTGCCGACATCTTTGCTGGGTCTGATCTCTCAGCGGAACATCTCTGATCCCAGCCTGCTGCTCTGTCAGTTGGTCGCAATGCATCATGGTTAAGTGTTGCATTCCGGTGCTGCAGCAAAACTCAGGAAATACCACTTTCCTATTTTCCAGCTGCAGACATTGTAGAGAACATACACTGTTAAAATAAGGTAGAGACGAGTGAATAATGTTTGCATCACAAACACAAACAACTAAAATAGGTGATGCATTTTTATAAGGTACATTTCTGATCAACACGACAACACCCTGAAATTACAGGTCTCATTTACTGTACATTTCATGGTCAATATGTTAACATGGGGTTGATTATGTAATTTCTCTGTACATCTGTTCCTAAGAGCCAGTTACTCTAAACACTTACTGTCAAATAACAGTATACAACCGTAACTTATTTTACAGATAATTATTTTTAAAAATACAGATAATATATATATATATATAACTTCAATGTGACAGTATGTGTTTGGCAATTTTTGCTGCCAGATGTTTTACCATTTTTTATGACTAATTTTTATATATTTTTATAAATTATATATATTAAATATAAATATTAAAGTTCTATTGCTACATAATCAAGACATTATATATATATATATATATATATATATATATATATATATAATACACACAGAGACAGACATATCTGTCTAACTTCAATGTGACGGTATGTGTTTGGCAATTTTTGCTGCCAGATGTTTTACCATTTTTTATGACAAATTTTTATATATTTTTAACAAGACATTTAAAGTTCTATTGCTACAGAATTAAGATATTAATTTGCTCTTATTTTACATTCAGCAATATGATTTGTATTTCTTTATACTTTTTATTGTTGTTGTTTTTTAAGCAATGAATTATCCTATTATATATATATATATATATATATATATATATATATATATATATATATATATATATATAATACACACAGAGACAGACATATCTGTCTAACTTCAATATGACGGTATGTGTTTGTCCATTTTTGCTGCCAGATGTTTTACCATTTTTATGACTAATTTTTATATATTTTTTAACAAGACATTTAAAGTTCTATTGCTACAGAATTAAGACATTTAATTTAACATTTAATATATAAAATGTTATATTTTTTGTGATGCGACACGATGGCCACAAGATGGCACCAGTTAGCAAAAAAACTAATTTGATAATTAGTAAATTAAATCGACTCTCAGTTGTGTCTCACTTGACACTTGTGGGTTTTTAACCAGTAATGTTTGTGAATCGACACTTTGTTTTTACACTTTATATTTTTTGTGGCTCTGTGGGCCAGTTCGAGGCGTCGAGCAGCAGGTAGTGGAGCAGGCTAACAGGTTATGCAAGAGGTGAGCGAGTTAACGCCGCCCACCAGGTGTGTATGCACGGTGACTCACTTTCGTACCACCGAGGAGCAGATTGTTTAATTCGGCGACATTTGCGTTCAATAAAAGTGCATGAAAGGACTTTTTTCCAGAGGATTAAACCCGCCGTGTCAGTGATTATAAATGTTTAATCCCATGTATCGGATATGGCTTCTGCTTCTCCTGGGAGGATTCGTTTTGCCAGGTGAGTTTCAACAACTTCCTGGAGGGGAAAAAATCTTTCACAATGTGCCTCAGGCCCAAAAACAGTGTTCAAGAATGCTTTTAGGACTGATTATAATAAGACACGATCACTTTCAGGACATCAGGAAGGAACAAAGTCAACAGTTTGGTTTCAGTTTGTTCAGGCCAAAGCTGTTTTTTAACTAGTGAGCAGTAAAACAGGCCTACAGAGTCAAACTATTGGCCCATAGTATCATGTGTTGTTAGTTTTAATACAAAATATGTGTTGTATGTTGTTTTTTAAGGCCATGGATTATCTTATACATATATATTAACCTACATTAGGCCTGTATCTTTTTCTTTTTTTTTTTTTTTACCACTGTGTTACAACTCTTGTCATTATTGGCTGTGTTTTATTTACAATGTATCATCAATCCGGAATATAATAACTGGTTATCACTGACAGTGAAAAACAAAAAAAACAAAAAAAAAAATACATTTTCATCAATATTTTTTTATGTTGTAGTAAAGATTGCCGTTGTGATCCATTTGTTGATCATTTCAACAAATCTAGTGTTCCTTAACATAAATATAATGTCCCAGTAAATCAATTTAACTATTTCTATTGGGGGAAAACGGGCAAAGGAATTGGTAATTATATTTGTAATGACCTTATGAGTGCAGGCAGGCTCGAAATCAGTTAAGCAAAAAAATAAAAAACAAAAACAGCTAAAAAAAAATTGCAGCAAAAGTTGCAAACAAAACACAGTAAACCAAAATACAGATAATAAACAGTAAATATCTGTATTTAATATATATACATATAAAACAGAACATTGCCTTGATTTTACATTCAGCAATGTGATTAATTTTTTTTTAATTTTTTTTTTTTTTTTACATAGAATTCACTCATTAAGTAATTGAATAATTCTGTAAAAAAAAAAAAAAACATTAACAGATTTCCACTTTTTATTGTTTATATTTGTAATCAAAGTAATTTATTTTTTATGGCACTTGCAAAACCCTGTAAAATAATAGATGCATTTTTTTAAAATAACTTCTTTTTTTTATGGTGCAGTATGTGGGCTTTGATGTATTTTTCTGTGTGTTGAAATCAGATTTAGTTTTGCTCAAATATCTTTGTCAGTTGTGAATAACAAGGAACTGTCCGGACAGGTAGGAAACACCTGGCGGGGCGTTCCTGCTGTGTCATGTCTGATTTTATGATTTAGTTGGAATTACAGATGAGTGTTTGGCAGAAATAACATACTTTTAAACTTTTTATTGAAGGCAGTCAGTTGTAGAACCATGAGAGAGCTCCTGTAGATATCTGAATGGAGAGTTTCCCTGATAAGGTCTCATAGCCTCGGACCTCGTAGCAGAGAGATAACTTGGAGCAGGCTTTGTAACAAAAATAATAACGCCAGTTTCTTTCTAGTAGAACTGAAACTAAACCGTAACTTTTCTCACACCGCACCGACCTGTTTTTACTGGAAAATTCCCATGCAAAGCCTTGGAAAAGGTTTGGAATGCTCCTTGTAAGCCATCGTGGCTGTGATTTATATTCAACTGGACAAACAAGAGTAAATAACACAGATAAGACTGAAGTTTTATGGCGTTAATTTAGTTTTACTGCTCAATCAGTGTCAAGCAAATATTTTACTGGACTGTCTTCCTGACAGGAACTCCATTATAGTGTCCCACTGTATAGAAAAAACACACAAACATGATAATATATCAAAAATAATCAGTAAAAACATGAGTGTTTTGTTTTTTTCACCCAGAGGCTCCAGCCATCACCTTAATTATGCATGATTTTAAAATTAAACCCTCTGAACCCTAACCATTGAAACATATGTTTTATTTAACAGATCACCAAAATACACTGATTATCATAGAAAGCAACTGAAAAATCAGGAAATATCGTGGAATTTTGAACTTTACGACAGTTCTTGAACACATCATAGGTAAAGGACTTTCTTTTAGTAACCTAAAATAAACTTAAAATTGTGATATTTCTGTCAAAATTACTTTATTCTACATGTCTCATTTAAAATGGAGCCAAAAATAAACAGTTTGTAATAACTAGATCCTGTTAAAAACATAAAATTCTCGTGACAGATATTCATTGAAAATCTGTTTACACAGAGCAGAGAGGAGAGGACAGGAGAGGCTGGACACATGCAAATAGTTCAATATGTATAACATTTGGAGATCCATTTTTTTTCAATATTCATGACACTTCTGGGCACTTGGAAAAGTGTTGGATGTATAAATTCCATTTTACTTCAGTTTAAAGAGCAACTTTGTTTTCAACAAATGTTGCATGTTGCTGTCAGCCTGGTTTGAAATTAATGTCAATCTTCTTCACCCAGTTTGGTAAAATACATCAACACATTCCAGCATCGACTTCCTTCTATGGCTGCACTGCAAAAAAAGAAAAGTTGGGTGAACTCAAAATTTCAAGGCAACAAACTTCGATAAAATTTTAAGTTGGACAATTAAACTAAATATTTTAAATTTTGTTTTTGAGTTTGCTCAACTCTGAATTTCTCTGGCACGATTATAACGCCGCCATGAAATGTCAGCTAATGGTGGGACCGCAATTTTGAGTTAGCATTGATACGCTAATGGCTACTCTTGTAGCTGTAACAAGCAGCGCCGCTAGCATCAGTTAGCCGCTAGCATCAGTTAGCCGCTAGCTTTCGCTAATGACCGAATTTCACCGCTTTCCCGCATTTCCCAACAAAGAAATAAGAGTTATCAGAACTATTGTCCCTTGTTGTGAACCCCAACTTAAAGATATTAGTAACAACAACTCACCAACTTGTTTTTGAGCAGACAACTGGCTTCCTTTGTTGTGCTAACTTACATTATTGCCCTAAATGTCAATAATTTATATTTCCAAGTTTTACCAAATTAAATCACTGTTTTAGGCCAAAAAATACAAGTTGGCTTCTTTGCAGTGTGCTGATTCAGAGTTGCTGTGGTGCATCCTGGTATGAACGCGATAAGACGAAGTGATAATGTTGGAGCTGAACTCAATAATTAGACAAAAAAAACTCAGTCTAAATGGAAACTAGACATATTTTATTAATCCATCTTTGTTGTCATTCAGCTATATATCATTTGTAGAATTCCTTTATGACAAATCCCTGCAGGTTCACTGTACAGACTGTGTAAAACTAAAAACTCTGATCCTTGTCAAGTTTAATTCTCTTCTGCAGCCATTCATTTTTATCTTATCCCTTCTTGTTCAGGATTACAGAACATTCTTGGCTTCTTCTTCTCTGTGGTTTATTATCGGGAATGCTTTAATCCAGAGGAATTGTGCAGGTCTGCTCATGATGCACATTCAGCTCAAATATTTACTTTTATCCAGAAGCCTGCAGGGAGGGAACAGTTGCCAAATAATGTGTTTTTACCTGAGCTGTGTTCCAAAAACAATTTTTTCTTTCTCTTTCTTTAACCCGTTATTTTTCTACTGACCTGCCATCGTGGGTTAAAGATATTTGAATAAAAATTAGCTCTCTGGTTTCCCACAAGTCTTCTCTTTACACATAGCCTGTTTTATGATGATAAAATGCAGTTTACGGCAAAAAACCACATGGTTTTTCTCGTGCATTATTTTATATTATATGAATATTTCTGGATAGCCAGCAGCCTGTAAAATTCTTAGTCTCACATATAGAGCATTGCATGGTCAGGCTCCCCTATATATTATTGAACTACTTCACCCATATCTGTTAAAAATCACCTTAAGACCAGATATATTTTTAGACAGGCATTTGGATGACCACCATGCATTGCACATTTTTATATTTTTTTATGTTTCATTGTGTTTTTTTTGTGTTTTAATTGTCTTATGTTCCCCTAGCTCAGTGGTTCTCAACCTTTTTGAGCCGCGACCCCCAATTTATCATGCATGTTGTCAGCCCCATCTTGTTTTAAGAGTTAATTTCTTATTTTAAGTGTTCAACATGCTTATTTCTAGATTTAACAATCCTAATTTAAGAAATCTTGTCAAGTGAAATTATCTGTCCATGCAGCAAGATCATTTATCTCAGATTTAGTGTTTTTATCTTGTTTTTAGACACACCTTTTTGCAGTGTGTTTTTAGAAGATTTGAATAGCAAAATATAATATTCTGCCAATTAATATATATATTTTTTTCTCTTTTCAAAGGTGGTAAAACACTTTTTTCACTGAAAAGAATCTTACACGCACAGTTCAGATAACACAAACTCAGTTGATACGACAAATTTTGGACAAATAATGAAGCAGACAACAACTAAAACATCTCCCTGTCTAAAGTTAATATAGTTTAATATAAATTTTGTACATTTATATTTTTTCCAAAATGATTTGGTGACCCCCAGAAATCATCTTGAGACCCCAAACAAGGTTGAGAATGGCTGCCCTAGCTTATCTCTTTCTTTTTATCTTCTGTAAAGCACTTTGTGATTTTATCTGTGATAAATAAACTTTACTTACTTACTTACTTACTTACTTAAAATGCATAAATTGGGTATCACTAGAAAGCTGTGGATCCAGTGAGCCTAATTGTATTCATGTATGATTGTGTTAGTCAATAAGAGCATTTCTTGAAACTTGACCTCCCTGTATAAAATGAGCTGCTGTGACCTCTAGGATGATCACAGCCTCATGACACTTTACAACCACAAACTAGAGACCTGGAGCATTCAGAGGAAGTGCAGCTTTCCTACGTATATTGACAATAGGAGGGTTTCTCAACAGAAGTGCTCGTCATCCAAGTGCCGGAAAATACAGAAAACTCCAAATGTCTAAAGCAGGGGTCTCAAACTGAAATTACCTGGGGGCCGCTGGAGGCAGTATCACAATGACAAAAAAAAGACACAAAATGACAAAAAAAAAAAAAAAAGATGCAAAATGACCAAAAAGACACACAATTACTATAAAAAAGACACAAAATGACCAATAAGACATAAAATTACTATAAAAAAGACACAAAATAATTTTTTAAAAATACACAAAATGACCAAAAAAATACACAGAATTACCAAAAAAGACACAAAATTATTTTTAAAAAAGACACAAAATGACATAAAAAAAACTAAATTACTTAAAAAAGAAACAAAATAACCAAAAAAAAACAAAAAAGACACAAAATTATTTTAAAAAGACAAAAAATGACTCAAAATTATCAAAAAAAGACACAAAATTACTAAAAAAAAGTAATTAAAGGGACGTTCCACACACAACACGGTAAAGTGCCATTCATATAAAACTCACATTAAACTTTCAAATCAAGGTGGGGGCCACAAAACATCGTCACGAGGGCCACAATTGGCCCGCGGGCCATGAGTTCGAGACCCATGGTCTAAAGTTTTTGCAACCAAATCGCAGCCTGAATTATTCTATGTTGTTCCAAACGTCTTGGAGGTGTATTGATGTAATATTCTGGAGAGTTTTTGACCATTTTTTATCCATTCACAAACTAAAAAAAGGAATAATTCAGCACCAAATGTGTGTAACAAATGGTATCAACCCAGAAATTGTTGCAACAACTTATGGGACATAGTTGAGCAGGAAATGGAGCAGAACAGCTTGACACACAGTGTGTGAGCTGCATCTCAAATTTATCTTCAGATCTCCAGCTTTCACATGATGTTCACCTTCTCTATGTGGCATTTATTGTTGACCTGCTATCTCCCCCTAAATACCCACTGCCCACAACCCAAAAGTCTAATAAAAGAGGGCAGCATGATGAGGGTATTTATGGATCCGGAGCCACATGTGGATCTCTTTAGGCCATCTGCAGTGGCTCCCTGTGGCTGTGACAAAAAAATAATACTACATGAACAGTTATTTCTGTTTTCCCTATAAACGGTATTAAAACGTCTACAGGCGTCTAGATTTGAGTTTCTTTAGCTAGACTAGCTTTCGATTCCAAATCTCCTGAGATATTTCTTTGGTAACCAGCCTCTCATTTGCACTTGACTCCTCGCTGCATTCTGACAAAATCATATTAATAAATCGTTAGCCTCATAGCATATTTGCCTAAGTCATATTTGAACATTTTCGGAAAACAAGAAAAAACACAATTTTTAGTAAGCCCATTGGTATTTTTAATTGATATTGTAACAGTAAGTTCAAATAGAAGTGTGATCAAGTTTGCATAAAAAATTAAGCACATCGTTTTCATAACAGATAAAAGTGACTTAGGCAGAATATGCCCTGACTAAGGCAATTTTTCTCTTACATATAAATAATGTAGTTTGGTTTGTAAGTCACAGAGATGACTAAGGCAGAAAGTGATTTTGGACTCTAACAAGTGTTCTGATAGGGAGAACATAGGCAATAAGGCAGAAAGATGCAGCAGTGGTAGGAGAGTAAAGTTAGGCAGATATCACAATTTGGCCAAAAAATGACAATTATGGCAATTATGCTATGAGGCTAACGAAATGCTGATTATTGCTTTTTAGTAATGTTGTTAGGCTAATTTAGACCAAGTAGGTTGTTACATCTTCATTGTGAGTCTAAAAATAAAGTTTGCAGCTCCGTTCCGACATTATTTATCTTTTTCTGTCCAACAATGGCTCATTTGTTAGTAAAGGTTGCCGACCCTGGTCTAGCTGGTATATCTGCTCTTCACAGGATTGTAGGTCAGAATAGCATGCTGGCTTGCACTGCAAATTGTGCTGGATGAAGTAGGATATCCTGATACGTTTGCCTAACTCCATTTAAAGTACTCTGTTTTGGAACATATTAAATCTCTTTCTGGTGTATTAAATAGTATGGGTTTGTTTCAAGTAAAATGGATCATTTTGGGGTCACTCAGATTCTTCAATAGATGTTGAACTTCCAAACCTGCTCATTTAAGATAATACTCTAATAATATGGCCTGTAAAGGTGGTGTCCCTCTCACCCTCTGTACCTTCACACACATGTAATCATTAACCCATAGTAGGTGTAGCTGCTACATTATCTGAATGACTTGCTCTCTTGTTTGCTGAACTGCAGCACTGAATTAAAGTCACATATGAAAGTTGGAAACAAGCTCTTATGTTGCTGTGCAGTGGTTGTTATTGTCACAGGAAGAACCTGACTCACAGTTTCTGCTCTAACTACAAAGACTTTTCAGATATGTGATCTGCTTTCTCCGTCCCTTTGCTCTCAACTCTCAGTGACACTTTCTGCTTGCAGTTTTAATGTTTGGTGCAAACAGCCCTACGCCTGCGTGCATGGTTTAAAACCCCTTCTTGTTCTGCCCCTTTTAATTGAGAATTGGGGTATGTGGACAATGGGTATTTAGGGGGAGATAGCAGGTCAACAATAAATGCCACATAGAAGTGGTGGACATCATCTGAAAGCTGTTCTGTTCTGGTTATTAATCTCTGCTAAAGTTACTTAATGAAGCTCAACTATGTCTCATAAGTTGTTGCAGCAATGTTCAGGTTGATACCATTTGTTACACACATTTGGTGCTGAATTGGGCATTTTTTTAAAATTTGAGAATCGATAAAAATAGTCAAAAAAGCCTCCCACCCTATATATTACATAAATAGACCAAGACCTTTGGAATAACATTTTAAAACATTTTGATTTTAAAAACTTTATTCATATTGGATGTTTCTGTATTTTCGGCATTTGGATGACAAGCACTTTTGTTCTCTTAACTGCTGAGAAACCCCCTTATTGTCTATATATATATATATATATATATATATATATATATGCTATGAATGCTCTAGGTCTCTAGTCTGTGGCTGTAAAGTGTCATGAGGCTGTGATCATCCTAGAGGTCACAGCAGCTCATTTTATACAGGGAGGTCAAGTTTCAAGAAATTCTCTCACTATAATGAAATGGCTACTACAGGGACTTACATCATCACACATGAATAAAATAACTTATTGGGCTTATTGAATTGACAAGAGTCTCAGCTTTCCAGTGATACCCAGTTTATGCAACTCACAGACCCCAGTATGTAGAAAAATTATAAAATTGGTACCAATGGTTACCTCAGCTCTTGTAGTTTCATATGATATCTTATTTAAAGCCTTAAAATAGAGCCTGATACATCCTCTTGAAGAAATGATGACGTGTGTGAGGTGGTGCTGATACTGATGTGTCTTCTTTACTTGCTTGTGTTTCTCACAGGGCTGCGACTCGTCAGTGGAATAGAAATTTGGACTCAGAAAGAGGTGGAAGCCGTCAACGGGACGGACGTGAAACTGAAGTGCACCTTCACCTCCACCCACCCGGTGTCCACTCAGTCCGTCACAGTGTCCTGGAACTTCAAACCCCTAAATTCAGGAAAGGAGGAGTCGGTGTGTAGAATCTGTGTTTTTATGAAAATGCTTTGAATGTGCGTTTATTGTATTCTAATGTTATTATTAATGAAAGTCAGAGCCTTAAAAATATTGATTGTTAAGATTTTTAGATGAATTTGTTTGGACTTTTTTTTTTTTTAATTCAACTTTATAGTTTGGACAAAAATTAGTAATTGGGATATTTTGTTTTTAACCTCATAATTCAGAAAAACTCTGGGGAAAATTGTATATTTCATCCTAATTTATTTATAGAAGATATTAATGTTATACTGTTTAGAAAACACAAGTTCTTCAGCTTTCAGAATCTGTAAAAAGCTGAATGTTGTCTGAATTATATCTTATTAGGAAGTCCTTTTAAAAAGTTTTTTTTTCCAAGGAATATTCTAGTGAAGAAGACATGCAATCGTACTCATACATACTTCTAAACTTGCATCCATATGGAAAAAGATTTAAACAAAACAAGGGTGTTTTAGGGAAATATACATGTTCTATTTCTGCCATACACTGCAAAAAAGCCAACTTGTATTTTTTGCGTAAAACAGTGATTTAAGCTGGTAAAACTTGGAAATATAAATTATTGACATTTAGGGCAATAATGTAAGTTAGCACAACAAAGGAAGCCAGTTGTCTGCTCAAAAACAAGTTGGTGAGTTGTTGTTACTTATATCTTTAAGTTGGGGTTCACAACAAGGGACAATAGTTCTGATAACTCTTATTTCTTTGCTGTGAAATGCGGAAAAGCGGTGAAATTCTGTCATTAATGAAAGCTAGCGACTAACTGATACTAGCGGCTAACTGATGCTAGCGGCTAACTGATGCTAGCGGCTAACTGATGCTAGCGGCTAACTGATGCTAGCGGCGCTGCTTGTTACAGCTACATGAGTAGCCATTAGCGTATCAATGCTAACTCAAAATTGTGGTCGCAACATTAGCTGACATTTCATAGCGGCGTTACAATCGTGCCAATTCAGCACATTGCAGAAGTAAGGATTAAAAGTTATTACAATGTAAAATTATAAGTTAGTACAATTTACAGTTGTCTGAATTAAGAGTTGAGCAAAAACAAAACTTAAAATATTTAGTTTAATTGTCCAACTTAAAATTTTATCGAAGTTTGTTGCCTTGAAATTTTGAGTTCACCCAACTTTTCTTTTTTTGCAGTGTATTTCCTCAAATGTCATAAATGATATTGTACCATTCATAGTTTTGCTGGCTTGTGTGTGTTTGTGTGTCAGGTGTTTTACTACCAGGAGGTGCCGTACCCTCCCATGCACGGGCGTTTCAAAGGCCACGCTGTGTGGTCGGGAGATATCATGAGAGGAGACGTTTCCATCACTCTGCACGAGGTGCCTCCCACCTTTAACGGGACCTTCATCTGTCAGGTCCGCAACCGCCCAGATGTGCACGGCAGCAACGGAGAGATCGTCCTCAGTGTTGTCAACAAAGGTTAGACTGGCAGCAACTTGTTGTGTGACAAGAATAAAAATAAATAAATGTTGCACTGTAAAACCCAATGTGGCTTGTTTGTTATTATAACAAAATTTTCCTTTTCAATACAACAAGATTTGTGCAAAAAGTCATTTTAACCTAAAATATTGAGTCAAATAGCAAGAATCATTTGAGGTAACTTATTTCCCCTTGTTGTCTTGACATAAAATTCTTTCGCAGCATTGACACTCAAATATTTAAGTTGAAACAATAAGTTGGCTTTTTCATTTTCTTTTTTCGCTTGTGGTACTTTATTTGTCCTTGGAGAAAAATTGTGCTTTCTTCCTCACATGGAGGTCCGGGTTCTCCTCAGGCCTTTCTTAAGACACCTAAAATTCACAAGTGGAGTATTCACTGACATATTTGCAGCACTCTATAATGGAATTGCCTCCAGGTTATACATTTAACACTCAGACTAAAGGTTTCAGTGACTCCAAAGGTCCATGTCTGTAAATCATCCTTTTACAAATAAATTGTAGAATAGAAATTTTGATTTTTTTTCCTCTGAAAGACAGCGCGTTTTTTGCTCTTTGTACATTTCACTCACTGTGGCCTTGTATTTCACTGTAATATATAAAATCTAGAAGTCCTGCAGCTCTATGGAATCAGCACAATCATGGCCACAAGTGGGAACAACTTAAAAATGTCTTTTGTGCAGAATAACACAGTTATAATGACAAAAATCATTAACAAAAAGACAAAATGCTAGTTGAATTTCTCTGATAAATTATGTTTTAAAAATTGGAATAAAATTGAATTTATATATACACTTTTCCAAGTGCCCACAAGTGTCATGAATATTGGGGGGGAAAATAGGCTCTCCACATGTTATGCATATTTAACTAATTTATTTACATTTTTACAACCTCTATTTGCAACCTCTCCTGTCCTCTCCTCTCAGCTCTGTGTAAACCGATTTTCAGTGAATATTTGTCACGTGACCGTTCGTCTCAGCAGAATCAATCATGGCTTCACAGTGTCTCTGAGGAGCAGAATTTTATGTTTTGAACAGGACCTAGTTACTACAAACGGTTTACTTTTTGTGACGTTTTAAATGAGAAGTAGAATAAAGTGACTTTGACAGAAATATCACAATTTAAGCTTCGTTTTAGTTACTTTCTCTCGCAGAAACTTTTGTAACCAATGATGTGTTCAAGGACTGTTGGAAAGTTCAAATTCCGATGCTAATGGCTGTTTTTACACAGTGTTTTTTTTTTTTTTTCTCACAGTGTCGCTGACGGTTTTGGTTCCTTTTTTTAACAGGAAATTCATAACTTTTCATAACTGTGTTCAAGGACTTTTGAAAAGTTCAAATTTTGATAATGATGCCTGTTTTTACAGTTTCTTTCTACGATTTAACGGTGTATTTTTCTCAATCTTTTAAAGAAAACATACACTACTGGTCAAAAGTTTTAGAACACACCAACTTTTCCAGAATTTAATTGAAAATGATGCAGTTTAATGTCTCAGTGTACTCTGAAATGAATGCACATTTGCAACATTTAAAATTCTTTATTGAGCATGATAGTGTTTTGAAAGTAAAAAAAAGATTAAAAATCACATTTTATGTTGGACTAAAGGACTAAAAAAAGACACAAAATGACCAAAAAAAGACACAAAATGACCAAAAAAAGACACAAAATGACAAAAAAAGACACCTAAAGACACAAAATGACTAAAAAAAGACACAAAATGACTTACAAAGACATGAAAATAATTCAAAAATGGACAAAATAGCCCAAGACTCCATAGAGTTAAGTTGTTAACCCATTTCTTGTTCCCTGAAAAAGGCCTACCGTACTTGTATAATTCTGAAATGTACATTATTTTTCAGTTTTGGTTAAGCTTACCTTTTTTTATTTACCTCTGGCAGTTCACCACTTAGCTTTGTACCCTTTCAAGCTGTTCATTTGACTTGAACTGCTTGAATTTCAATAAAAAACTGGAAAATTTGGGGTGTTCTAAAACTTTTGACCGGTAGTGTACGTTTGGGGTTCAGAGGGTTAACACAAACAACTAGCTAGTTCTGATATTGCTGATTGTGCATATTGTTGCTTCTAGTTGCCCTCTCTGAGATCAGCATCCTGGCTATGGCGGTGGGAGGAGCCTGCGCTGTGATCCTGGTCCTCCTCGCCATCTTCATGGTGGTGAGGTACCGCAGGAGAAAGAGCATGGAGGCCGACACGGAGCTGCAGCCACGGGAACGCGAGTGGAAGGACCCGACTGTGTGGTGAGAGCCAGAGAGCTCCTCTTCCTCTCGGGACTGGTGTGGAGACTGGTGTGGAGACTGGTGTGGAGACTGGTTTGGGTCCGCTCTGCTGGAAAAACATGACAGCAGAGGGTGGGGAGGCATCTTTTTCTTCCATGTTTGCTCCTCCAATGTGACATAATTATAGTTTATTTCCTTCAGTATTAGACATATCATGTAAGAACCTTTTTCCATTTATTGTAATGCCAAATCTTGATACATTTTTTTTTTTATAACCAAAAGTTGCCTGTGATTGTGATGATAAGGCAAATTTTAAACTGTAGTGTGGGAGATGTAAATATGGCAACATGGTCTCACAGAAATCCGTGAAATAGCCACGGATTTTGCTTGACTCAAAATCCGTGGAATAGCCACGGAATCGCTCAAATTTCCGTGAAACTGACACGGATTTCGCTACAATGCAAGTTAATGACATGTCATATTTTTCTGCCGAGATCTTCACCACAAAGTGATTATGTACATTCACTGAGTGAAGATTTAGAAAATAAAACATATATTTCTCGCTAGAAATGTGATCAAAATCCATTTTTATGCAGAAACTAAGTCAAAATATTGTTTTTTTTTCACTAAAAATGAGAGAACTGTCCGCCATGTTTTTTGTTCTGACTGCTGGGACCTTGAAAGTCACGTGACTTGGAACAAACCAATAGCCACGGGATATGACTGTCATTAACTTGCATTGTAGCGAAATCCGTGTCAGTTTCACGGAAATTTGAGTGATTCCGTGGCTATTCCACGGATTCAGAGTTAAGCGAAATCCGTGGCTATTTCACAGATTTCTGTGAGACCAGGTTGAAATATGGAGAGCTTTTTCTGGCTACATGCTGTTCTTGGATCTTGTTTGTTAACCTCAATTCACAGCGGCAGTCCACCAATTTGCATTTTAACTACTGAATTGTTCTTTTAACATATAACCATGTTATTTTTTATAAACCATCAATTGAAACTTATACTTCATACATGATACTGCTGCTGTGAATTGAATCATATCCTCTCTGTTGCCTGCTACTGAGGGTTTTAGGTTTTAGAGCTGTGGAAGTTAAGCTGAAGCTGAACTTTTTCTTGGCAAAACCTTCCCTGCTGCAATAACAAAATGCTGCTTCAAGGTTAGTGCCACTTTAATTTGTGAATACAGGTGAACAATGTTAGACGCAGAGAACCATGAACTGGTTTTGGTGGAGAAATGTTCATAAACTGATGTTTTTGTCCACGGAAAGGAGCAGTGCATCATTCTCTGTGGTAGTCTGGCTCAAGCTTAGGATTCTGGGTATTGTATTCTTTAAAGTTTCTGTCGCTGAGGTAAACCAGAGCGGGTATTTTTTGGTATTTGCTCCTTTTTTTAATGCATTTTTTGTAACTGGATTTGTTCTGCGGGGGTTTGCATCAGTTCACCTGCAGAGGCTGTTCACCTGACAGTTCTGACCAAGGAGAAAGAAGCTGATAGTTCAGACGATGAAGAGTCTGAAGCCAGCAGTGGAGACGATGAGGAAGAGGAGGGCCTGGAAGAAGACGACGACGACGATGATGATGATGAAGAAGACGATGATGACGATGATGATGATGGCGGCGGCGATGAGGGTGGTGGTGGTTTGATGGATTAGAATTCGATTCGATTGATTAGAATCATCTTTCTCCTGATAACGTCAGACCCTTTTTGCGATTCGTTACAACACAAAAATACACCGTTTATCCTAGAAAGAAACGGTAAAAACAGCCATTAGCATCGGAATCTGAACTTTCCAACAGTCCTTGAACACATCATTGGTTACAAAAGTTTCTGCGAGAGAAAGTAACTTAAATTGTGATAATTCTGTCGGAGTCACTTTATTCTACTTCTCATTTAAAACGTCACAAAAAGTAAACCGTTTGTAATAACTAGATCCTGTTAAAAACATTAAATTCTGCTCCTCAGAGACACTGTGAAGCCATGATTGATTCTGCTGAGACGAACAGTCACGTGACAAATATTCACAGACATTTTTAAAATTAAACCCTCTGAACCCTAACCATTGAAACATATGTTTTCTTTAACAGATCACCAAAATACACTGATTATCATAGAAAGAAACTGAAATATCAGGAAATATTGTGGAATTTTGAACTTTACGACAGTTCTTGAACACATCATAGGTAAAGGACTTTCTTTTAGTAACCTAAAATAAACTTAAAATTTTGATATTTCTGTCAAAATTACTTTATTCTACATGTCTCATTTAAAATGGAGCCAAAAATAAACAGTTTGTAATAACTAGATCCTGTTCAAAACATTAAATTCTGCTCCTCAGAGACACTTTGAAGCCATGATTGATTCAGCTGAGACGAGCAGTCACGTGACAAATATTCACAGAAAATCTGTTTACACAGAGCAGAGAGGAGAGGACAGGACAGGAGAGGCTGTAAAAATGAAAATAGTTCAATATGTATATGTGGAGACACAATCTTTGATTCCACAGAGCTGCAGGACTTCTAGATTTTACACAGTGAGTAAAATGTAAAAAGACTAAAAAACACCCTGAAATGTTTTGTTGTTGGGGTTCAGAATGATCATTTATTATATCAGTTACTCACTTTGTGTTTCTTCGAATTCTTAAAAAAACAAAACGTTTTTCTTGCATGCCTCCACAGTTAACTCAACAGAATACAAAAACTCCTGGGGAGCATTTAGCAACAGCAAAACTTTATCAAAACATCCGTTTACAAACCTGCAACATATAGCATTTACTTAAAATCCATTAAATGTTCTCCATTTCCAGATCCTTTCTTTCTTTTTCCTGTGGAGACATGCAGGAAAAGTTTTCTTTCAATGGGGTGAGTTGATTTATGAATGATCATTTTGAGGATAAAGTTTTCCTTTCAGATGATTTAAATGTTTTCATACTTAATTTAATTCCAGCATCATTACATAACATCGCAGTAAATTATTAAAGTACTCCACCGATTTAGCGCTGCACTGCTTTTATACAGTCAGACACATAATGGACAGTAAAAAAACCCCCATAAAAATAATGCAGAAAATACTCTTTTTTTATTATTATTATTGTCTAAACACGATGCAACTCGACTGCCGACAGTTTCAGTTTTAGAGAAGTTTTCTGCTGCAGAGACTAATGAAGCCCTCAGTTTCAGCCTCAGGCAGAGATGAGAGAGTTTCACATCATATGAGGTTTCTGTTTCTGTGTTTTATGGATGTGGATTGATGGATGTGTTTCTGTTAATCTGTTTCTTTGTGCTTGTTTGACTGGATTTATATATCTAATCAATTGCCTTCGATCAATGTTGTGAATTTTTTTTTTTTTCACAATATTTTTATTTTATTTTCAGTTTAAAACACTTTGACATACAGCTTTAACATTCATGTATCGTCATTCAACTTCCATATTTTAAGATAGCTGCATTTACATAGACAGAAAAATAAAAACAAACAAAACATAACACTTGGAACAGGTTCGCTCCTCCTGTTAAAGGAAATGGTAATCTATATACAATTGAGTATTGTTTGTAATTGATGTGAATTAAAACACATTTATAGAAAAGCAATATGAATCTGACAAGACCGGAATCTGCATCTACATGCCGTTTAGCCTTTAATATGTCACTTATTCTCTCTAAAGGATGTTGTGAATTTTCATGTTGATTAAATAGATTTTTAAAGTGGGAGCCGGTTTAATTTGGCTCATTGCAAAAAACAAAATTGTAAAACAGAAACGGTTAAAAGTCTGGCAGCAAAAGTTATTTTACAGATCATTTTTATTAAAAAATAACAGAAAAAGTAGTATTTTTTTCCATAAAATTTTAACTTTTAGTGAAAAAAAATTAGAAAGTTGCCTTTATTTTTAAATTTAGCAATATGATCTGTTATTTTCTTGGTATTTTTTTTAACATAGATATAGCTGTTATTTAACATTTAAGACCATTAAGCAATCAGGTAAATAAAAAAAAAATCTATAATGTCCCATAATATTAATTTATAGATTTTAACTTTTATTTCATGGTTAATATTGTTGTTGTAATGAGAGGGATTTACTTTTTAGGGAATATGTACTTAATGCAGAAAAAACAAAAATAATACAGTAAACTTCTGTAAAATAGCTTAAAAATGTTCCCATTTTTGCTGTTAAAATGCTTCTCCTGTTCCACTGAGAGTAGAAAATGTTAGTAGTCAAAACTTCACTGTGTCACAATGTCTTTGATGCTGGAAATGAAACAGGAGAACTCTGCTGTTATTTAACTTTTGCTCTCAGAAAGTCCACAATTAGATCTACAAAGCAAGGTGTTTACTGTCGTGGCAACATTGCACAGCTGATTTTGTATTTAGCTTTTGTACATAGTGTAAAATAAGCAGAATTTACCCTTTTTTTTATTTTACCTACTGTAAAGTTGGTGTATGTATCTCTATTTAGCAACATGTGGATTAAAACTGTTTTTTAAAATTATTATGTTGCATGATTCAGTGTGTGGGAACAGATCAGCTGCTGAAATGCGTGTGTGGGTGAGTGTGAAATACCTTCAGCCACTCCTGTGTGTGTCATACATGACAGTGAGTTACACACACACACACACACACACTTACTTCCTGGTTGAGTAAAGATCACAGTTTATTAACCCTTTATCAGGCAAAGAACTATATTTGGTAACTTCAGGTAATATTTTGAGAAAAAAGTTGCAAATTTACTAGATTAAAGTGGTAAATCTAAAAGAAAAAAGTTGCAGATTTAAGAGATTTAAAGTGGCAAATCTGTGTGAAAAAAGTCGCAGATTTACGAGAAAAAAGTGGGAAAAAAACTTTTTTCTCCCAGATTCACCACTTTAAATCTCACAAGTACAATATTTAACTGTTTTTGAGTCGAGGTGGAGACAATACAAGGTTTCATAAACCTTTCATAAATTCTTTTGCTCGGTGTACAATATACTTCCTTTGGAAGAGAATATGCTCTGTTGTATGAAGACACAGAGAGCATTTAAAGACCTCATACAGTGGATTAACTTGTTTTTCAAGGAAATTGTCAGCAACAAAAATCTGTAAAAAGTGTGTCAGCGATAGAACAGTAACAAGTGTTTGTTGTTTCATAGATAATCCCTTTTAAAAGACTTGTTACTGTTTTGTTTTTTATGATTTTACATTTTCTTTTACATAAAATTTAATGTTTTACTGTCAAAAAACAGAAAGTTGCTTTAATTTTACATTTAGCAATGTGAGGTGTATTTTTTGTATTTTTACAGAGAATTCACTGTCATTTCTTATTTAAAAATGTAGAAAATGTCAGGGGGAAAAGTGTAGAAAAAATACAAGAAAAACCTGTAAAATAATATTTTTTAATGGTGTAGGTCGAACTTTTTAAACATTGCAGATAACCATTTACACATCCAAGTTATGAAGCAAAATTAATATTAATTTGGAATACATTTTCCAGTGAATGTAGGCTAACTCAAATATTTACTTACTTTGAGCTCAGCTTTGGGCTCCACCAACTCCTTAATGACATGCCTGGCTCCCAGATGGGGTCTGTCATGTATTCGACATTCTTTTTTGTTTTTGTTTGCTTTATTTTATTGTTGTTGTTGTTGTTGTTGTTGTTTTTTAAAAGTCATTGGTATTGTTTTCTTTTAGGGGAACTAATGGTTGGTCTACCTCTGTGAGCCTTATATTCTTGCTGTTTACACACACATTAAACAGCAAGTTTAACCCTTTATCAGGCAAAGAACTATATATTAATACTAATAAACTATACTATAATACTAAATATTTGGTAACTTCAGGTAATATTTTGAGAAAAAAGTTGCAAATATACTAGATTAAAGTGGCAAATCTACAAGAAAAAAAGTTGCAGATTTAAGAGATTTAAAGTGGCAAATCTGCGGGAAAAAAGTTGCAGATTTACGAGAAAAAAGGGGGAAAAAAGTAACTTTTTTTCTCCCAGATTCACCACTTTAAATCTCATAAATCTACCCATTTTTTTCTCGTAGATTTGCCACTTTAATCTCGTAAACTTTTTTCTCAAAATATTATTTCGTATGTTTTGTTTTTTTTACACATTCTGGCTGTATGTAATATCCTCCAATATTCTCTAGGGTTGAAATTTGGAATTTGCAAGTATTTCAATGAGTGTCCTATTAAGGGTTAAAGTGGTGAATCTGGGAGAAAAAAGTTGCTTTTTTCCACTTTTTTCTCGTAAATCTGCAACTCTTTTCGCACAGATTTGCCACTTTAAATCTCTTAAATCTGCGCCTTTTTTCTTGTAGATCTGCCACTTTAATCTAGTAAATTTGCAACTTTTCTCAAAATATTTTTATTTTTTATTTTGGATATCCGCTGAAGTTACCAAATACGGTTCTTCGCCTGATAAAGGGTTAAATGTTGACATCCTGAACACCATGAATTCATGTGAACACCATGAAATTACCTGGGAAGATACAAACTGCTGCCAGATAACAGGTGAGATCATGAAATTATAGGGATTTAAAAAAAAAAAAAAAAAAAAACCTTTTATATCATCAGTGTTCAACAACTTTTTACAGTTTTTTTTTTCTCTTTTTTAAACATTTTTTTAAACATGAAATTTAAGAATTTTACTGTTTAAAAAAAAAAGCAGAAAGTTGCCTTCATTTAAATTGAGCAATGTGATGTGTGTTTTTTTTACATAGACATCACTGTAATTTAACATTCAAGCAATTGAAGCAGTACCTTAAACAAAATTCTATAATGTCCCATTATATTAATTTACAGATTGCAAGTTTTATTTTTAAAGGTTTTTTAACGTTGATGGTTAATATTTGTCATAAAAATAATTCACTGTTTGTCATTTGCACTTTATCTAGAAAAAAACAAGAAAAACCTGTAAAACAATAGTTCTATAATATAACTGTTTTTACAGTGTACTTCTTAAAACTTCATGTATGCATTAAATAAGTCACAGAGACCACAAAAATGCTTTTTTTAATTTAATTTTTAATTTAAGTACATTTTGTTGATAATAGCCTTTGTCTGTTATTCTAATTGAGTGAAGTGCAGTATTATCACAGCGTTGTACTGGTCTTTTAACTTAACATAAATGTTATATGTCAAAAAAACACATAACATAAATGTTATATGTCAAAAAAATATATAACATAAATAAAAAATATATAACAAAAAAATATATATATAACAAAAAAAACAAAAAAAAAATATATATATAACAGAAAATAAAAATATATAACAAAAAAATAAAAATAAAAAATATATAATAAAAAATAAAAATATATAACATAAAAAAAAAATATATATATATATAACAAAAAAATAAAAATATATCACAAGAAAATAAAAATAAAAAATATATAACAAAAAAATAAAAATATATAACATAAAAAACATATAACTTAAATGTTATATGTCAAAAAAATAATAATGTCATCATAAAAATAAAAATGTCATCCACCACCAAGTTTATGTTTTTCTGCAGTACTTGCATTGCTCTAATATAAAGAGAGAGCTGACACGTGTGTCGTTGTCTCAGATTTTGCTGCAGTAAGAGCAAACGACACCTGGGTGCTTTTCAAGCTGAGGGTGCATCTACATGCCAACTATGAATAATAATGGGGGACACATAATAATTCATATCTCTACTGTACATACCCTGTGGTAATGTTTCTGTGGCTGTCCATGAAAACTCTCTGTGTCCTGCACCGGGCTGCAGCAGCACGCTGTCTTTCTGCAGCAAAATGCTGTTGTTTTTTTTCTTTCTTTGCAGTTCTGGAAGAGTTCCCACCACTGCTGCATTGATACTCAGTGGAGGGGCCTGGAGAGGAGAGTGGTGAGCCTGCAGCCCAGCCACATGATCTCTCACTTAGAGCTCCTTTTACTCCACCTACTGTCACTTTGCACCACACTTTCTCACCTACTTGTGCTCATTATGAATCATATTAGTGGCCACTGTTGGTGTTTGTTATCTTCTGGCTATTTTGTGTCGGCCCCTGCAGGTACTAACACAATGTCATAATCTTTAATTAAACACAGAGTGGATTAACTTTGTTCACTCATCATCCTGTGACACACGTTAGATTTTAATTTTGATATTGCTGCTGTGTTGTAAAGTTTTGCGTCATCTAAGATCATCCTTTCCTCTCACATTCTAGATAGAATAGCACAATAGGATAATAACTGTCATATTACACATATCACACAGTTAACACAAGACACAATAGGCACCTTTAACTGTGCACAAGCTCTTAAAGATCCCATCCTATAGAGGCTGAATATGTGCACAATAACCTGCCTAATGAATAATAGATTACAGTGTTAATTATTGCAAAGTAAGTCAAGTGCAAAGTGCAGATACCTGTGTCTGTCTTTATAACTAAATCTGCTGATGTAAATTCCAGTTACAGCCTTTCAGGGTTGCACACTGTACCTTTTCTTCTTCTGTCAAAGAAATAGTTCTGCAAGCAGAGAAAAGATGTTAAGTCCAAATTGGAAGTGTAGCTGTCCTCTTGTCCTCTGCCTGTGTAACTGTACCTCTTCTCAGATGCCATGCTCTGTCACATGGTCTCACTTGCATCCAGTTAACACTCCCAATTCTACTTTTCCCCCCCATATGATTAACCTCTTAGCATCCTAATGAACTTCATTAGTCACCTTCTATTTCCAGGAAAGGCTGGCGTTTGACAGGCATATAGTCTTAAGTGTATGAATGCAACATCAGCCAGGATGAAATTGACTAATCAAATCTGGAAAGTCTGAGCTAAGCACTTCCTCCGTCATGTCCTGCAGGGAATAGTGCAGACACATGCAATTGGTCATCTCTTGATGTGTTTGTACGTTTATGGAAAAAGGAGCTGTCCCTTTGTGAAAAATGGCTGCACACACCTCATATCATAATGCACTCTTGCAGCTGCAATCACATAAGCATGCCTCGTGATGCACAGGACAGCTTGACCTTCCAGGCATCGCATGGGACACACATGCACATATCAGAGGTTGCTGTGGAAGTTGATAATCCTGAGCAATGGGAATATGAGTCCCAGGAAAAGAGGATCGGAATGACGTTACTGTGTCTATTTACGCAGGGATGTAGAAATAAAAGAAGGGAAAGGCTTTTAAAGTCACATTTCAGTTGTGCAAGTAGAATAACAGGAAGGTACTGTTCTGTTTCCCCTCCCACTTTTAATTCTGTGATGCTGAGTTTTGATACCTTTAGAGGTGACGTTATCAGGGAAAGAACATGTCTATTTATGAATGGAGCATTTCCGTTTGGGACTGTGTGTCTGGCCCGGCTCCTGGGGCGGCACTAAACCACCTCCTCCTCAACCTGCACTGCAGAACTTTTCTCTGATCTTCACAAACACTCTGACAAAAGTGCCTGAGTCTGCATACACGCCCCAAGTCAGGAGATGGGGGAGGAGGGTGAGGCAGGCAGGAAGGGGGGAGCAGAGCCAAGAGAAGGAGGAGGAGGAGGAGGAGGAGGAGTAAATGGGGTTGATGGAGGAGAGAAAGTGAATACGAGGGATATGGGCACAGGTAAGGGAGGGGAGGTGGAGATGAGGAGAAGTGGCATGCAGCCAACGGAGAGGACAGGGAAAAGTTGTGAGGCAGCCGGAGGGACGGGCAGGGAGAAGAGTCAGCGTCATTGGTGCTCCGCTGGGGAGGAACGAGAGAGCAGCTTCCCCTCCTGTCCGTCTCTCTACGTCTCTGTCTGTCTTTCTGTTTGTCTCTCCCTCTCCTCTCTAATTGTCTCTCGTCCTGGCTGGCGCTGCAATGTGGCTGGCTCTGCAGTGAAAGTGCTGTGTGCCGGATTCTCCTTGAGTGAACCCTGACTGTGCGCAGTGTTTGCCGCTCCGCTGCTGTCCGGTCCACACCGACTCAGTCTGCGGGCCTCTGACTGAACACCGGCTGCAGGAGCAGGTACGCATGACAAAACTTGCATGTTTTTGTCGTCTTTTGCATTAAAGCAAAGATATGATTTAGACTCATGCATGCTGCAACATGCAACACTATACCTGTAAAAAATGCAACTTTTTTAATGCACTGTCTGTGCTTCTTTGTGTCCTATTTGAAGATTTAAATTGATAACTTTTTCTGCCTTCTCCTTTGCCCTCTGTCTAACCTACAGTCTCTCTCACAGGAGTGCTGTGGCGGCTGGTGGGAGCTCTGGGACTACTGCAGGTGCACGACTGGGACGTGGTTCGATTGGGGGCCAAACGCTAAGACAGCACCCTCCAGATTTAATTACATATATCAGAGAGAGAGCCAAGTTGTGCTAGAAGATACTCCGCAAGCTGCCTAGAGCCCACTGGATCCTGCAGCAGTATTTGTTTTGGAGCAGATCTGGCCGCCATGGAAGTCCAGTGGGTTGTGGTTGATCTCCCGAGGCTGGGCCCTCCCCACACAGCCGTTGGCCTTATCTTCTCTATGCTGCTGGGTAATGTCTGCCTCTCACTTTACATCACCTCTCTTATTTGTTCCATGATTGTTATGCTAATGCTGATGCGCACCCTGCCTCCTCATCCTCTCATTTTTTAACTTCTTTTTCTCCTTATTTCACACCAAAAGCTCAAGTCAAGTCAAGTATAGTTTATTTGTCCCAACTTGGGCAATTTGTTTGCAGTCTAGGTGTATAAAATACATAAAAAACAATACATTCCAACACACATACAAACAACAGATCACAGCCTCATTATATATATATATATATCTAAAGATAAAACAAACAAAACAATAGTGCAACAGAAGGCAATTCCAGGTGGAGTGTCAACCACATAAGTCCCCAACCTCAACATCAACAACATCATCCTCATCGTCAATATCAAACTCATCATCATCATCATCATCACCATCATCGTTCAAAAGCTTGTTGTTTGTGCTGATGCTGTGACTTTTCCAAATCTGACATTGACCTTCATCTGCGTCTGACCTATGTAGTTGTTGGCTACGTTTGTATTTATTTTGGTGCACTAGGTTTTTTCAAGAGGGGTTTTGGTTTGGTGACAGGACTAGTTTTGTTTTTCTGGTGGTCCTGTGGTTCATCTCATGATCAAATGTGCGGCTGGTTCTGCCTGGAAACACGAGGATGGACTATAGTTGTTGCAATGAGACTTGTTCGGTGTAATCTTTGATCACTATTGATTTGGATTGAGATTGTATGTCCGCAAAAAGGAAATGTCAGCAGAATAGTGGTCAGTGTGATGAGAAAAGCTTTGTCAGACTGTAGGCACTTTAGACAAGGCCGTGCCGTTCATGGCGTATCGAGCTGGGTGTGAGGTGTATCTGCAGTCAGAGTGCAGCAGAGTCACCCCGCAACAGGAAAACATCAGTTTTATCTCGATTTGAGTCGTGAAAATCAAGGTATTGAGAGAGAACTTTTTCCAGTAACAACAGAGTCGGTATCCAGATCTGACATTGTTGTCCCAAGTAAATTCTCATGCAGATCTGATAAACTCTTCCCACTATGTTGTTTTGGTTTAGAGTATCTCTATCATCTAGTATTTGAAGGAAAAAAAGCATCCCATTGGAATGTAATTTCAATCAGTTGGCACTTTTATTACATCATGTGACAATTAATTATTTAAGTAAAGTAAATCTCACATTCCTTCATTAGTGAATTACAGGAATACTTATTTAGATTTTCTAAACCTGTTTATAGGTTTGAAGCATCAGTGCAGCAAACATGTGTTAAATATATAGGAATGTAGGAACTGCAAAACTTTTTACATTTATTTTTAATTTATTTATATTTTGAAAGTAATTCAAAGTATTAATCTCCCATTAATACAGTTGAATTGTGTTGACAAGTAAACATTTTTAATTTATTTTCAGAAAAATAATGGCTATTTCTTGGTCACAGCCTTTATATAGAACAAACATTTTTATGTTTGGCACTTTTATTACATCATGTGACAATTAATTATTTAAGTACAGTAAATCTCAAATTCCTTCATTAGTGAATTACAGGAATACTTATTTAGATTTTCTAAACCTGTTTATAGGTTTGAAGCATCAGTGCAGCAAACATGTGTTAAATATATAGGAATGTAGGAACTGCAGGCTATAAGACTTTTTCAATTTATTTTTTGTTTATTTATATTTTGAAATTAATTCAAAGTATTTATCTCCCATTAATACAGGTGAATTGTGTTGACAAGTAAACATTTTAAATTTATTTTCCAGAAAAATAATGGCTATTTCTTGGTCACAGCCTTTATATAGAACAAACATTTTTATGTTTGGCACTTTTATAACATCATGTGACAATTAATTATTTAAGTAAAGTAAATCTCAAATTCCTTCATTAGTTAATTACAGGAATACTTATTTAGATTTTCTAAACCTTGAATATATAGGAGTGTAGGAACTGCAGGCTATAAAACTTTTTAAATTTATTATTTTTTAATTTATTAATATTTTGAAATTAATTCAAAGTATTAATCTCCCATTAATACAGTTGAATTGTGTTGACAAGTAAACCTTTTTAAATTTATTTTCAAAAAAAATAATGGCTATTTCTTGGTCACAGCCTTTATATAGAACAAACATTTTTATGTTTGGCACTTTTATTACATCATGTGACAATTAATTATTTAAGTAAAGTAAATCTCATATTCCTTCATTAGTGAATTACAGGAATACTTATTTAGATTTTCTAAACCTTGAATATATAGGAGTGTAGGAACTGCAGGCTATAAAACTTTTTAAAAATGTATGTTTAATTTATTTATATTTTGAAATTAATTCAAAGTATTACTCTCCCATTAATACAGTTGAATTGTGTTGACAAGTAAACATTTTAAATTTATTTTCAGAAAAATAATGGCTATTTCTTGGTCACAGCCTTTATATAGAACAAACATTTTTATGTTTGGCACTTTTATTACATCATGTGACAATTAATTATTTAAGTAAAGTAAATCTCATATTCCTTCATTAGTGAATTACAGGAATACTTATTTAGATTTTCTAAACCTGTTTATAGGTTTGAAGCATCAGTGCAGCAAACGTGTTAAATATTGTTAATTTAAGCCTTTTAATTTATTTATATTTTGAAATTAATTCAAAGTATTGATCTCCCATTAATGCAGTTGAATCGTGATGACAAGTAAACATTTAAAATTTATTTTCAGAAAAATAATGGCTATTTCTTGGTCACAGCCTTTATATAGAACAAACATAAAAATAAAAAAAAACTTTAAATTTAAACAGCAGATGACGATGGCTTAGTAGCAGAGAGAAAGATGCCGAAAGAAGCAGAATTGTGATATTGTTGATAAACCATCATACAATGCACACGGATGTGGTAAAGAAGATTATATTACAGCAGAATAGACAGAGCTTAGCTTAGTGATCATATGTCTCTGCATTTTGGCTTCCATCATGTTGAATTTTGCTCTTGTTATTCCTTAAGAATTTCTTGTGTTGTTTTTTTTTTACATCCTTACCATTCAAACAGCATCTTTGACCTCTAGCTATCTAAAACCATTCATGTGTCACTAGCTGGTGGTTTATTGTAGAGCTTTAGTCTGATATCTCCGACAATGGACCACTTGCACAATGTCGTGTGTCGTATATCCGTTTTATAAACTGCACGTCACTTCACTTCCTGTCCAGTATACAGTATGTTATCTTAGCCTCCAATGGTCACATTTCAGCTTTTTATCCTCAAGTTAGTTACTTTACACATTTGGCTTTATACATAGGCTATAGTATTTGCTTTTCGTTTATATAATGTGTTTTTAGCATTTTTAGATTATTTTTTTAGTCACCTCTATGTCTTATAATTCTGTGGTTAACTTAACCAAAGAAAAGCACCATCAGGTTTATGACGAATGTGTGTTTAGCTCTGCAGAGTTTAGCTCGGCCCTTCTTTGCTTTTCATCAGTTAGTTTTTATTTCTGATCCGTGAGCTTTCACTCCTCTCCAGCTCAAGGTTATTATAGTTAACGAAAACTAGCGAAATAACGAAAACTAAAATTGAAAAAACATTTTCGTTAACTGAAATAAAAATAAAAACTAGAGTTTTTAAAAAAACCATAACTAACTGAAACTGTATTTTGTGGTTACAAAACTAACTAAAACTAACTAAAATGATAGTGAAAATGTCCTTGGTTTTTGTTTTTGTCAACTTCTTTCATTCATAATTCAGTGTTTCTATTTTAACATGCAACACATGGTAAATATGTTTACTGAGACTGGGATGTTTACACTCGAACCAAAATTCAAAACACCTGGAACTGTAAGAGTTAATAACCTTATTGGGGCTGAGATGATAAACCAAAGGAAATAAAGGAAACATTTATTATGGCCTCTTTGGATTTGAAAACAAAAATTCACAACAAAATTAAAACTAAAACTAATGGAAAATCCAGAACTATTATAACCTTGCTCCAGCTGATGCTGAGCCAGAGTGAGCTAACATTAGCTAAGCTGTAAAAATCAGGCTAACGTTAGTGCTATACTGAATACCTAGCTAATATTGCTAATCGTCAATTTAAGACACTGAGGTGATTATTAAAATGATCAACAACACTGAAGACTCTGAACAATATCTGCACTAGTCGCTCATTATGGCAACAAACGTTAGCTCGCTCTAGGTAAACATCAGTTGGAAAAGTGAAAGCTCACGGTGGAGAAATAAAAACTAACTGATGAAAAGCAAAGAGGGACAGAGCTAACTAAACTCTGCAGAGCTAAACATTCACTCATAAACCTGACGGTGCTTTTCTGCATTATAGTAGCTTGATAGGCTAACATTAGCTGACTGGCTAACCTCAGTATCACAATGGAAAATATTATATGTATAAAGCTTACTGTGGAAAGTAAAGTAACTAACTTAATAAAAAGCTATAATGTGATCACTGGAAGCTAAAATGACATTCCAGTATGTTATATAAGAGCTTATTGTAGATATGTCTGATCATTTATAACAATCTGAATTATTTGGAACTTGTTTTTGTTTTTGTATAGTCTAAATCTAATAGTTAAAGGGCTGCCTGTTTGAATATGCTTTCTTAAAAGGGTCGGTATAATAAGATTAAGCTTTAGCCTGCACCATTTGGGTCAATTATTTTGTTTTCCTTTTTTTCCTGGAAAATTGTTAATAAGGGCCGATGATTATTGACTACAACCACAACTACTACTGCAACTACTACTGCTAAATTGAAGTATATCAATGCAAAAGTAGGTTAAAGGTTATTTATTCACCATTATAGTTCATCTACCAGACAGCACTGAAACGCTGATTTTGCAGTCTACAAATAAATTTTAAATGCGATCCATATAAACATTGTCTGTTTACATTATGTTTTTATGTTATAATAACAATCAAACAGTATGTCCAATAAGTCTTTATCTGTTAGCTCCTAAATCTGGAGGTTTTTTTTTTTGTTATTTGGATATGCTACATTCTTTTAGAAATTATTGTGTATGCATGAAACTATTGTTCTCTTGTAAAGTTGACACATATAGGTTAGAAACTAGAGCACCACTGTTCTATTTTCATCTGAATCACTGAAACTTTACCTTGACAAAACTTAAATTAAAAACTTAAATAAGGAATACATTTCAAAAAAGTATAATAATCCCATCCTCCCACAGGCATGTGGCAGGTGTTTCCCTTAGCTAGAGACACCTTCACTGTTAGAAAAGAGTGATTTTACAGAAATTGACTGTATTATTTAACAGGGTTTCTCTTGTTTTTTCTACATTAAGTGCAAATGCAATATATTAAAAATATTTACCATAAAATAAAGTTGAAATCAGTAAATTAATTAAATGGGATATTATAGATTTTTTTTTTTTTTACAGTATCTTGAATGTTAAATTGCAGATTCTACACACAAAAAAATACAAAAAATACATGCACAATACACATTGCTGAATGTAAAATTAAGGCAACTTTCTGTTTTAGCATTTTTTATTATTTTTTTTACACTGTACTGTAGCAGGAAGTGCCACAGAAGCAATTTAGAGTACTTGTGGACAGATTTTGTCAGCATGATAAGTCACATCCGCAAGGACAAGACACAGTCTTTCCAAAGCACTTTAAGACTTATTTTACATTTAATTCTCAGATTCACTCTTATTCAACGCGTCAATCTTTAGATCTTCATCCTCCAAGATTTCTGACATGCAAAGGTCAATTTATTGTTCAATTTAGGGACCAAATTATGGATAAAAACCTTTTCCCATCTGCTTCAAAAGATGTCTAAAAGCTCATTTAACTGCTGTTTTAAAATTCTAATTCACACACAAATACACTTTTTTAACATGTTCATTTTTGTTTTTAATTGTTTTTGTTATTGTCATTATAACTTGTTGATGTTATACATGTGTTTTTTCTACTATCAGTTTATTTCTTTCTAATAACTATGAAATTTTAGGTGGAGGCTTTAAATAAATAAGCCCATCTGGGTTTTCTGCCTCTCCCTGCACTTTACATTATATGTTATCTTTGTCATTTTACGCAGTTCTAACTGTGCAAATAAATAAAACCTAAAAACCTAAAACCAGTCAAGGAACTTTACAGGTGTGGAAATGATCCGAGCAACCTGGTCTCACAGAAATCCGTGAAATAGCCACGGATTTCGCTTAACTCAAAATCCGTGGAATAGCCACGGAATCACTCAAATTTCCGTGAAACTGACACGGATTTCGCTACAATGCAAGTTAATGACAGTCATATCCCGTGGCTATTGGTTTGTTCCAAGTCACGTGACTTTCAAGGTCCCGGCGGCCAGAACAAAAAACATGGCGGACAGTTCTCTCATTTTTGGTGAAAAATCAATATTTTTACTTAGTTTCTGCATAAAAATGGATTTTGATCACATTTCTAGCGAGAAATATATGTTTTATTTTCTAAATCTTCACTCAGTGAATGTACATAATCACTTTGTGGTGAAGATCTCGCCAGAAAAATATGACTGTCATTAACTTGCATTGTAGCGAAATCCGTGTCAGTTTCACGGAAATTTGAGTGATTCCGTGGCTATTCCACGGATTTTGAGTGAAGCGAAATCTGTGGCTATTTCACGGATTTCTGTGAGATCATGTTGGATCCGAGCAAGGGAGCAGGATGTGCAGGCCAACTTAATGCCCTTGACCTAATTTGGCTTTGCAGCTGTTGTCTTCCTATCGTAAGATATATGTCTAGTTTAATGTTGTCAGAGACTAAACACAAAGAGATCAAGGTTCTTGAAAGAAGAACAGATATCATGAAATTCTCTGTGTCTCTTTGTCAGAAGCTCTTACGTAAAACAGAGATTTTAAAAACATGTGGATGCAGAATATATATATTTTTTTTAAATGAAAATGTAATATTGTATTAACAGTTGATATAAAGCCCTATAGTGATGCTAAGATGTGCACGAGGAAAGACACGGGAGGGGTGATGCTGATGCTCACTCGTCACTTTTTGCAATCTCACTGTGCTGCATTGGACCAGCTGAGGAAAAAGATTGGATAGAGGGAGTTTTGCGAGATAGCAAAGGATGAGACGAGAATGAATCAATAACATTCCCACATACAGTATGCCACAGCTGCACTGGGTGAAGCCGTATTTTGCTGCTCTTAGCATTGTTATTCCTGTTTGCTGCAATGGTGCTTGTCAGATTTTGACCTTGACCGTGTTCGGAGTAACACAGTATGCTCAAATCAGACAGACAACAACGGGCAGAATCACGGCTGCTGAATCCATTCATCTTATTCAAGTGTCACTGTTGTATTAATGTACTAGTACTGCCCTACAAAGCAAAAAGGCAGTAATTAGGCACACTGGAAAAAAAAACCCTGTTGTTTTTATGGTAAAAAAACGGCAGCTGTGGTTACCAGAACTTTACCGTAATAAATAAGCTAGAACTTTTTTTAATATTACGGTAAAAAGATATTGGCACTGTTGATTTCACGTTTAAGATTGACATTTTATTCCATTTTTTACTGTATAAATAAAAGGTTTTTCCATCAAAAGAAACACTGTTTTGCCATATAATTGACAAGCAAATTAAAGATTTTACCATTAGATATTACGGTATATTTTTGTAAGCGATATGGTGTTTAGTACATTTAACAGTGAGACAAAGTACTTTTTACAAAAGATAAATGCAAAAATGACAGTGGCGGCTTGTATATATATTACATTAATTACATATTACAGTGTATTTTACACTGGAGTAATGTATTTTCCCCAAAACAAAACTGTAAAAAATACTGTTTTGGCTGCTATATACATTTATGGTGTTTCATTGTTACTGAAACTGAATTAACCCATTTATCATTTTACGGTCTTTTACTGTCATGGTTTAGCAGTTTTTCACCGTAAAATCTACAGATATTTTTTACAGTGCAGAGTGCAGAACTGAGAAAAATGACTTTAAAGTTATCCTGCATCCAGCCTAAGTACACTGTAAAAAAGGTTTGTAGAAATAACAGTAAAACTCTGTCAAATACATCAGAAATAGGGCATAAAATGAAAAATTGTATATCACCATATTAGACACTTTTAATTACCGTAAATCAAAGAATAGCGCAAAACTTTTACTTTTTTCTGTCATAAACTGGAAGAAACACACAGGTTTTAGGTAAAATATAACATCTTCATGCAAAATTTATGGAGAAATACCATGATGTGTGAATGAATGACACAACTACCCTAAAAATAACAGGATTATTCAGACTAAATTACAGTTTTTGCTGATATTTACATTTAAATCTAGAATAGAAAATCCACTCACTGTAATTTTTACGGTGAAGTTCTGGCAACCACAGCTGCCGGTATTTTACCGTAAATTAAACAGATTATTTTTTACAGTGTAGTTGTAGGTAGATTATTGGACATGTGGCTGTTTTGTTACTTTATATTAGCTTATTCTTTGTACATATCAATCCCCATATTTAATTTGATATTTTACCCCTATTTTGGAGTTACTGTATTCTTGCTTTGTATTACTTACCAAAAACGTGGCACCATACCAAGGAAAAAGGCAGTAGATTCTCCGAAATAAAACAAACAATACACAAAATAATTTTTTGTGAGGATGCCGCGAAATCAGCTGTGTGTGTGGTCACCATGGAAACAGTAACTTCACTGCGCAGCAACACAGTTATTTTTTTGTTAGGTAAAACATAACAAGAATACAGTAATGGATGTAACTGTACTCTTGCTTTGTTTCACTAGGGCTTTCTGCAGTTACTGTACAAACGACTACCATTTTTCTCCAAAACGACACACATTTGAGATAAGATTTTTTGTCACATAACAAAGGATGCCTTGAATGTCATGAAAATGATAATAACTAATTTTTGACCAAAAATGCAGTTACTGCCTTTTTGCTTTGTAGGGCAGAGTTCTGCACAGCCTTGTGGATACACTGTAAAAAAAAATCTGTTTAATTTACGGTAAAATACCGGCAGCTGTGGTTGCCAGAACATCACCGTAAAAAATACAGTGAGCGTATGTTAATGTAAATATCAGCAAAAACTGTAATTTATACTGAATAATCCCATTACTTTTAGGATAATTGTGTCATCGTGGTATTTCTCCATTAACTTTTTCATGGAAAATGTATATTTTTACAGCAAAACTGTGTGTTTTCTACAGTTTATGGCGGTAGAATTTAAAGTTTTTTACTATTCTTTGATTGACAGTAATTAAAAGTATCTGCTACGGTGATGTACAATGTTTAATTTTACGACCTATTTCTGATGCAAATTGACAGTGTTTTACTGTAATTTCTACAAAGGTTTTTTACAGTGTAGATTATTGGACATGTGGCTGTTTTGTTACTTTATATTAGCTTATTCTTTGTACATATCAATCCTCATATTTAATTTTATATTTTAACCCTATTTTGCAGTTACTGTATTCTTGCTTTGTATTACTTACCAAAAACTTGGCACCATACCAAGGAAAAAGGCCTATTTCTGATGCAAATTGACAGTGTTTTACTGTTATTTCTACAAACATTTTTTACAGTGTATGTAGTTTACGCCACACACACTAGATAAAGGCATACAAGGTGCTTTGATACTATAAAAGAGTGAATAGACGCTGCTGATATTAATTTATAACCTGTGACCTTGACACATGCCTGATCACAAAACTGAGCAGCCAAATCTGAAGGTGGTATACCTGCTTACTTAACCCTGTAAAACCCAAATATAGAAAAACTTAAAAAACATTTTTTAAACCATTCAGATGCTCTTATAGGAGGCCTTTGGGGGTGAAAATGGAGTGTTTTTAAAAAAAAAAAAAATTGTTTTAGTAAGTTTTTATGGAAATGTTTTAATATTGCAACAATTATAAAATAAACTCTAAATAAAATGTAGGGCATATTTTCCACAATAACTACATATGTTCATGTTCTAGACACTGTCATAAACATATAAATTTTTGTCCAATTTAATTATAATGTGTTTAATTGAATAATTATATTTATCAACTTTCATTGATGACGGGAGTGACTCCAGTAAAACTCCTAGATTTACTAAAGACTTTCAGTTTTTAGTCCGGGACTGTGAAAATCGTTTGGTGTAAGCCCAGCATTATTACTCTGGGGTCTATGATTTGTTTGACGTTCAAAGCATTTTACTTGCTTGAATCAGATTAATCCAGTCCAGTAAATTAAAGGGATGTTGCTCGATCAAAAAGTTGGAGGTTGTGTGACTTCTTGACCTGAGGGCGGGCCTTATAGACAAATGTTGGATCCAATCGCATTGTGAGTACAAACAATAGGACACAATGATCATGTTAATGTGGTTGAACCAAAAAAAAAATTTTTTGTTTTTTTGGGGATAACCAAAATCGTTGTAATTCTGCAACACTGGGTCTTAGAACGATTGAGACAAAAGTAAAAGACAAACAATAAAAAACACTCAAGTTGAAGACAGATTTCATCGCTGTGGTCCCTGGTGTACAGTTACACACAGCAGCAGAGTTCATCCTCCCTTATTTACAGTAATGTCACAGCAAGGACTCTGTGGTCTCATGTTACTGAGGTTTGACCTGTCAAGTGCTAATAATAGATATTATGTATGCGATGTGTTCTTAAAATCATGGAATTTCACATGAATGGCCGATGTGATAAATTATCGCAGGATGTGGGCCTATTTTCTGACATCACAGATGATGTCACAGTGGCATTTTATAGAAAGCAAATTAATTACATATTTTCCTGCACTGTAAAAAAGAATCTGTTAAATTTACGGTAAATTTACCGGCAGCTGTGGTTGCCAGAACTTCCCCGTAAAAAATAAATAATAATAATATATTTTAATATATAATATGTTTAAAATAAATTTGTACTGTACTGTACTATACTGTAAATTTAAATGTAAATATCAGCAAAAACTTTCAGTCATTTAGACTGAATAATCACATTATTTTTAGGGTAATTGTGTCATTGTGACATCATGGTATTTATCCATTAACTTTATAATAAAATGTTATATTTTTACAGCAAAACTGTGTGTTTCCTACAGTTTATGACAGTAAAAGTAAAAGTTTTGTGTTTTTCTTTGATTCACGGTAATTAAAAGTGTCTACTACGGCAATGCACAATTTTAAATTTTCCGCCCTATTTCTGATGCGATTTGACAGTGTTTTACTGTAATTTATACAAACATTTTTTACAGTGTGGGCCAACCCGGAAGTTAGCATCCCCATGGGGTCTACTGAGAATTCGCCTATGGGATTTTTGCATTGGATTTTGGATCATTGCTCTGTGGCAGACACATGTTTCTGATACTGACGCTTTTTGTTCAGCACGATGATCTTCACAAATGAACACCACTTTTGTGATGTTTGAAGCATTAATGCAGCTGATAGAAGTTCGAAGCTCACTACCACAATCACATGACTTCTACATGTCCTCTTAAGCTAACTGTTTTGCAGCATTACCAGCTTAGCCACTGCACTGCAAAAAAAAGCCAACTTGTATTTTTTGGCCTAAAACAGTGATTTAATTTGGTAAAACTTGGAAATATAAATGATTGACATTTAGGGTATTAATGTAAGTTAGCACAACAAAGGAAGCCAGTTGTCTGCTCAAAAACAAGTTAGTGAGTTGTTGTTACTTATATCTTTAAGTTGGGGTTCACAACAAGGGACAATAGTTCTGATAACTCTTATTTCTTTGTTGGGAAATTCGGTCATTAGCGAAAGCTAGCGGCTAACTGATGCTAGCGGCTAACTGATGCTAGCGGCACTGCTTGTTACAGCTACAAGAGTAGCCGTTAGCGTATCAATGCTAACTCAAAATCGTGGTCACAACATTAGCTGACATTTCATAGCGGCGTTACAATCGTGCCAGAGAAATTCAGAGTTGAGCAAACTCAAAAACAAAACTTCAGATATTTAGTTTAATTGTCCAACTTAAAATTTTATCGAAGTTTGTTGCCTTGAAATTTTGAGTTCACCCAACTTTTCTTTTTTTGCAGTGTGGTGTACAACCTCATTCAGCAATAGTGACTCAATAGACTTTTTTTTTAAATGAAAAACTTGGAGAATATTGTTCTAAAGCAGTCTGATTTACACTGTAAAGTACCTTATGTTCTGTGTAGTCTTATCTTGTTGTTTTATCACACTCCCTGTCCAGGTGTGGGGTCTGTTCAGGCCCTGGAGATGTTTGTGGGGAAGATCCCCTTCCTGCAGGCCGTGAACGGCAGCACAGTCACGCTGCCCTGCACTTACGCCAGCTGCATCGGCATCCAGGACCTCTACTTCAACTGGCAATTCAATGACAACGGCACCATGCATAAGGTAAGAACATTCTGTTTGAGAGATTCATGTAAAGATACTTTACTATTCAGTTCACGTATATTCAGTGGGCAATTATTCCAATAACTGATAGCAGATAAATAACTGTTCTCTTTAAGGCATTTGATTTTGGACATGGTGACATCATCTGACCACCATTAGCTGACCTCGTCACATAAGAATGAACCTGATCACATCTGACAATTTGGTTATATAAGAAAACAGGTTGAAAAGAATAGACAGTGTTTCTAAAAAATTTTGTTGTATTGCACGCCAACCTGTACTCTACCATTAAAGGTGTGCGAATCAGTGATAGCTTCAGAAGAGTCGGTGCCTGATGTGACCATATATCGAGAGCGGGTGGAGTTTGTGGGGAAGAACCACAAAAACAACATCTCCATCGTGCTGTGGAACATCACCTTCGAGGACGGAGGACAGTACACCTGTTTTGGACGCAACCCCAAAGAGAAGGGCAGGAACCACAGCGCCATCTTCAACCTCATCGTGGTGGACGAGTGTGAGTGCTGAAGGGAGGGGTCTGATTTATTGTCCTTTCATTATAAATATTAATATGGAGAATTTGCTTTATTTATATCTCAAACAAGTTGCAGGTTCTTATTAATGGCTTGCAATAAATTTGCATTGCACCAATCAGTAGTGTTGGGACAATGAAGCTCCATGAAGCATTTGCTTTTTAAAGGCTAAAGCAATGGTAATCAAATGTTTTTCCGTAGCTTTCCTAGGTATATTGACAATAAGAGAGTTTTTGAACCCAAATCTCAAATACTTACTACATTTTTCATGGTTTTCTTGATAATGATTTCCTTGATAATGATTTGATAAATCCAACTCTTATCAGCTATTTTTGTTGTTATCATTATATTGTCCAAACAAATGTACCTTTAGTTGTACCAGACATTAAAATAAACAAGAAATTCAAGAAAAAATAAATAAATAAATAAATATTAATAGGGACTTCTTGTGCAAATATTCAGTAAGACATCGTTTTTAAAAACCTGAACAAATGCTTCTAAAGCCCATTACTCCCCATTCATCTACCTGTGCAAAACCTGCAAAGCTTCAGCAACAAAAATCTGCCTAATTATGAGAAAATTGCCCAATCTGACAACACATCCCCATTGATATTACTAGCATAACACGAGCCCTGACATACTGTATATTATTGGACAACTGCTCCTCTCTCTCTGTTGCAGCTAACAAGCACTTTTACTATAGTTAAGACAACAAATATAGCCACTAATATATATGACAGAATAAAATAAACTTTAACAAACCTTGTTCCTGTCAGTCAGCCACTATAGAAACCTTTTTCATACTTTATCAACTTTATATGAATTACTTTATACGAATTATGAATTCAAGTTAATGACAGTCATATCCCGTGGCTATTCCAACATACAAAGTGATTATGTACATTCACTGAGTGAATATTTAGAAAATAAAACATATATTTCTCGCTAGAAATGTGATCAAAATCCATTTTTATGCAGAAACTAAGTCAAAATATTGATTTTTTTTCACTAAAAATGAGAGAACTGTCCGCCATGTTTTTTGTTCTGACCGCCGGGACCTTGAAAGTCACGTGACTTGGAACAAACCAATAGGAACAAATATCCATGGAATAGCCACGGGATATGACTGTCATTAACTTGCATTGTAGCATAATCCGTGTCAGTTTCACGGAAATTTGAGTGATTCCGTGGCTATTTCACGGATTCCTGTGAGACCAGGTTCTATGGGTCATCCCCAGGTGTTTCCACCAAACATGACAAGTCTTTATTCGAAAGAAAATTTCTAAAGGGGCCCCAGATGTTATCAAAAATATCTTGTTTACCCTTGATTGCATATGTGATCTTTTCTAAGGGCAGAGTTAATGCTGTTAATTCAGAAAGCCATCTACCTATCATTGGTCTATCCACCTCTTTACAAGCTATTGCAATGACTCTTTTGGCCAACATCAGGCCTATATCTAAAAATAATCGATGCTTCTTTCTTATGTTACAATTAGCTGGGTAGATACCCAATAGGAATATTTTTGGATCTAAATGAAATTTTATCTCTAATATTTCCTCAATACACTGTTTCACTTCTTCCCAGAATTTCTTTATTTGAGAACACTGCCATAAACAATGGAAAATCCTTGAGCCTCTTTTAAAACTGTTTGTATCTATATTTGAATTGCATCATGTGGTATGTTGTTAATGTCTGCAGTGAGGGTGGTGGACAACACGCTGACCATCATGATCGCCTCCGCTGTGGGCGGAGCCATCGCACTATTAATGGGCTTCATGTTGCTCAAGAACTTCACTCTCTTTGTTCTTTCCAAGCTTGAGGAGAAAAAGTGAGTTTTCACAACCACCTGAATATTTACCAGCAATGCAGCACTTTGATACTGTGCCACCAGAGTCACTGCTCAGATACTGAACATGCTGAAGTAGATTTTAACCCTCTGAACCCCATGATGAAAGGTATTTATTTTCTTTAACCCATAAGAACCCAGACACAGTAATCCTTAAAGGAAAATTATGGGATGTTTTAAAAAAAAATTCTACCCCTAAATGTCAAAGATCTGTGATGTGACATATACAATACATTGGGCATTTATTTTTTATGATATTTCTTATTTTAAAATTTAAAAAAACTAGACACATTTTCTGCTTACAGAAACACAAATTTGCCTTTTTCTTTGCATCTCCATACCATATATCAAAATTGTGACTGGAAATATGGTCAGAAGAAGTGAAATGCAATACAGGACACCCTATTAATTGGTTAGAATTGTTAAATGGGTTTAATCTTAGATTGTAGAAGATTTAAAGTGTTTGTTACACAGGTGTCACCATGGGTTCTTATGGGTTAAAACATCGCCAAAAATACACCGTTTATTGTAAAAACAAACTGTAAAAACAGACATTATCGCCAGAATTTGAAGTTTCTGTCGTCCTTGAACAGATCAAACTCACTTTATTCTACAAGTCTCTTTTAAAATTACGACAAAAATAAAACAGTTTTAGTTAGTTAGTTAGGTTCTTTATTGTCCCCAAAGGTATAATTTGTTTTGAATAACTAGATCGTGTTGAAATCATTAAATTCTGCTCCTCAGTGACACTGTGAAGCTATGATTGATTCTGCTGAGATGAACTGTCACATGACAAATCAGACATGGCAGGCTGTTTACACAGAGCAGAGAGGAGAGGACAGGAGAGGCGGTAAACATGTAAAAAAGTTGTGTATAGCATGTGGAGACACAATGTTTAACGCAATAGTGACAACACTTGTGGGCACTTGTAAAGATGTTGTATATATAAATTCAATTTTATTCCATTTTTTAGAACTTAATTTTTTAATTTTTTAGGATTTATGTCATCATAACTGTTCTGTAACTGCGTTATTCTGCACAAAATACATTTTTGAGTTGTTCCCACTTCTAGCCATGAATGTGCTGATTCCATAGAACTGCAGCAGGACCTGTATTTTTTATATATTGCAGTGAAATACAAAACCACAGTGAGTAAAACGTAAAAAGCGCAAAAAAATGCCCCTTCAGAGCAGTGGCGGTTCTACACAGGGGCCTCCAGGGGCCACTGCCCCTGTGAAGAAGCCCTTGGCCCCTGCTGTGGCCCCTGTGTCAAATTAATAATAAAATGATCAATTTATAACGATGAATGACGGAACAATTCTTACCTATTTTTTGTTCAAACCATATCTCATTGCACACAAAAGGAACCCAGAATGTTACATTGTATAATAGTTTAACTCTATGGAGTCTTAAAGGGCTATTTTGTCAATTTTTGAGTCATTTTCATGTCTTTATGTGTCTTTGTAAGTCATTTCGTGTCTTTTTTGGTCATTTGGGTCTTTTTTGGTCATTTGTGTCTTTTTTGTGTATTTTTTTGGTCATTTTGTGTCTGTTGTTGTGTCTTTTTTATTTATTTTGGGTCCTTTTTTTTGTTATTTTGTGTCTTTTTTGTCATTGGTGTCATTTATGTGTCTTTTTGTGTCTGTTTTAGTTATTTTGTGTCTTTTTATGGTCATTTTGTGTCTTTTTTTGTCATTTTGTGTCTTTTTCAAGACATTCAAAGATTTTGAATACTTAAATATCATCTTTGCCATTTTTCATGTGCTAATGTGCCCCTCTGATTAAACACTGGCCCCTCCTTGGCCCCCACAGTAAAACTGGTCTAGAACCGCCACTGCTTCAGAGGGTTAAATGGAGTGAGCATGAGAAGTTTCTTTGAGTTGCTGTGCATGTTCAGTTCTGACTCTTCTTCTGTTTTTTCTTCCGCTGCAGTAAGGAGTGCCTTGTAACTTCATCAGGGATCGACAACACAGAAAACGGCCTCTCAGGATCCAAAGCTGATTCAAAACCGACACCAAAAAAGAAATGAGAAAGTGCATGTATGTCAAACCATTTGAGTACTCATATTTATGCACCTTCCTAGCATATATTTGTATATGCACATGTGTTTGCCCACAAGAAAATTCATTATGTTACTGTCTGGCTGTGGCCATCAAAAGGGAATATATACAGGTGCACACAATGCTACCGCATGTGCAGATGATGTACTACTAAAGAAATCTGTGCACACATAATTATTTAAAATGTGCTCATAATTTACATTTAAAGGAAGATTGCAGCTACCAGAGACACTTCAGCTTTATTTATTTCAGATCCTTTGATCACTTTACAAGGGAAAAAAACGCTGTTTGTTACCATCTTACACCCAGAAAACTTTCTGAACAGAAAACCACTTACCTTATGCAGTACCTCGTTAGTAACACTAACATTGAGTCAGTCTCAATCCCCAAAAAAATGTACTTGACAAATTCTCTTACATATTGGGACAAATTTTTCAGACTTGTATTTTAGGTTTCAACTATAACATGTGATACATGGTTTAATGTTCAGTTTATGCTCTGTGGCCTGATGGCACACAGAGTTGTCCCTAATTAGACTATGAAACTGACAATTAAATAATTAATTACAGTCAGTGGAAGAAAAACAGTGTGCTCAGTTAACCCTCTAAGGTACGCATTATGATGCCAGTTAGGAAAAAACTGATTGTGAGTGTTTTTGTGTGTCTAAAAATAGACTAAATAAACATGATCTGAAGAAATTTTAAAATGTTTCTTCCTGGAAGTTTTTGGGGTTTGATGCCCGTGGGCAACATTGTACCATAACAGTGCACAAGTGAAAAAGAAAGTTGGAGGTGCAATTTTTTTTTTTCCAGATGGAAAAGGGCCAGGAAATTGCATTTTGAGTGATTTCTTGTGGCGCAAAATGGCAAAGTTTTTTCCTTTGGAAAAGTCTGCAAAAAGGGTTTCACGATGGCCTCCTGGAGGTCATGTGACAAATAAAAGCATTGCTATTGGTTACCTATACTCTTCACTATTTTAAAGTATCACATCACTCAAAAAGATGCATTGTAGAAATTTGACAGGCCAAAAAAGGGTATATTGCCTGAGGGCAACACCGTACCATAGAGGGTTAAGGAAGTCTACTGTTAAAGGTAGTTTTACAATAGGAAGGAATAAAGCATGACACTCTAAAATATATATATATATATAGTCCGTAACCTATTGAACTGATGTATTCCCTGCTGTTACAGCTGGATTTTGGCTGATCTACTGGTTGACATTTGGTCATTCTAATGATTCCCACTGTTAGCAATCATCTGCTCCAAGCATGTAAACAAACTCAGTGTTAACTTCTGCTTCAACATTGATTTCCGTTGCTTTGTGTTTATACATTGACCATTAGATATTCATTTAAATACACTGCGGAGCCCTTAAGAAGGTACAGCCATGCATTTTAACAAGAACCCCATTTAAAATGCTGTGTAGACACAGGAGGCTGCATATTTGCTGCCAGTGTCTGTGTGTGTTTATAGGCATCATGCAGCTCGGTGGAAAGATGCATTGTTAATGAGCAGTGAGCTGAATGCCTCTGGTACCTTAAAGCCAAATTATGTGCACATTTTATTAAATTATGGGGATGTTTGTGTGGATTTGCGTTTACACATTATTAACCCTTTGATGCACAACATATGGACAACCCTTCTAATGCACAACATGGGTCAAAAATGACTCATTCATCCAAATTGATTTAAAATTAAATGACCTAATACTATAATAATAGTAATTTGTTTCAAATAGTTACTTTCCACACTCATATATTTCATATATTTAACATGTTTGTGTATCATTTTGTCACACACATACACTGTATCTGGAAGGTTTTCACAGCGCTTCACTTTTTCCACATTTTTTTATGTTTCAGCCTTATTCCAAAATTGATTAAATTCATTTTTCCTTAAAATTATACACACAATACCCCATAATGAAATTTTTGACCCATGCTGTGCATTGGAAGAGTAGTGATACAAAAAGGGTTTTTATTCAAAAAGTAAGAAATGAAAACAAAATATTAGGATGTATGATGATCCAAAACAAGTTGATTTAGGAAAACCTGGAATACTGAATGATGAAATTAATTTATTGCTAAGATATAGAAAATTAAAAACTCAGTCGGGTCACTTTAGACCCATGTTGTGCATCAAAGGGTTAAATTGTGCGTTGTATATCATGTCACACAGCCACACTGTTTAAAGTGCTTCGTAACCATGATATATATTAATACTTGCTTGTGGCCACAGCCGGAGTACAGCATTTAAGAATTTAAAACTTTGACTGTTTTTCATCAGAAAAAAACATGTTTGTGTTCAAACGCTTGAGAAATAATGCAATGTAGTTATAGCTAGGCTGAATCCTTACACAGCAGTCACAGCAGTTTTTACATAATGTGGTCAACTTAATCAAAATCTTGCAAATCGACTGATCAATTTTGTTCTTTATTGTGCTATAGGCAGTGCTGACACAAAGTGTACTAAGAAAACATTAAAGGATTCAGCCCAGCTCTCCTTTGCTTGATATAAAACACAGGTGCCTGTTAGTGCTTCTATGCTCCTCTGCCAGAGAGGTCAACTACATATTGCAAAACAGTTTATAAAACTCAGCATAAAAACAGTAATAATACAACGAGCTTCTGAACTGACATGATATAGACAATCCCCTGAAACAACCCCACCCCCTAGAAAACGAATGACCCTCTGATGATGCTGCTTTTAAGACAAATAACCAATGCATTTAAGCATGTGCATTTAAACATGGGCCAGATTTTAGACGCAATGCTTTAAAACAGAAATACATATTTTTTGAAAAAAAAAGAAAAGAAAATGCTCTAATGTACTAACACAAATGGAGTCTGTTCTGAGGTTAACTGTAAATCCCATTGTTTAACATGCTAATTTCATCGTGCTAACCCTTGCTGAGGCTAAGCACTATTTGGTGATGTGGCTGTGGATACTGTATGCCTGGATCAGACTGCTTAGTTCGTGCCTCTTTTTTTGGAAATGGCTTGTTTCAGTCAACTCTTTGCAATAAATAATCTTGAAAAAGAAAAAGAGATGTGGTTGCTCTGCCCATGCATACAGTTATCGAGCCATAAATTCACCCTATAAACGACGAAGGGATCAGGTCTCAGAGTAGAGGGGCTGTAGTTCAACTATAAACTCTGTTCAAGCAAGAAATAAGATGAGTGATGCTCAGAGTGTGTCTGATTCCTTCTGAGCATCTTATTAGGACATGAATGTATCTGCATAACACTCAGACAGTGAAATATGATTTCACCTGCATTTCTATTGCACACTGAAGACTCTGAATGTCTGGCTTTAAAAAAGAAATACCTCTGGAGATGTGGAAATGTACTTCCCCAGTAACAGCAGGTGACAAGTGAGCGGTAAAGTGTGAGCTTATGAAGCTCACTGCCATTTTATTCATTATTATTCATAGTAATGTGCCTCCACATTAAAGTGACTCCAGTCCTTAGTCACTGGCTTGAAGCAATATTATAAAGGGGATGTGTTGTGCACTTTATTGTAAAAATGTGTATATTTTTTGTCTATGTATAATCCAAATCTGTGCTGGTTTGTTCCATGAGAAGAAACCAAACAGCACACATGAGAATTATTCAGGGCTAAGATTCTTCAAGGTCCCATTCAATGATTACTCAGTGTGATGTATTTTCCTGTTGAAAAAGCATCAGATGGTGAGCAAGCAGTCTTAAAAGAATAGTTGTGACGTTTTGCAGAGTATTTGCTTTCTTGGTGAGAGTTTGATAGATTGATACCAATCTTGTGTCTGGCTGATAAATATGAAACTTAGCTTAGCATAATGACTGGCAAGAGGGGGAAACAGCTCGCCTGGCTCTTTCCAAAGGTAACAAAATCTGCCTAGCAACATGTCTGAAACTCAATAATTAACATGTTATGTCTCATTTGTTTGATCTGAATTTCAAAAATTTCAAATTTCAAATTGTGGTTTACAGGTCATGCAGGTCATCAGAAAAAGAAAAAAAAAAAAATATATATATATATACACTACTGGTCAAAAGTTTTAGAACACACCAACTTTTCCAGAATTTAATTGAAAATGATGCAGTTTAATGTCTCAGTGTACTCTGAAATTAATGCACATTTGCAACATTTAAAATTCTTTATTGAGCATGATAGTGTTTTGAAAGTAAAAAAAGATTCAAAATAACATTTTATGTTGGACTAAAGGACTAAAAAAAGACACAAAATGACTAAAAAAGACACCAAAAGACACAAAATGACCAAAAAAAGACACTAAATTACTTACAAAGACATGAAAATAATTCAAAAATGGACAAAATAGCCCAAGACTCCATAGAGTTAAGTTGTTAACCCATTTCTTGTTCCCTGAAAAAGGCCTACCGTACTTGTATAATTCTGAAATGTACATTATTTTTCAGTTTTGGTTAACCTTACCTTTTTTTATTTACCTCTGGCAGTTCACCACTTACCTTTGTACCCTTTCAAGCTGTTCATTTGACTTGAATTGCTTTAATTTCAATAAAAAACTGGAAAAATTGGGGTGTTCTAAAACTTTTGACCGGTAGTATGTATATATATATATATATATATATATATATATATATAAAAACTATAAATATACAGACTCAAAAGAAAAAATAACTTTAAAATCTATTTTCCCATTCCGCACTACTGTGCTGTGATTGGCTGAGGCACAGTGAAGCTGTTTCTCCCTTATGAGTCTTTTTACTCAGCTATCAAAATGTCTTACTATTCCTTTTAGTATAAACCAATGGAATTTAAGTTATGTAACAAACAGAGACTTGATTAGACTGATGGAAAGGCAAAAGTTGCTGATAAACTGTGATAACTTTGTCGTCCCATATCATAGGATCTTTTTGGTGGCACACAGGATGAGAGAAATATGATTCATATGTGTGTTTATTAAACATATTCTTGTTTGAATTTAAAAAAATGAAAAGGATTACATGAATTGAGGATTTAACCTGTTTGCAGGATCATACGATCAGATCATTTAATTGCAATAATTTAATTTAACTGTTAAATAGTGGCTAATCTCTGTCAGATTTTGTCTAAGTACTTGGTCACTGACTCAGTTAGTTGATAAAACAAAGCTTTTAGTTCATGTTGAGATTGTGTCAGTGATTATGATGAAATGCAACTCTATGCAAATCCCACCAAAAGTGACAGCTTGTCACACTGCACCTTTGAGTTACTGTGACAGTTCTGTGAGCAATACATCAGTGTGAGATGTCCTGATCAGGGAGTTGTGATGCTGGGATGCAGGGTGAATGGGGAACATCTCACGAGGAGCATGGAGTGGACTGGAGCCCCTGTACTTGATCAGACCCTGCAGAGCGTAGAGACTCACCAAGTCATGCTCCACCGCTGCTCTCTGCGCACAAATATACTGAACAGCTTTAAAGCTCCTGCTCGCCCTTAAATGATGTCTCCATTTGCAACTTCCCATCTGTGCATATCAGCTCTTAATGTCTTTACTATAGAAACATGAAATCTAATAAAGTTTTGAATAAAACATGTCCTGTTATGCTGTTTTATTATGAAGGAGAGAACCTCTGGATCTTTGGAAGCACTGCCTCCTGTTGGGCTGAGGGAGGAAGAACAACGAAAACAGATAAATGACTCTACCATCAGTGGTGGAATGTATATCTGTACATTTACTCAAGAACTGTACTTTATAAGTACAACTTTAAGTATTTCCATTTAATGTAACTTCTTCTACTATTCTTCTATATTGGACTTTATACTTTTTAACATGAATAACATGATCAATTCTAAGTGATAAGACATTTCTTTTAAATCAAACCGCATAACATTATATTAAGTAGTTTAAAATGAGCCCTAATTTGACAACAATAAAATTCTACTTACATAAATGCATCAATAATATATTCCAACTAGAAAATTTCCTCTGGGGAAATTTTGAAAGGGCCACTGCTGGTGTGTGTACACTATGATGAGATTCTTCAGAGATTTCAAACTATGCCCTTTAACCTCAAAGTGTGTGTGTGTGTGTGTGTGTGTGTGTGTGTGTGTGTGCATCTGTAATTGTAATCACATCAAAGATCAAAGGCAATCAGATCAAAGCAATCAACAGAATTAACTGACACCTGCCAATGTCCCAGAACATTGATAGGCTGGAATTTCTGGCCTCGAACAGAAAGCATTTTTGGCAAAACCATAATACCTATCATTGATCCGACTTCACTTTGATCGTCCTGAGTTCTTCATGAACGTCTACATATGGGGTTTTTTTTAAGAAAAATTCAAAAATAGCTTTGTTAGAGTGATCTAAAAAAACAGTTACATCTCCCTTTTTCAGAAATCTTCCTGCAATTTTAATATGTGAGCAAATGAGGCTGTTGGTGCGTGTTGGTGGCGCATCTGTGCGTCCTACGCCCAAACTATAACTCTGACAGCTTTACCAGAGGATTGTGAGGGAGAAGACAAATTTTCCTACGTTTCTATGTATAAAATCCACAGTATAACAGTAGTGCTCGGGGCAGTGCTCGGGGCAGTGCTTGGTGCGATTGCCCCGTGGCCCTAATAATATATTTGGAGTATACAACACTCTGAGTGGGGCCATTCTGCAACATGAGTAATTTTTACTTTTGATACTTTAAGTACATTTTGATGCTGATGCTTACTGATACTACTTTTACTTTTTTTTTTAGAATGCAGGACTTATACTAAGAGTGGAGTTATTTCACAGTGTTTTAGTATTTTTTTTATTTTTAAAAAGTAGGGGATCTGAATACTTCTTCCATCACTAGTCCCACGTATACTGGATTTAAAAAAAAAAATCATTTAAATAAACAATACGTTTTTTTTTAATTTTATATATTTTTTGGTTGACTGATTGCCCCAAAGGCCAATAAAACAGGTAGAGGGAGGGCCGAAGGCCAAGGCCCCCTCCTCCTTGGCCCCTTCTGCTGTCAATCAGCCAGCATCTCAAGGCCCGGCACTCTCATTGGCCAATGGTCAATAAAAATCAGGTAGAGAGGGCCGAGAGCCCGCCTCCTTGGGCCCATCGGCTGTCAATCAATCACTCAGTCACGGCACAGCCAGAACATAAAAATGTAAAAGAAACGCATAGAAGTAGCGGAGAAATTAAGAGAAAAACAAACGACAGGCCCTTCAGGCAGATGCTGCAAAATGCGCCAAACTAACTGAAATGTTGGAGCTGACTCCAGGTGATGATGGAGGAATTAACCTGTAGGAGTCTATGAGAGAGAGGTGGAAAGATGGCAGCACCCGGCAACATGCGGTAAGAAGGGATAAATGGTTCTCAAATATCATGAAATCAGGTTAATAACTTTATTTTGTTAGCTTGCTAACTTTTTGAACACAGAATGTGTAGTTTGTTTGCTACATCAACAATGTTTCCTGTATAGATGGCGTCTTGTTTACAAACAGTAACAGGTGCGCGCGCAGCCAGGGGGCAAGAGCAGGAAGTGAGGGGAGTTTCTGCTGCCTCCACTATGTTTAGCACGTCTGAACTTTTAATGAAGTTTAACAGTTATGGACTTTAACTTAATGACTTAATTGGTTGAAGTTCATTGACTGACACAGCAACATGCTAGGCTAGCTGTTGTTACCAGTTAAACATTCTAGGCTAGCTGTTGTTACCAGTTAAAAATGCTAGGCTAGCTAATTTGCTAACCCAAAGGGATCTTTTTAGATATGTAAACATTTGTTTCTTGAGAATTAGTAGAACACCATTTTAAAGCATTGAGTTTCCACTGTACTTTTACAGTACTGTGTGTTCTTTAATTTTTCCCTGCAGGCCTATTATCTTGCTTTGTTGTGCTGCATGTTATTGCATTTATATTATAAAGTTAAAGTTAATAATCCATTTTATTTTTAAGCGCCTTTCAAAACACCCAAGGTCACTTTACAAAAAAGCATAAAATAATTTAAAAACAGTGGCAACAAAATAAAAGTTATCCATTCTGACTTGCTGTGTTATGACACTCTAGGATGAGGGCCATCTTATGTAGCCTGAATGTAGTGTAGTGTGGAGTGATATAGTTCAGATATATACATGTTTAGGAGAGCACTAAGGTACTTGGTGAGTCCAGCCCTGGCCGGATGTCAGGTAACTTTACGTGTTTACGTCACCATTTTGGCAGTAAAAGAATACGAAGCGAGCGTTAAGTTCAAACTGCCCACTTTAAGTCAAATAAGGGTTGAAGTTATATTGGAAAAACTTATTGGATTTGACATTATTGACCTCTTAATGCTCCCGGGATGATTTCCACAAGTCTTTTAACAACCGGAACTGACAATGGATAATCTACCAGCTACCAAAAGGGTAGTGTCGCCTTGGTAACTGTTATCTTAGCAACCGGCAGGGTAACGTTAATGTAACGGGTGTGCTAATTAGTATGTAGCGTTGGCTAATAGTTAGCTAGTAAATGCTAAAATGACTGACTATATATGGCGATTTTCTACTCTAAGCACTTTACACTACAGATGGCCCTTATTCACCCATTCTCAAACACATCGTCACACTGTTGATGATGATTGCCTAAGTGAGAGGTGTCAAACTCTGGCCCGGGGCCAAATTTGGCCTGCGGTATAATTATATTTGGCCCGCGAGGAAATACCAAATGATAAAAGCTGGCCCGCCGGTATTATACAGCGCAAATAATACTACAAATCCCAGAATGCTCTGCTGGTGTTTTGGCTTGAACACAGTAGATCAGTGTGGAGCAAACTGAGCAACAATTAAAGTTGTCTTTATGCACTTTTTCTTGCTAGTCCAAGACTTGAATGGTTGCACATTCATTGAAGGATATTATTATTAGTCATTTGGTTTATTATCATAAAAAAGGTTATTTTATTCTCACATTTATTTTTAGCCTGTGGAAAAAGATTACTTTTAAATTTAAAGAAGGCCGCATATAAAATAAAGGGACATACGATTTTTATTTAAATTTTATTTAAGAAATTAATGCCATTGATGTTTGTTTGTTTTATTTGATATTCGATTTTGCATGTTTGCAATATTAAGTTATATCAAGCTTTGCTTGTTCCATTTCGTTTGAACTTGTTTAGGTCAATTTCTTTCAATAAATATCAATGTTGGCCCGCGACTTTGTCCAAATTTTGGCCCACTGTGTATTTGAGTTTGACACCCCTGGCCTAAGTCATTCAAGTGTTACCATATCTTGCTTAAGTCACAAAGGCATGTTTAAAAAAAAGTCATTTATTTCTCTGAAGTTACATAATTTACACACGGTGTTATTACTATGCGAATAGCCATCCTTTTTTTACATCATTTTTGAGTGAAATGATCAATGAATGTCATATGTTACACTTTTGGTGAAGTTTTTTGTGTTTCCTGCCAAACTTGAAAAAATTAGGCAATTATTTTAACAGGGTGACGACATGCTAGTAGCAGAGGCTATCCTGAACGTTGACATCTGCCACCATCGGGAATTCATTCACACACCGACGCCACGAATGCAGCATCGGGAGCAATTTGGTGTTCAGTGTCTCTCCCAAGGAAACTTCGACATGGACGCTGCCATTGTCAGGGATCGAACCACCGACCTTCCGCTCAGTGGGCGACCGCTCTGTCACCCCCGTTTCCAGTGGAGTGAGTTACCCCCTACTGGCCATTAGAGGGTGCTGCTGCTTACCAGCAGTATAAACCGCATAAGGTGGCAGATGTTGGCTTCTAGGAACCTGGTCTCACAGAAATCCGTGAAATAGCCACGGATTTCGCTTAACTAAAAATCCGTGAAATAGCCACGGAATCGCTCAAATTTCCGTGAAACTGACACAGATTTCGCTACAATGCAAGTTAATGACAGTCATATCCCGTGGCTATTGGTTCGTTCCAAGTCACGTGACTTTCAAGGTCCCGGCGGTCAGAACAAAAAACATGGCGGACAGTTCTCTCATTTTTAGTGAAAAAATCAATATTTTGACTTAGTTTCTGCATAAAAATGGATTTTGATCACATTTCTAGCGAGAAATATATGTTTTATTTTCTAAATCTTCACTCAGTGAATGTACATAATCACTTTGTATGTTGGAATAGCCACGGGATATGACTGTCATTAACTTGCATTGTAGCGAAATCCGTGTCAGTTTCACGGAAATTTGAGCGATTCCGTGGCTATTCCACGGATTTCTGTGAGACCATGTTGCTTCTAGAGGTTTACTATAAGATGCTATCACGCTGCAATATGGGGAATCTAGTGTATATGAACCGATTTGAACCATGGCCTGTACATGGATAGTTTAAACAAAGTATCTGATTTTTATCCTTTATGAAATTGCATCAATAAGAAGCCTTTACACTAGAATTTGAGCAGTTTTATGTTATATTTTGTTATTTTTAGTGTAATAACTTCACATCAGACATCTTCAAGTATTACTTTGACACTTATTTAAAAAAGCTTTTTATTATTATTATTATTGATAATACTATTATTGATAGTACTGGACTTAAAGTACAATTTCGAGGTACTTTTATGTACATTTTATGTAACTTTATAGTTCTACTCCACTACATTTTGAGGCAAATATTGTACTTTTTACTCCTCTACTGACAGCTGACAGCTTTAGTTACTTTTCAGGTCGAGATTTAAAATGAAAAACATGATACATTTATAATTATTACCCATTTTTATGAATTAAACCACTTAAAAGTTTATTAGGTAGTTAAAATGAGTGGAGTGGAGTCATTTCCCAGTGTGGTATTAGTACTTTTACTGAAGTAAAGGATCTGAATACTTCTTCCACCATTGTCTTTTTTACTTCTTTACTTTTTTTTTTTCTACTTTTCAGGTCGAGATTTAACATAAAAGATGCACGGGCGGAGAACTCTGTAATGTTGCACATTTCTTGACGTATTATATTAAAATGATGTTAAATTGAGAACTTGGACGTCTCCTGCTCATCATTCCCCATCAAACGATCTGCGCAGAGGAAATAGGTGAGGATTTTCGGTTGGTGTCAGATTATTCAATTTTCAAGGTTTCCTCAAGCTATTTTTTTAACACACTCGCATCAATTGTTATGAAAGCATTTGAAAAATTGGTGAAACTGAAATATTAAGGAAAACAGAGCATTCACTTGACCCTCTGCAGTTTGCTCATAGACCCCGTAGGGGCGTGGAAGATGCTGCAGTCCCTTTACATAATTTACTTTTTAAGCATTTGGATCACACACTGCAAAAAAGCCAACTTGTATTTTTTGGCCTAAAACAGTGATTTAAGTTGGTAAAACTTGGAAATATAAATTATTGACATTTAGGGCAATAATGTAAGTTAGCACAACAAAGGAAGCCAGTTGTCTGCTCAAAAACAAGTTGGTGAGTTGTTGTTACTTATATCTTTAAGTTGGGGTTCAAAACAAGGGACAATAGTTCTGATAACTATTATTTCTTTGTTGTGAAATGCAGAAAAGCGGTGAAATTCTGTCATTAATGAAAGCTAGCGGCTAACTGATGCTAGCGGTTAACTGATGCTTGCGGCTAACTGATGCTAGCGGCGCTGCTTGTTACAGCTACAAGAGTAGCCATTAGCGTATCAATGCTAACTCAAAATTGTGGTCACAACATTAGCTGACATTTCATAGTGGCGTTACAATCGTGCCAATTCAGCACATTGCAGAAGTAAGCAGAAGTAAGGATTAAAAGTTATTACAATGTAAAATTATAAGTTAGTACAACTTACAGTTGAGTTGACAAAAATCTGAATTCAGAGTTGAGCAAACTCAAAAACAAAACTTAAAATATTTAGTTTAATTGTCCAACTTAAAATTTTATCGAAGTTTGTTGCCTTGAAATTTTAAGTTCACCCAACTTTTCTTTTTTTGCAGTGCAGTGGCTCCCACGCCAGACTCTTATTTGTTGACTTTTCCTCTGCTTTTAATACAATCAAACCCCATATTTTAACCACAAGGCTGCTGGAACAGTTTGAGCTGAGCAATAATCTGGTAGGCTGGATCCATAACTTTTTAAAAAAAACAGGACGCAAAGAGTGAGAGTGAACGTCTCTCTGACAAAGTCTGCTCATCAACCGGCTCCCCACAAGGATGCATAGTCTCACCTCCTCTTTACGTCCTGTAAACCAGCTATTCTCAACCTTGGGGTCGGGACCCCAATTGGGGTCGCAAAATGATTTCTGGGGGCCGCAAATCATTTTGGAAGTCATCTCTGTCTCCACTGTGTTAAAGTGTTCATGTGTTAATGTGTTTTAGTCTTTTTGGTCACTTAATGTCTTTTTTTTTGGTAATTTTGTGTCTTTTTTTGATCATTTTGTGGTCAATTTGTGTCTTTTTTGGTCATTTTGTGTCTTTTTGGTCATTTTGTTTCTTTTTTGGGTCATTTTGTGTCTTTTTTTTGGTCATTTTGTGTCTTTTTTGGTCATTTTGTGTCTTTTTTTTTATCATTTTGTGGTCAATTTGCATGTTTCATGAGTTTTTGGGTATGTTCAGTCAGTGAAAAATGCGATCATTTGGGACAAAGAATAAAAATAAAGAATCATTCGAAATACAATACATTGTAATAAATTATTCTATAGTCTTTTAATTTTACTTAATATATTTGATAAAATGTATGAAATATAAATGCATCCTTGATTTTGAGGCAGTTGTTTAAGTAACTTTAATATAAAAATATTTGAGATAGAATCTACTTATTTTGATCACATTAAATATAATCTTTATGTGTATGTAATTCTAAATAAAGAGAATTTTGAATGAATCCAACACAATAAAATTAGTCCGTTTTTAATTGACAGCCACTTCCTGTTAAGTTATTAACTCAACTTGTAACGTAGTTAGATTTAATTAATAATATTGCGTGCAATCTGTTGCCTCAATTTTATTGAGTAGCTATTGTTTATCTTTATTTTACAGTGTAGGGACCTCGCAGGTCGTTGCCTGCTCGGGCCCTAATAATATAATGATATTAAATCATAATACAAAATGCCACAAACATAACGACAAAAACGTCTGCAAAGTGATATACAGTTGAAACCAGAAGTTTACATACACTATATAAAAAGACACATATGCTTTTTTTTCTCACTGTCTGACATGAAATCAGACAATCACTTTTCCTGTTTTAGGTCCGTTAGGATTACCAAAATTATTTCTATTTGCTAAATGCCAGAATAATGAGAGAAGGATTTTTTTAGACAATTTTTTATTACCTTCTTCAAAATCAGAAGTTTACATACACTAACATTATTATGCCTTGAAAAAATTTGGGAAAGCCCAGATGATGCTGTCACCACAATTCTCTTCCTGATATCTTGGTTGATTTCTTTTGACTTTCCCATGATGTTACACAAAGAAGCAGTGTGTTTCAGGTGTGCCTTAAATACATCCACAGGTGTGTCTCTAATTAACTCTAATGTTGTCAATAAACCTATCAGAAGCTTCCAAAGACATGACAGCATCATCTGGGCTTCCCCAAATTGTTTCAAGGCATAATAATGTTAGTGTATGTAAACTTCTGACTTTAAAGAAAGTAATAAAAAATTGTCTAAAAAAATCATTCTCTCGTTATTCTGGCATTTAGCAAATAGAAATAATTTTGGTAATCCTAACGGACCTAAAACAGGAAAAGTGATTCTCTGATATCATGTCAGACAGTGAGAAAAAAAGTGTCTTTTTATACAGTGTATGTAAACTTCTGGTTTCAACTGTATATCACTTTGCAGACGTTTTTGTCGTTATGTTTGTGGCATTTTGTATTATGATTTAATATCATTATATTATTAGGGCCCGAGCAGGCAACGACCTGCGAGGTCCCTACACTGTAAAAAAAAAGATAAACAATAGCTACTCAATAAAATTGAGGCAACAGATTGCACGCAATATTATTAATTAAATCTAACTACATTACAAGTTGAGTTAATAACAACTTAACAGGAAGTGTTAAGTGTCAATTAAAAACGGACTAATTCTATTGTGTAGGATTCATTCAAAATTCTCTTGATTTAGAATTACATACACATAAAGATTATATTTGATGTGATAAGAATAAGTAGATTCTATCTCAAACATTTTTATATTAAAGTTACTTAAACAACTGCCTCAAAATCAAGGATGCATTTATATTTCATACATTTTATCAAATATATTAAGTAAAATTAAAAGACTATAGAATCATTTATTACAGTGGATTGTATTCTGGCATTTAGCAAATAGAAATAATTTTGGTAATCCTAACGGACCTAAAACAGGAAAAGTGGTTCTCTGATTTCATGTCAGACAGTGAGAAAAAAAAGCATATGTGTCTTTTTATATAGTGTATGTAAACTTCTGGTTTCAACTGTAATAAGACTAAAAGGAGTCTCCCTCTTGCATGTTCTAGTGTGACCAGCAGGTGGCAGCAGTGACCGCAGTCAGGGGCCTGGACCTCCGGTCAGGTCCTCCGCAGCAGCTCCGTGAGGAGAGGACAGAAGGTGATGCTGACCATTTCTTCAAGTCGTTTAAGTTTAAAGTTAAGTTTTCAGTGAGAAACTTCTCACCCTTGAGTGTCAGATACACGTCTTAAGTCAATTCAACTGATTGCTGTGAGCCATTATTATGTTTATATGAGATAATGGACATAAAACAGAAAGCAGCTTTACTAAGGCGTAAGTAAATCAGTTAGTTTTTATATAGGACTACACCAATGAAATACACATCTTTGTTGTTATTTTTTAATGATTTTTTTAGTCTAAAAAGGAAACTCCGTCTCCTTAAACCATCTGATTCAGTTCCTCAGGGCCTGTTGTGTTGAGTGTCTATCTGAAGCGCGTGTAGATGTTATTGCAACACACAATACCAAATACTTAGATTTTATTGAAGGCAAACACATGGTTACTCTTCTGTAAAGTGAGTTTATCAATCAGATTTACCCTGACTGAATTTGTATGAAACATTCTCTATTTGATATAGTTTTCCCTGACAATTCTTTCTCTGCTGCAGCAGCGATTCACTTCTCACATTCTCCACTGGCATCCACAGTGACTTTAAATATTCCATGAACTGGGAGTGTCCTGCAACTTACCCTCCTAATTTATGCTTATGCAGGGGGGCTTTGCACAGCAGGCGCAACACAGAGCAGGGTGGAATGGGGGAAATAGCCAAAGTTGCTGTCTATGCTTTATAGATTCCCTGAAACCTTCGATAATTGGTTTGATTTACCTGCTGTCTGATTCACCTGCTGTGTGGAAGTGCCATGCCCCACACCCCGCCACTCTTTCTCTCTCTCCTCTCTATCTGCAGTGCATATCTGTGCGCAAATGTCTACGCACGTTTCATGGCTCCGAAAGACAAAGAAAAACAGTCATTAGTCTGTGGTGCAGCTCCACGCCTCTGTGATTTAGGCCCAAACTTAGAGGAAAAGACATCAATACATTTTTAGAGTCTCCGCAGCGGCCGGAGCAGCTTTTGTAGATCCTTGTTGCGCAAAGAAACGCGGTCATCAGGGGCGCACAGGTGGGTGCGCTCTCCAAGGTGCCAACGGAGCTGTCTGCTCAGCTCCACCGCGCGCACAAACTGGCAATTTGGGCAAAACTGGACCAAAAAATCCACAGTTTGACTCACAGCAACCCTCGGCTTTGCTGTGACCCATCGTTCCGCGGTGTTTGATTAGTGTAGGGAGGATGGATTTGTATGCACAGTAGTCTTGGGAGGAGAGGAGGGGACATGGGCGGGGCTGAGGCGCCTCTCATTTCCCCTCCATGCTTAGCGGGGCAGCAGGGCTGGAGAGACCTCCGGGGAGCACAGTCGCCAGTCCAGCACGGAGACCCGCCTGGCCAAAAAACCGCGCCTCACACTTGCCAGGATTGCCAAATATTCCTGAAAAATATACCTGCTATTTATGGCATGTGGCTTGTAACTTTACTCCTGCTGTACTCTCTCCAAGAAGGTAAGAGAAAAAGATATATTTCACATCCCATGAGCTAGCTGCTGGACTCTGTTACTGTTTTTAAGTTGAATGAAAAGTGATAATTAATCGAAAGCTTAATTGATGAGTGGCTGTGCATGATCTGTGCGTCTTGTGCTTTGATGTATGATCGGGTGCCCTGTGATGTGCAATTGATTAAAATGATTCTTTAAATGAAAATGTATAAAGATAGTGGAGCTGAGCTGCTAGAAATATTGTGAAAGTAAAGGTGTGAAGTGATTTTTTTTTTTTTTTTTTTTTTTACTGTTTCTGGGTTTTATGCAGCGGCCTCAGATGGAGCTGATAGCACGGATTGTTTTCGCATTACCAACTCCAGTTATGAATATGTAAAATGGCTGAATAGGGAGAATGAGGTGCAAATACAGAGGGAGGGTGAGAGAGAAATGAAAACATGGATCGGCCTGCAATTATATCAATTGCTTCCCAATTTTAGAAGAAATCACTCAGAATGTAGCAGTCCTGTAAAGTTTTGATGCGAATTCTTGTGATTTTTCACATCTTGCTGCTCTCATTGTGTAGCCTTTGCTAATTGCAGCTGTTTTCATGGACTATATTTGGCACAAGCGCTCCATTCCACAGAGATGCGCTTATTTTTTTTTTTTATCTTAACATTTTTAGGCTTTTAATTCTTTGATGGCAAATTGATTCCATATTAATATAGATGGAAAATAAAAGGGCCCTTTTTTTCCTCGCAACGGCCTCATTAGTTTAATAGATGTACTCCAACATAAAGGCCATAATTGGTGCAATCAGATTTGTCCTCCTTATTTAATTCATTTGGTCTCCTCAATATTTTTCTTTTGTTTAATTGTGTTTATAAATCTAAAAGGTGCATGGCTATTTGTTTAATTCTTTCTTGTTCAGTGTATGCAGTAAATCCCTGACCCTGCTGCAAAGTTGATCTTGTGCATTATAATAATCCTGAACAAATCTGCGTCGAAAATAACAGGAATTCAACACTATCTCCACATGAGAGCATTTTCTTGGCCTTTGTGTAGCTGCCTGTTTGGAGCCATGTTTACATATTGTTTTGTCCTTATTAGCACATACAGGGCCTGAGAGGCTGGACATTAATTTAGCAGAAAGTCTGTGGCTGAAAGGAAGAATACAAGAGTTTAAAATAGGCCATTTGGTTCATTTGCCATTTTAAATTCTGGCATTTTCTCACATATTTCTTTTTAAATATCGGCGAATAACAATTAGCAGTAAGTCACAAATTTGCTGTATGTGTTTGTGTCTTCAACTCTCGTAAATTCGCAACATTTTCCAAATATCTGGTATTGATTTAAGGCAGTTATTCAACTTGAAAGCTGGGGCTTCTTTGCGCAATTATATTAATATGCGCAAATTTATTTCACCAGATGAGAAACTCCAGGGGCGTGGGTGCAGATTAGAGACTTGCCCGGTCATGTTCCACACAGTAATAGCGCACCTGGACCCCGCAGACGTGTTCGCGCGTGCTGCCAGCGCGTGCATCACCGCTCGTGTTTGTGTGTGTGTGTGTGTGTGTGTGTGTGTGTTTTGGCGGGCGCGCGGAGGAGGGGAAGTGACGGGGACACCCCTCTTGGATTTTGTCGTTAAATGTTGGACATTTTTATGCTGTTATTTCTGCAAGAGTTCGTTCATGAATTTATTCATATTTTTTTTATTACACAGCCAATATTCATTTTAAATATATATATATAAATATATATATTTTTGCCAAAAGGTGCCAGAGACACTCAGGTTTGTGAAGCAGTCAGGGTGGGGTAATTAATGGATCTATGGGGGAGAAAAAAATGCTGTAAGGGTAATGACAGTTAACCAATTAGAGAACAATGCCTATATTTTTTCCTCAGTCATTTCAAATATTATACCCAATTATAAAACATTTTATTGTGATTTTTAATCGGTCATTTCAAAAACAAAAACTTGGGTTTTCTCCTAGCTATTACTTTAAATTAAATGCATACTACATTTACTAGATTAATTAGCAGTGAATAGATATAGGTCTACTGGGCCTGTTCTGAACTGCACTGAAATTTAAAAATCTAATTTATCAAATGAGATGAAATTTTAAAATAAATGATACACACTGAATTTTTATTTGAGGTGTGTAAAGCAATAAGGTGATCCCTCACCCTGGCACACTCCTGTCCTCTCCACTGCTCACCCACAAATAGAAATATGCAAAAATCTCCCCCTCCTTCCCTCCCCAGTCCAATTCCCTGTGCTGCCTTTGCAAGGCTGCACAATTAAAGCTGCAATCTGAGCTATAGGCACCACTCAATGACAGAGCTGTGTGGTCCACAGGGGTGCCAATCATTACTCAGGCAGGGCACAGGCCTACATTTCTTACCAGCTCAAACCCAGCATTATTTAATTTGACAAAAACACCCGTTTAAAGGATGGATAAAGGAGAAATACGAAGCACCCAGTGTGATTTTGATTGCAATTTGATTCTTTTAGGGGTAATTTTGATTCTTTTAATTTAAATCGAAGGAACTTTGCGTCAACAAAAATATGAACATCTTATGAACAGACTGCTGATTATTTGTTAAATACAAAATAATGTAATATGATGATTGATCAAACTTGAATTACACCTTTCTACACTTTTCACTCCTGAAACAAGCAGTTGCATTTTATTTAACCACACAAATGTTGGTTATTCTTCTCAAACTAACAAAGCCAAAATATCTGCACACAAATTTTAATCAATATTTTTTCCTAATGGTGGGCAAAGTGTGCTGGTGTAACACTGTCAGCAGAGAAACGGAGCTCATTGCACTTCCCCGCTCACCAATAGGATGTCACAGCTCTGTCACCAGCATCCCTCATCTCCCATTCGTCCTCAAATCTATTATAAATCCCAACGAGATTATGAATAAGAACAAATCATTTAAAACAACAACGATGGGGGGGAAATATAAGAAAAAATGCAAATGAACGTCGACAGTCAGATTTTTTTTTTTTCCCAGAAAGAACTGCTAAATTGAGCCAGACCTCCTCCAAATTTTATTGGATGCTGGGGCTGCACATTTTCAGAAGGAGGGTGCGTTCAGCAAATGTCAAATCTGTGAAGCAAGTAGTTGTTTTTGTTGGATCTCTCTCTCTATCTCCATCTCTCTCTCCATCTCTCCCTCCCTCCATCGCTTCCTCTAGCAGTAACTCCCCTCCCTCTCTCTCCCTCATCACTAGGCAGAATTAAAGGTTGGGGGAGGGGCAGTTTATGCAGACTGTGCTGGGACTTGTGATCCACAGATTTGATATTCACATTAAGAGAGAAACTGGCTGCTTTGATGTGAGGGGGAGCAGGTCCCAGGGGACTGCTGAAGTAGCACACTTTTTTTTTTTTTACTGACACAGCACAGGCCGGGGGGGTGTTAGTGGTGGGTGGGGTGTGGAGCATATTGTTGGGGACAGGGTGTACAGAATGACAGTGGGTGGGGAGCGGCGATACCCCTTCGCTGATTAGATGTAACCCCGAGAATCTTCCCTCCCGTACTCCACCCACCAACCACCTACTTATGCCCGACCCCTGAGGATTATCCATAAGATTACACCTTCCTTCATACCCCAACATTCAATTCACACCCCTCCTCATCCTCACAACGCGTCTCCTCCCACTTCCTCCTCTGCTGCAAGATGTTTCTCCACACTTATCAAAAAAAAACGCAACTTTGTGTCCCAAAAAAAACACCTGAAGGATGAGTGACAGAGACACGGCAGGACAGGAAGTGAGTGAAGTTACATGAAGCTGTTTTCCAAAATAGCAAGCTAGGGGGGGAGAGGAGGAGGAGGGTTTTTTTTTTGGGGGGGGTTGCCAGTTGACATGGCTGATGTGCAAGTTGATTTTACCTCTATGACGCCTCCTATCGCTAAATCTGATAAAGATGAAACGCTGCGAAGATTATTTGACTTTAGAAGGACTTCATGGGTGAGAGAAGAAGAGGAAGAGCATGTGGAGGTATTATGCCTGGGCACTGGGAGCTCTGGGTGTGAGAATGTGTGTATGTGAAACACTGGAGTTTGTTTACCTCCGCAGCAGCACAATACAGTTGTGAGCGTCGTGTGTGTGTGTGTGTGTGTGTGTGTGTGTGTGTGTGTGCACTCCTGTGCGCACTCCCATCCTGGAGAGGCGTAGATCAGCTGCATTATGCATGATGAAACCTTGCATAGGTTATGACTTCTGCCTCTCTGGCATACATATTCATGCGTGGCTCTCTGGCAGGATGTATAAAATAGTGGCTGCGACTCTGACAGGCTAAGCTTTAGTTCCAGCAGCTCCGTCAGAGCTCCAGCACCTTCCTTTTCTCCCTGCTGTTGTGTCTGAACTAGGCTGATGAAGCCTCCTGGGTGCAGGTGATCTGCAGCTGCATCAACAACACCGGAACCCCGACAGCTTTGGTCAATACTCGGTTCATTCAGGGCTCTGATTGTCCACACGCTGCCGAGGTTAGATCTCTGTGGATATGCATCAGTGAGTGGGGGGAAACATATGCGTGGGATGCAGGTGTCTCAAATTGTTGAAGCCCACTTGCAGGTTTTATTGTATTTCTTTTAGGTAAATCAGCAGAGATTAACGTAAAAGCTGAAACGGTTATTCGATTAATATTCGTCAATTATCAGAAAATTAATCTGCAACTGTTTGGACGATCATTAAATCATGTCAGCTCTACAGATTCTGCTTTTCATTTGATTCTTTTAGGGGTAATTTTGATTCTTTTAATTTAAAATGAAGGAACTTTGCATCAACAAAAATATGAACATCTTATGAACAGACTGTAGCTGATTATTTGTTAAATACAAAATAACTGATGATTGATCAAACAACTTGGATTACACCTTTCTACACTTTTCACTCCTAAAACAAGCAGTTACATTTTATTTAACCACAAAAATGTTGGTTATTCTTCTCAAACTAACAAAGCCAAAATATCATTTATTGTATTTCTTTTAGGTAAATCAGCAGAGATTAACGTAAAGCTGAAACGGTTATTCCATTAATATTTGTCAATTATCAGAAAATTAAAATGCAACTGTTTTGACGATCATTAAATCATTTCAGCTCTACAGATTCTGCTTTCAGCTTCTCTCTTCTCTCTGTTTTATACAGCTGTCAACAGAATATTTTGGGGGTTTTGGACTACTTTCCGACATTTTTCTGAATGTTTTGTCACTTAGTTGCAAAGAAATTGACAAACTTATCAATAAGGAAAATAAACTGATTTATTTACCCAAAGAACAATGTGGGAATTCGACCTGAATGGCCGCAACTAACGAGTATTTTCTTATTCATTAGTTCCTTCCTGACAAGTGTTTTCTAGATTAAATGATGTCTCATTTGGTTTAAAAAATTCAGAAAATTGTGAAATATTCATCCCAGTTTCTCAAAGTCTAAGGTGATGTCTTTAAATGTCTCGTTTTATCAGTTTAAAATCAAAATATTAGTTTAATTTTATATAAAACAGAGAAAAGCAATAATAGTTTTATTGGCAGAAAACATATTTTTTCTGCTATTTTTGCATGAAAAATTACTGTGGTCCAAAAAGTTTTTTTCTGTTAATCAACTAAACAATTTGTTGACAGCTCTGGATAACAAGGAAGTGACAGTTTTTGTGTTCAAGATTTAGCATTGATTTTTATTGATTTAGAATAACCAATACGTTAATTACAACACATGTACTAAAAGTTGTCATCTGTGTTATCTTACTGGTGAAAGAAAACTCTTACAACTGACAGATTGTGTCTGTTATCTGCTGAATTCAGAGAGGTGTAAAACACTGACCATTACCTGCTCTATGCCGTGGCTGCTTGTAAGTTAGTCTGGAAGTTTATTTACTTTATACTATATATAAAACATACTTTTTTGGTGTTTCACAGTCAAGAAACACATTTCCCCCAAAAATATGTTAAACTGACTGGTGGAAAATGAACTTCAATATGAAAAAAACCCAACAGAAACAGTAAAGTGATGGCATGACTATTAAAACTTATATTAGATTAATATAATATATAATATAGTCCTTTTTAAAAGTAGAGAAAATTAGATATTCAAGAAGGGGAAACTTGAGCAAATTCTACGATAAATGGCAACCGTTTATGGACACTCCTTTCTTTTCTTTTCTTTGTCCCTTTTTATGTATTTATTTTTATTATTCTTTTTTTTTTACTTCCTCCTCTTTCCCCTCTCTCTTTTATTACTATTTATGTATTTTAACTGTTATGTTTATGTGGTCAGTTTATTCATTTTATACAGACTATGTCTAAATATCTAAATATTGTATACTCTATTTGGTTTCGTTTTGTGTGACTGTTGTTTGTTCTTAAAATCATACAATTTAAATCTAAGGATGTGTACAACATCAATCGACACCAATGTACCCTGTTGTAGGTATGTCCCTCTGATTTTTTTTTGTATACACATCAATAAAAATATGAAACACAAAACTTATATTAGATTAATATGTTCCGCCCATTGTTTAACATTACCTGAGCTGTTACAGCAGGCAAGTAGCTCCCTGTTCTAATGTAAATGAGATCATAAAAGCTCAGTTTGATCATGGCAGTGTGTTTGAGGCATGATATCAGATAGACATTATGAATATGTTGCAGTGGCGGTTCTACACAGGGGCCTACAGGGGCCACTGCCCCTGTGAAGAAGCCTTTGGCCCCTGCTGTGGCCCTTGTGTCAAATTGTTCAAACAATATCTCATTGTACACAAAAGGAACCCAGAATGTGTACATTGTATAATAGTTTAACTCTATGGAGTCTCATATGGCTATTTTGTCCATTTTTGAATCCTTTTCATGTCTTTACGTGTCTTTGTAAGTCATTTTGTGTCTTTTTTTGGTCATTTGTGTCTTTTTGTGTCTTTTTTTTGGTCATTTTGTGTCTTTTTTCATCATTTTTATGTCTTCTGTGGGGTTTTTTTGGTATTCTGTCCTCTCATTTTGTGTCTTTTTTGGTCATTTTGTGTCTTTTTTGGTCATTTTTATGTCTTTTTCAAGACATTCAAAGATTTTGAATGCTAATGTGCCCCTCTGATTAAACACTGGCCCCTCCTTGGCCCCCACAGTAAAACTGGTCTAGAACCGCCACTGATATGTTGTTGTTCTTCCAGGTGATTGCAGAATCTTGAATTCCGTCTTTGACATTGACATTTCAATACTTCAGCCATGCGGTCTCTGTCGATGACCTCACCGTTGGTGCATGTGGCGTGTTGTTTTGTTGCCACACAAGCCGCCTAAACAGGCCGGCACAGGTGGCGTGTCATTTTTCAACTGTTGGTTTTAAATGGAGTGGAAAGTCTGGCACAGTTTTGGAGCACACCCAGTATGATGTGCCTGGCCACACCTGAGCAGACAGCAGACTTTCACCCTATCGGTTGACTGATATTTCTTTAATATCGGTCTATCAAAAGCATATCGATACCCATGTATTTGCTTTTTTTACACAATATATAATGCAGAAAACGTTGCCTGCCATGATTTTTTTTTTAATTTTGTCAGCAAACTGAAACTGAACAGTAATGATGTTTTTTTAGCTTTTTATTTTACTCCTTTTTATTCTTTATTTTCTCAGTTATAATTTATTGAATTGGCTGATGATGTAATATATTGTTTGTATAATGTATAACAATGTCAAATGTTATTTAATAAAGTTTTAGGGTTGAGAAAGTAGTTCTCTGGATACCTTTTCAGAGTCTATTTTCATTCCTTCTAAAAAAAATTCTATATCGGCTAATTTCTATATTGGTTATTGATTAGTTTCCCCCTTCTAAAATCAGTGTTGGCATCAGTTTTTTTTATAATTAGAGTATTTATTTAATTTTTAATTTTTCAACATATAATACAAACACTTACAAACAGCCGAGACAGACACCAAAAACAGACAGAAAAAAAAACAAAAAAAAACAAACACCCCAGGCAGTCAACCCCTGATGTTGGCACCAGTTAAAAAATGCCCATATCGGTTGGGCTCTAATTTACACACTTTTTTCCCCTTTCACTTAATTGAACACTGGCTGATTTCTGTTTTCACTTCTGTGCCGTTTAAATCCACTCACTTCACCAGCTTTTCTTTTTTTTTTGTTGCAACGTGTAAATATTTGAGACACTGACAGAATTTTGGTTTTGGTGACTTTAAGTTTCTAAATTTAGATTATTCAGTGGGTCACTGTTGTTAGGTTAAATTGTTGCATTGTTCTTTATTCAGTCACAGCTTTCAAGTGCCAGCGCCACCATGGCAACCCGCTCCGTCTCCTCTCAGTGTGACTGAGAGCTGCTTTTGGAGTGTGTATGTGTTTATGTGCATGCATGTGTGTGTGTCGGGTGAGTGCATGTGTGCTTCGCCTGGTTTTGACAGGCTCTGAGTGGTGGGAGTTTGCTCTGATCCCCTTTCTATTCCACTTCCCGCTCCATCAGTCCCAGTGCTCCCCAGCCCCCCAGTGCCCGGGCCCCCAGGCCATATAATCCACTGTATGAGAGGTTCTCCTGCTGCCCAGCCCCCCCGAGCTCTCAGGGTGACCCCCTCACTCCTCCACTTTAGTCCTGTCCCCCCATTGGGAGATTATAGATATTGCAATCTTTAATATGGGCTTTATGCTCAGGGGCCATTATCAGTAATCTGCAGAGGGGAGGGAGTCTGACCTGGTTTTTGCAGCCCACCACTGGACTGCCAGACACATTTTCATATACCATCTGTAACATTCTGCCCAGCTTTATCAATCTCCAGTCTACCAGGGAGAGTCGCACTTCTTTAAAAAGGAAGCTGGAATTATTAACGAACCCTCTTGCGTTGAAAAGATTGCTGCGTCTTTCTTCAATCTGGTGCACTGAGCGAGTCACACTGCTGCTGCTGATTGATTCTTTTAATGTTTTCATGTATTTATCACCCAGAGTTTAAAGCCCCAAATTATTGCCTCAACAAAAGTCTAAATGTTTGGATGATCACTTACAATATTTTACTCCTGAAGGTCATATTTGATGACTTCTCTGTAACAGTATCACAAACTTAACAGTCATGCAGTCTGCTCACACAGACGGCTTCGACTGTCACAACTATTTTGGGTTTTGTGCTTTGTGTACCTGTGAAAACCTAAGAATAGTGTAAGAACAACAGGGGTGTGTCTCTTTTTTCCTGTTCCCTCAACCTTAAAGCATGATTCAACGTTTAATCAACAGATAATGACTAGTAATATAATGATCAATCAGTAAGTATTGAAAATTCAGTCTGCAGACACTGAAGAAGTTGAAAAAAACTGCTATTCAGGTGTGCTTAACAACCAGCTGGTGGTATAACAAAGTCAGGAAACATGATATGGATCTTAGAAGAGACAATCTTTTTTTCTAAAAATACAAAAAATAAATTGTGTTATTCTTATCAATAGAAAAATAATTGATAATCAGTCATTTTCAAGCAAAAACATGACATTTTCAACAGTTGTTGCCTCTAAGTTGTGAGAGTTTGCTGCTTTTTAAAAACTTGTGAACGTGATAAATTAAATATTTTTTAGTTATGGAGTGAAAAAAACTATTTTATTTCATCACCTTCAGCTGTGGGGAATGTCGAATGGCATTTTTCACTATTTTCTGACCCAAATTGTAGATAAAAATACATATTTTCGTCTCTAAAACAATTCATAAAATTAATAGTCATAGGTTGCAGCCTTTTGTCTGTGTGTGTGTATCAAAAATACATACTATATTAACTTATTTTGCAGTCATAGTTTTAGATCTATTTTGCCGAACTGCAACATATTTAAAAATTATTTTATATTTACAGATCTTTAACTGTAAAGTTCAAATAGTTTTTTTTCTAAATGCTTCCAGGATAGGAGCAATTATCAGATCTGTTTTGAAACAAACAAGTTATGAAATCAGGTAACTCATAGTTGACTCATAATTAAAGAAAATGCATTTAATCAAAATTAGCTTCATATTTTAATGTCAATAATTATTACTCAAAAATGAAAGCTATTTCAACAAGCTTTATATAATAGGCCAGAGAGAAAAAATCAACATGATCCATTTTTTAAAAATGAAAAAAAAACAAAAACCCACACATTCATGATTTAGCAATGGCCACAGTATGCTGAGTGCTAATTTCATCCAATTTGGATCAAAATCCAGAATCTTTCAGTGTCAGTTAGTATCTTTCATGATGTTTTGCAGACTTTTTCTTTGCTGAACTGAACATTATCGTTTTCATTTGATGATATCATTTAGAAGCAGAGGTGGTGAACAGCCACATCTGTCCTTCAGCTCTCCTCTTTCTCTTCTAATCTTTTCCATTATGACCCCAAATTAAAGATAAGTCCCCCCCTCCTCCTTTCCTTTTCTCACTCTCCTTTCTCTGTTGGAGCTGTATGTGTTTAATCTGAGTGCCAATGAAGAACATTCCTGTACGTGTGTGTTTGAGTGTGTGCGTGCATGCATGTGTGTGTGTGTGTGTGTGTGTTAAATATGTAAGGAGATTAAATAGACTTAAATCTCTGCGTCTGGCATAGAAATTCCAATCACATAACCTATCATCGAGTTCCCTCTCTCTGTCTTTGTTTGTGTATGTGTGCACACACTGTACAGAGGTAGCAGGCTCCTCCTCCCTCCCATCCATCTAAACCATCACAGGCTTTAGCCCAAATCCCTGGCTTTCTGAGTCACATGACTGATGTTTGCAGCTGGACATTTGACATATATTTGTTATGATTATTTTGCAACACATTTGAAGGACATTCCCACTCTGTCCATTTTATTGTCCATTAATGTGACGCCGGTTGCTTTAAATCAGTGACAGTGCAATCCTGTTACATGATAGACAGATAGATAGATTACTTTATTCATCCCCGAAGGGAAATTCGGTTGTCACAGCAGTCAAGTACAATAAAAAACAATAGAATAAATAAAAACAACAATAGAAAAAAACACAGAATAGAACAAGAGCAAGGACACTTAAGAAGTTAAAAAGAAGAACATCAGTTGGTAGGATGGTTGGTAGATGATGGTAATAATTAAACTGGTGATATGATATGATGGCAACAATGCTATAGTGACTAGACGGTATATAATAATAATAATAATAGTACAGTATATAATATATATAATATAATATGTAATAATAGATAACAATATAAAAATAAAATGAAAAATATAAATAAAGTAATAAGTAAAATAATATGATATATAATAATAATAGTAATAATAATAATATATAAATAAGGCCGGTATAATAATAATAATAGTAGTATATTACAGTATATAGTAATAATAGTAATGGCAGCAACAGTATATATAATAATAACAGTAATAATATTAATAGCATAGCAAAGTGTCGTGCGTAGATTTAGTGCATAGATTTAGTGCATTTCAGTAATTGAGTAGTTGGTTCTGGCAGAGGTAGATGAATTGTTTAGTCTTATTGCAGAAGGAAGGAACGACTTTCTGTATCGTTCCTTGGAGCAGCAGGGTTGTATGAGTCTGATATGTGTGTGTGTGTGTGTGTGTGTTTACACAGTGTGTGTGCAGCGTTGGCCTTTCCCCTCCAACCCGGCCTGTAAACTGATGTGGTGTTGTGTGTTTGCCCCCGCAGTACACAGTGAGGATGTGGGCTCCACCAGGCTGTACTTTGTGAATGCCTCCCTGCAGAGGGTAACCTACTCCAGCTCGGTGGGGGTGTCCCTGCCCTGTCCAGCAGGGGGCACCCCCAGTGCCATACTGCGCTGGTACCTGGCCACCGGCGACGACATCTACGACGTGCCCCACATCCGCCACGTGCACGCCAATGGCACCCTGCAGCTGTACCCCTTCTCGCCCTCCGCCTACAACAGCTACATCCACGACAACGACTACTTCTGCACTGCCGAAAACCAAGCCGGCAAGATCCGCAGCCCAAACATCCGCATCAAAGCTGGTGAGTTGGGAAGGGAAACCTCAGAGTGAACCGTCTGAAAGATTGAGAGGAATAAAGGCGGGTTATGACGGGACATTTTGACACAATAGACCCCTGTGCACAAACATTTTTATTTATTATTAGTTTATTTAAAAGGGGACAGTGCAATTTCATAAAACACATGATTATACTGTACATGGTTAAAAAAGCCAGAGTTAGCCAGAAGGCTAGTTTTCATCTGTAGTCCCCTGGCCATGATGTAAAAAAAAGCAGAGAATTACGAAACAAAAAACAAACAAACAAAAAAAAAAAAAAACGTACAATATACAAAATACATATACAAACACTTACGATACGATTAAGAAAAAAAAAGAAGAAAAAAAAGGCCCTACATACAGACTTTAAAGTTGTCGCAGTTCTGCAAAACCATGACCATCCTGCTTTTGATTTTAATAATTGACATTAAAAGCTCATTTCGATTGGTTTCCGAGTCATTTAATGTCTCTTTGTGGTCGTTTTGCATCTGTTTGTAATTGTTTTGTGTCTTTTTTTATAGTAATTCTGTCTTTTTGTGTATTTCTACAACTGTTTTGCCACCACTTGTAGTTGTTTTGTTCTCCTTCTGGTCTTCTTGTGCCTCTTGTGGTCATTTACTGTGTCTTTGACTTCATTTTGCATCTCTTCATGATTGGTACACTTTTGCAGGTGGGGGCCAGTGGCCCCTGTGCCCGTGCCCAGTAGGCTCATTCAGTAATCCATCCGTTGTTATGTAGCAAAAGGCCAAAGTGAGACACAACATGATGGGGAATAGAGCAAACTGAGACAGTTGTGAAAGCATAAAGTAGAGCAGATGTGATTGGCAGCTGCAGAAAGCCCCGCCCACACACAGAATCACCTGCCCTAAAATAGCCCATCTCGACCTGAACACAGATTGACCTAGAACACAGTCTACAGAGAGAACATCTGCATCACATACTACAGCGGGCCTCGGCCTCTGCTCACACCTATTTGACTGAGCTGGTGATGAACCTCTGCACTTTATACTGACATAACCCCTTCAGCTCCATCTACAGCATGGCACCATCTGGTAGCATGAAATCCAAAACACAACCCCTACAGTACTTGGACTTAAGTAGCATCTCCGATGTGATATAACCAGATCAGATGAGGAGAAAAAAGTGTGACAATAGTTATATCACATTACTGGATCACTCCTTCACTTCTTTAAACGGTCACATCACAATGAAGTCCACCAGAAACCTGACGGCCATTCAGATATCTTTAAAGGAATGTTCTTTTTTAAGCTTTTGCCTCAGAGAAAAGCAATTCAACACCTTTTGACACAGTGTCAGTGACCTTATCATCATGTTTTACAGCTATGTACTGTATGTACCAATATTTTTTATTTGCTTTTACAATGCATGCAAAACTATCTCAGGCCACAAAGAAAAGAGAACAAAAATAATCATTTCCAGGAGACTGTTAATATAAATAATCATCTCATAAACACTAGTTATTATAGGTGGTCTATTTTTGGCCATTTTGACCAAAAGCTGCCTCTGTTGCCATCATATCCTCTTTTCTGTCCTCCTTCTCCTTGCTGCTCCCTCGTTCTTCAAACTGTCCTCTTGTGCCAGACTAAAAATAGCCACAGCACACTTCTTTAATTATCTCTCATTAACAAACCTAATTGGTGCTTTCCATTGATTGGACTGCACGAGGCTGCTTTAATAAGAGAGACCTCATCTAAAGTAAAATAGCACGTCTGGGAGTTCGGGTTCCTGCAGAACTAGAACCAGCAGAGATGTATGAAGGAGAAGAAAGTGGATTTTTTAGCAAAAGCTGGAACAAAGCTACAGCTGGATGTTAGTTACACTGCATATTGTCCCCCCCCCCCCCCTCCTCCGCATCATTCATTCAGGCCAGTCGGCCCCTCCCCCTTCCCTCCTGCCATCAACATCTGTTTTCATATTCTGCCTCCCAACACCGACCTGAACTAATACTCATATTCATTCTAATACTAATACTAACGCCAAGTTGAGGATTTGAGCCAGGACCCTGAGCTGCATGCCAGCCGGTTGCTGCCTTCATTCCCACATGACCCAAAAGCCCGGCCACAGGAGACGAGGGATTAGCATGAACCAAACATCCTGCAGCCAGCGGCCTCTGTCGGGCCCCGGCAGCTCTGGTGCACAGGTTCCTGTCAGACAGGAGGCGTTGCTTTGTCTTTTGGGTCTCATTTAAATCACCTTTACCGCTGCGTGATGAACAACAGTTTGCAGGCAAATTCACATCAGTGGTGGTTTATTCCGTATTATCTCAGAAGAAGTCATAGTTTTAGATCTATTTTGCCGAACTGCAACCTATTTCAAAATTATTTTATATTTCCAGATCTTTAACTGTTATGTTCAAATTGTTTTTTTTCTAAATGCTTCTAGGATAGGAGAAATTATCAGATCTGTTTCGAAACAAGTTATGAAATGATGATCGTTAGCAACGATTTAGTATGAAAGCACAACAACATATCACAAAAACATGACCTAAGCTTTGTCCAGGTAACTCATAGTTGACTCTAATAAGCAAATAATAACAAAGTCAGGAAACAGATGATATGGATCTTAGAAGAGACAATCTTTTTTTCTAAAAAAACAAAAAATAAATAGTGTTATTCTTATCAATAGAAAAAGAATTGATAATCAATAATTTTCAAGCAAAAACATGACATTTTCAACAGTTGTTGCCTCTAAGTTGTGAGAATTTGATGCTTTTTAAAAACTTGTGAACGTGATAAATTAAATATTTTTTAGTTATGGGGACAAAAAAAACAATTTTATTTCATCACCTTCAGCTGTGGGGAATGTCGAATGGCATTTTTCACTATTTTCTGACCCCAAATTGTAGATAAAAATACATATTTTCGTCTCTAAAACAATTCATAAAATGAATAGTCATAGGTTGCAGCCTTTTGTGTGTGTGTGTGTATCAAAAATACATACTATATTAACTTATTTTGAAGTCATAGTTTTAGATCTATTTTGCGGAACTGCAACATATTTCAAAATTATTTTATATTTCCAGATCTTTAACCGTTATGTTCAAATTGTTTTTTTTCTAAATGCTTCTAGGATAGGAGAAATTATCAGATCTGTTTTGAAACAAGTTATGAAATGATGATCGTTAGCAACGATTTAGTGTGAAAGCACAATAACATATCACAAAAACATGACCTAAGCTTTGTCCAGGTAACTCATAGTTGACTCATAATTAAAGAAAATGCATTTAATCAAAATTAGCTTCATATTTTAATGTCAATAATTATCACTCAAAAATGAAAGCTATTTCAACAAGCTTTATATAATAGGCCAAAAATGTTTTATTATCTCAGAAGAACTTAACAGATCTGCTTTATTCGACTCATGTGTTCAAAGAAGATGTAAATTTTCATGCACTTGCATGTGTTCCCCTCTTGCAGCAGGAATGTATGCATGCTGTCATCGTGTCTGTTACCAGGGAAGGGATTCCTAACCAGTTTCTTAGCAACCTTCGGATACGTCCTAGCTTTCATGTGATTTTGCTAATGAGTCTCTGCTCATTCACCAGAGTGTAAAATATTGCATGAACATGCATAAACCCAAGCACCAACAAACCCCCTTCAGTTTACTTTGAATGTGCAGCTCACTCTCTAGTATCTTTATGAAGTTCTGTGCAAAATAAAACAAACAGGAGATCGGTGTTTCGTGATGATGTCATGCCAGAGCTGGAAGATAATTTCCATGATTATCCTGCTTAATGGCGGCTTGCACCATTTATGGTGAAAGCGGAGGCAGAAATTGAAGAGTTCAAACAACACAAGAGTAGGCCAGTAATTTCCAATGAATAAATGTGGAATTGAAAGGGGGATTCTGCTCTGGAGTGCTAATATGTTGTTTATGATGATGTAAATACGAGTAGATTATTGTTCTTGTCTCAAAACAAAAGGGCTGATGAATTCATCATGGTGTGCATTCAGTGTCAACACTTCTTCTGGATAGATGGGGGATAGATTTTGTGTAGATAAAATCCTTAAACGTGATGGTTTGGATTTTCATTTAAATGGGGTTATATGAGGTACTCATCCATAAGCAGATCTATGTACTGCTGTGGACAGGGGGCAGCAGCAAAATGTATTTTTTTCCGCCTAAAAAAATCAATATCAGTGTAAATGTGCGGTGTATTTAGAATATGTTTACTGCTTTATGCTGCCCCCAGAGAGCCCTGTTTGAGTTTTCGCAGAGAGAACTGAAGCGGTTATCAATGCTCTCGTCAAAGCCACCAGACTCCATTGACAGTAATTTCACCTTGCAAAAACCCTACTAATCTACCATTTCCTTGATCATTAATTCATGTGTCTTATTATGTAATTTTGGTGGTTTAAAGGGTTTTTTCTGATTCATCAAAGTTGCGCAACAACACAAACAAACCAGCCGATCAGGGTAGTGGTAGACCTCTTTTTGTCAAAAGAGTCTGGTGGCTTTGAAGAGAGAATAATGGCTGCAGTTTCCCAACAGAATGAGGTGTTTTACAGCTAAAGACACATAAGTACAACATACAACCCAATTTCAATGAATCCAAACTACACTGCAAAAAAAGAAAAGTTGGGTGAACTCAAAATTTCAAGGCAGCAAACTTCGATAAAATTTTATGTTGGACAACTAAACTGAATATTTTAAGTTTTGTTTTTGAGTTTGCTCAACTCTGAATTCAGATTTTTGTCAACTTATAATTTTACATTGTAATAACTTTTAATCCTTACTTCTGCTAACTTCTGCAATGTGCTGAATTGGCACGATTGTAACGCCGCTATGAAATGTCAGCTAATGTTGCGACCACAATTTTGAGTTAGCATTGATACGCTAATGGCTACTCTTGTAGCTGTAACAAGCAGCGCCGCTAGCATCAGTTAGCCGCTAGCATCAGTTAGCCGATTTCGCTAATGAATTTCACCGCTTTCCAGCATTTCACAAGAGTTATCAGAACTATTGTCCCTTGTTGTGAACCCCAACTTAAAGATATAAGTAACAACAACTCACCAACTTGTTTTTGAGCAGACAACTGGCTTCCTTTGTTGTGCTAACTTACATTATTGCCCTAAATGTCAATAATTTATATTTCCAAGTTTTACCAACTTAAATCACTTTTTTAGGCCAAAAAATACAAGTTGGCTTTTTTTCCAGTGTATCCCTTTAAATATATTTCTGGCTGGCTGGAAAAAGCTTCTCAGACAACATTTACACCATCACGGGTCACCACATCTTGATTCTTCAATGACAGGAAAATACTCCTGCCCTTTTAAAGCCAGGGATATAAACTATATCAATATGATTTGTGCATTTTTTCTTTTTTTTTTCTTTCAGTTTTCAGGGAGCCCTACACCGTGCGGGTGGCGGACCAGCGCTCGATGCGGGGCAACGTAGCTGTGTTCAAGTGCCTCATCCCCGCCGCCGTGCAGGAGTACGTCAGCGTTGTGTCCTGGGAGAGAGACACCGTTTCCATCGTACCAGGTAGGACATTACATGAGTGCATGTGGATTATCCTTGGGTGGGCAGGTTGTTTCATTTCACAGGATTTAGGTATGTCTTTATCTATGTGTGTGTGTGTGTGTGTGTGTGTGTGTTTGTGTGGCTGATGCACCGCTGTGCTCCATGTTTGACCGGACTCTTAACTCGTGTCTTCTGTCTGCTCAGTGTTCTGGATCACTGATCTGGTCCTCCTCCTCCTCCTCCTCCTCCTCCTCCTCCTTGTCTTTCCACAGACATTTCTGTCTCTGGATGTGATGAGATGTAAAAGCAGTGATAGCAGGTTTTTCTCCCCTTAACCCATTGAAGCCTGGAAAGCGTTTACGTCGTTTTGTAGTATTTGTATAAGCTCTCAAATACCTTTTTGAATTTCATCTCTATCTGCCACAGAGGCTGAAAAATCTATTATTTAGTAGAAGAGTTGACACTTTTTTTTCCAGAATTTTCCAGAATTTCCAGAAAATTAGAGGCTTATTTTAAAATCGCCCAGCGGTTTTTCAGGCCTCAATGGGTTAATGTTAAATCCGGCCTTTAATTGTGATTGACGCCACATTAGACAGACTCTGCTCCAAGTCGCACGACTATTCCGCAGTTTTTCTTCATCAGATCTATTCCTGTCCTCTCCCTGCTTGTCTTACAACCATGTCCTTGAAGAACAGGGCCACAATTAGAGACATAGGATGTCAATAGGACTGTGCCCCCACATTCATCTTCATTAACCTCATTTGTGTGTGAGTGTGTGTGCAAGAGAGAGAGAGAGAGAGATGTAGTAGTAGTGTTCAGTCATTTTGTCTGTTTTTTGTAAAATACCTTATGAGTGTTTTATTATGAGATTAAATGTTGTGTTTAAGATGTGCGTGATTATTTACTGCGTTTAAAATGCTCGCAATAACAACGTAGGAGAGAAGGATTAGAGGTATAGAAGAGAAAAATGAACCAAAGGAAGAGAAGCAAGGAGGGTAGTAGGGCAAGAACGGCCTCAGGTCCTGGCAGATGGCGTTTTATATTATATGTATGCAAAACACACAGACACTGTGTCACACATACACATGCACCAAGGTTGCAGTAGTTTATTTTCAAACATTTCAATGTGTCATTTTCAGTTTTTATACGTAGTTTTTTCGTGTTTTACTGTACTTTTGTATTGCATTTAGTCTTCAGTCGCCATCTTGGCACAAAATTACAACATTAAAGAAACAACAGATTTTGTTGGTATTACTGAAACTTTCCTGTAGTGCACTTTGTGTTACAACTCTGCTGTATCCATGCATTTTTTTTTGCATTTTTAGTATCTTTTCACGCAGCTTTCACGCTTTGATTTTGTCTTTAAAGGCATACTATGCAGGAGTTGTCGCTTACCGTTTGTAAACACAACATTCAAAGTCGGCCCCTCCTTCCCGGCTCAAGGAAAGTAAATCGCTGATTGACTCTTGTTTTGGAACAAGCTTTGTCCATTTGGCATTTTGCCTCGCCATATTTGTGTTTTTTTGGCAATGTGTCTGCTATTCGTAGCTCTGTGCCCAAAGGGTGACGCCAAGAAAGGTCTCAAACAGCAGAATGAAAAAAAAAATGAAAATACATGCAGAGGGCAGGTTTGTTTGTTTTTGTATGGGTTTATACTTTTTTTTTTAAAGAAAATCCTGCACACTACACCTTTTAATTTTGGCTAGATACACTAAAAAGAATCTATTTTCTTTCATATAATTTTCTCATCTTTTACTTTGAAAATTGCACATATTTTACATACTCAACAACCAATTATTTTTCTTCTTTGTTTTTCAAATCTTTCATTATTTCTCTATTCTGATTTGCAGTCTTCACTTTAACCCATAAGAACATGTTAAATCTTCTATTTTTTGTTACTAGGCTAAGTTTATACCCATTTAACAATTCTAATCCATTAATAGGGTGTCCTGTATTGGATTTAACTTGTTTTGACCATATTTCCTGAACAAATTAAAGTCACAATTTTGCTAAACAAAAAGACACATGGGTATTTGTATTTATTTATTATAGATTTATTATTATTATGCTACTTAAAAACAAATCTAAAAAATAATTTGTTGTTAAACAGAACTAATAATGTCACAATTTTGATAGATGTTGTGGAGATGCAGAGAAAAAGGCAAATTTGTGTCTATTTTTTATTTTATTTTAAAAAACGAAATATTATGAGCATAAATATTATAAACATAAATACTATAAGAGCCCAATGTAATGTTTATGTCACATCACAGATCTTTTACATTTAGGGACAGTGTTTTTGAAAACACATCAGAAATGGTGGTATATCCCCCATAACTTTCCTTTAAGGATAACTGGGTCTGGGTTCTTATGGGTTAAAATCAAGAAATCAAGATTCTTCACCTTTCCTCTGCAGTCATTCCTTACATCACATTGACTTCCTCTGTTTCTAAACATATACAGATGATTTGGTTTGGATGTGTCACTCCTCTGTGTGTGTGTGAATGTATTTTTATGTATGGGGTGTTGCTGTGTATACTGTCATGAGGCTGCTGTGTGTAATTAGGGGTATATAGGTCAGTTGATGAGCAGTGAGTGTGAGGATCAGATGTTGAACATGATGAGCTGCTCACTGAACTTTCCTTTCCCCGCGACATCGACGCACACAAACATAACAAGCGCTCGCAGTGTGGTCGTGTTCAACCTTGACCTCGACCTCGGCGCTAATCAACACAGTGACCTCATCATCCTTACAGCCAATCAGTGCGGTCACCTCTAAAACACAGCACATCTGCAGAACGATTCACAAATTCACAATCTGAATATTGTTGGTGCACTCTCACATGTACAGTACAGGCCAAAAGAATTTAATTGAAAATGATGCAGTTTAATGTCTCAGTGTACTCTGAAATGAATGCACATTTGCAACATTTAAAATTCTTTATTGAGCATGATAGTGTTTTGAAAGTAAAAAAAAGATTCAAAATCACATTTTATGTTGGACTAAAGGACTAAAAAAAGACACAAAATGACAAAAAAAGACACCAAAAGACACAAAATGACTAAAAAAGACACAAAATGACCAAAAAAAGACACAAAATGACTTACAAAGACATGAAAATAATTAAAAAATTGACAAAATAGCCCAAGACTCCATAGAGTTAAGTTGTTAACCCATTTCTTGTTCCCTGAAAAAGGCCTACTTGTATAATTCTGAAATGTACATTATTTTTCAGTTTTGGTTAAGCTTACCATTTTTTATTTACCTCTGGCAGTTCACCACTTACCTTTGTACCCTTTCAAGCTGTTCATTTGACTTGAACTGCTTGAATTTTAATAAAAAACTGGAAAAATTGGGGTGTTCTAAAACTTTTGACCGGTAGTGTACTTAACAAAAAAGTGTGAAATAACTGAAAACATGTCTTATATTCTAGTAAGCAAAGGGTGGTTACTTTGAGGAATCTAAAATACAAGACATGTTTTCAGTTATTTCACACTTTTTTGTTAAGTACATAATTCCATATGTGTTCATTCATAGTTTTGATGCCTTCAGTGAGAATCTACAATGTAAATAGTCATGAAAATAAAGAAAAACGCATTGAATGAGAAGGTGTGTGTCCAAACTTTTGGCCTGTACTGTATGAAAACATGCACACATAAAGTGAATATCCATAAGGAATAGATAAATAACATATGGGTGATTCTCATGAACATGGTGCTAGCAAACATCCAAGAGCATTAAATACATATTTTCTTTGACCCTCTATAACATATATAATCTAATGGCACTGTTTGATATGAATTTATAACCTATTTGAAAAAATTTAATGTATTTTCTGACATTTTTAGAGACACTGTGAGCAACAAAATTCATTACCGTAGCACATTTTTAAAGATTAGAAATTAGAAATAAAAAAAATAAAAAAAAAGGATTTTATTAAAATATATATGTTATATATAAATTCAAACAATTCTGTCATTACCGTAACATTCAAACAATTTTCATTCAGATTTTGTTCTGTATACATCGTTAAAATCCATTATATTGATTTTATTCTGTTAAGTTATACATTTTTAAACGAATGTATATTTATTTTTTATAAAGTTCATTAAGTATTTATTGTATATAAGTGTGGGGAAAACATGACATTTTTATCTGAAAGGATTACAGTAATGAATTTGTGAATCAAAAATATGTTTGAAAATATTATTTTAGCACAAAACAATGAATTGTGCCTCATTATGGCTATATTGTTCATTCATATAAAAGTGAAATATATTTAGTTTAATAAAGTATGTCCTTATAATCTTCACAGAAAGAACTTAGACTGGCTTCATGATAAACAATGAGAAGCGTTATTGATGCTGATATCCATCTCTCTAAATTTACTCTAATATTACCGGTCAAACTCTCGTTCTATCTCTCTCTCCCACCTACTTGGCCAGCAAAGGAGTGTCTGGTTAGGTCTAATGAAGATGTGAGAATTAAAATTGATTTTGTGACTGAGGGCTCTCTGCATGAGACTGAGTGGGTGGTTGCCTGTCGGGCCTGTCACTATTTCTTTGCTTAAGAAACACAGAGGGAGGAGTTGCAGTTGATTTCGAGTGAGTAAATCCATATGTGTTATGGTTGTGCATGAGTTCAAATGATTCATTTCATATATATCCATTTGTGGCAGCATACACTGGGCAGAAAGCAGGGAAACATCATATATTCTATAAAAGAAGCTGATATAATTACCGGTGCATCACTTATTGGTTTGTATGTATTGTTGGACTATAGTTTTCTGCAGTTTTGTTAGATTATGGTTAAAGTGTTTTAACCTACCGGTAATAAGATTAGGGAAAAAGTGAAGAGTTAATAGTTAGAAAAAAAATCGTATCGTTTCTTTACCAACTGTGAGTCTCAGATTTAATAATTTTCAATACATAGGTATTGTTTATTGATTTGTACACTTAAATTGACTTCTTTTAGATTTGATACATTTAAGTCATCTACAACATTTGTGCCTCCACAGACCTGAAGCTGAATCCCACCGCTCTTCCTTCCTGTGTGCATTCCCCACCATCTGAATTCAAAGTGGGACGACAAAAGTGACTTTGAATTGGAATTAACCCATTGACGCCTAAAACGCCTGTAAAACCTCTGGGCTATTTTAAAATAAGCCCCTAAAACCTGAAGTTTTTCTGGAAATTCAACAGAAGTGTCAACTCTTCTACTAAATAATAGATTTTTCAGCCTCTGTAGCAGATAGAAATGAAATTCAAAAAGTATTTGAGAGCTTATTCAAATACAACAAAACGACATATCCGCTTTCCAGGCTTCAATGGGTTAAAAAGAAAAAAAGCATCTAAATTCATGTCGTCCCCGTACCTGTGCCTTTGCACGGAGGAATGATTATGTGCTGACGCTGATCAGCAGCACGATCACATACCGGCCTGAAGGTTGAGTTGATGACATAACACAACGCAGCCGTGACCTCTGAACCCCAGCAGGTTCCATTTTGTCAAACACACGTTTCCCATCTGGAGTTGCGCATGCACATTTATGTGTGTGTGTGTGTTTGTGTGCGCGTGTGTGTGTGTGTGTCCCCTTGCATGCCCCACTTTCCTGTCCAGCCAGGACAGTGAGGGGGTTTATGAGGGGAGGGGTGCAGGCAGACTGACCTATTTCCTTCTCACTTCCTTGTCCCATGCCATCCCTGTAGTTAAGCTTTGTGTGTGTGTTTGTGTGTGTGTTTGTGTGCGTGCATGTGTGTGACCCTCATGAGACAATGGAGGCCTGCTAGTCTGAGCAGTGATCTGAAGGAGGAGAGCTGGAGCGCAGACAGAGAGATGGAGGGTTTGTGGACGGGAATAAAAAAAACAACAGTGGGACACAGAGAGGCTTCAGCCTGCAGATCGAGGCCGTCAGTCTAACCAGCAGAAAGCTAATGAGTGGCTCCGATGAATAGAGACTGGACCAGCAGATGGCTGCGGCCACATGGTGGTCCACAGAAGATGCCCAACCATGCTCTATCTCATCCACCTGCCACACAGTTTGGCCTTGTTTATGTATTTTCACAGTAATTTGATGCACGTGCCCATAAAACCCAGAGCTGAAAAGCAATGACAGAAAAGGGAAAAATACAATTTATGGATGAGATTAGAATAAACAAGATTAGAAAACACATCAACACTTCACCCACTCATCCTCAAATACTCAGTGTACTGTTTTTGTACTCTTTTCATGCTCTTTTTCTCTCGTTATCTCTCCAAACTTCCACTCCATCTTCTTCTTCTCCCTTTAGGTCAGATTGTACAAGACACAGATGTGTTGTGCATGCATGTAGACTAGGGCTGGGCGATATGGCCCTAAAAGAATATCACGATATTTCAGGCTATTTTTGCGATAACGATATTCTTGACGATATTACCAAATACTTAAAAATATATAGAAAGTATGATTCTTTTACGTCTGTATAAATAAATAAATAAAAATCTAATATGTAGTGTGAAGAGCAAATCTCAACAGTTGCCAAATACAAAAAAATGTACTCTTGAGTATGAGCAAATAATAAAAAATAACCATTTAGGGCTTCCGGGGGCATATTTTAATGACATTATGTAAAGGAGAATAAAGGTTCTTGTATGTTTTATTTAAGGCATCTTATTTTGATAGTCTTCTTGTAAGTTCTGTGGTGGATTCTGTTAACACACTGTGCTCTTATTTTGAAAGCTGCATGTGTTTAGCGGCAGAGAGTACGTAGCTTTTTGTGATTAAAACAACAAGTAGGAATGTTGCCAATATCATGATATGCATTTTTTTTTAACCATAAAAAAATATACAGATATTATCGTGAACGATACGATATCGCACAGCCCTAACGTAGACCATTAACAGACAATGTTTGTGCTGCACATTTCCAGGAAATTGTGGGAGGGACCAGGGTCCAGTCTAGTCCCAGTTGTGTTAAAGTCAGGTGGATTTAACCTGCGCTGAACCTGTCAGTGTGTAAATGCTGAGTCATCAGGCCTTAATGTGAACTTGGATCCTAATGGGTGTCACCGGGTGGCGAGGTCACTTACAGGCTACATTACAGATCAATCCTCTGCCCCTGGGGTCCCTGCTGGAAGTCAAACGGGTTCAACAGAGTCACAACACATGCACACACACACACACACACACACACACACACACACACAAGCACATGCACAAGGGTTAATTGGGACCACTTGGAAAATAAAGTTGAATTTATCAATTTGTAGAATAAGTAAGTTATAGTTACTAAACTAAACTGATCAGTTGTAGTGATTTGAGCTTGAGGATGATTGAGTGGTGCTTCATCTCTTAATGTTTGGCTCAGATTATCATAACTAGGGTTACACAACTTCCCATTATCGAGCATTATTTGCATTAAAATAATCAGACATTTTTGAAAACATTCGGTAAGATTATGAAGATTGTAATGTAGAAATCGCCGGCAGAGACACCAAGAAACAGAGAATAATCTCTGTTGAGTGTGAATACAGGTATATACAAACAGGGGGGAAATCATGCGTTTTTTGAACATTATTTAAACATGTTCTAGAAGAACCTCAAAATATAAAGTGAACTTGAGCTTTAAAGTCACAGTCCGTCGTCATCTACAGTACAGGCCAAAAGTTTGGACACACCTTCTCATTCAATGCGTTTTTCTTTATTTTCATGACTATTTACATTGTAGATTCTCACTGAAGGCATCAAAACTATGAATGAACACATATGGAATTATGTACTTAACAAAAAAGTGTGAAATATCTGAAAACATGTCTTGTATTTTAGATTCCTCAAAGTAGCCACCCTTTGTTTACTAGAATATAAGACATGTTTTCAGTTATTTCACACTTTTTTGTTAAGTACATAATTCCACATGTGTTCATTAATAGTTTTGATGAATTTACAATGTCAATAGTCATGAAAATAAAGGAAACGCATTGAATGAGAAGGTGTGTCCAAACTTTTGGCCTGTACTGTACCTTGACCATCATAGTTTAAGGGGGATTACCACCATAAAAAGCCCCAATATTTATCAATCACTTGTGGGCCTTTACAGATGAAATACATACAATGTATAGTTATATAATGATATCATATAATGATGAAGTATAAAATACATTTAGGTGTTCTTGATAAGCGCAAAATGCTTATATATTGATATGTATACGTGCTCTCTCTGAATATGTGCCCAATGTTCTAAACACATGCACATAATGCTGCTTTTCCTTTTCAGTAATTAAAAAGTTAGTGTCATAAGGCTGCGCACAGGTGCAGCGAGGAGAGAGGTGGCGAAGGCGGAGGGACCTCATGGAGAGCAGCGCTGTGTTAGGACACCATGTCTGTTTGTAAATCTGTGCTTTTGCACTCAGAGCAGGAATACATTAATAGATACACTAGTCTGGGACACAGCAGACTCTTGTAAACACCGGTCTGACACACACACACACACACACACACACACTCACTTCTCCAAAGTACAAATGTACAAGCCTGAGACACACACACACACACACACACACACACTCAGATATAACACAATAAAGCCATTTTCAGGTTTTGCATGAAGCTGCCTGAATACGGAGCTCTCATTAAACATTAACTCAGGATGCATTAAGGCTCTGCTCTGCTGTGTGACGCCTGTCCTGTTGTTGCCGGCTGCAGCAGGACGTGGTGTGACAGACAGAGGAGGACAGGGAGCACGTGGCGTCCCCAGGGCTCATTGAACACAACCCCATCGACTGCTGCCCTCTGCCACCCCCCCCACCCACCACCACCCTCCAGTCTCACAGCCCCTCCCTCCCTCACCTCTCCCTCCTTTTGCTGCTGCCTCTGTCCCACATGGCACCCAGCATGGCCGTGGGGCTTAGCGGGGGGACATTAAAGACTAAATCATGCAGCTGAAAGTGCCGCCGTTATGTGCATACACATGCAAACATACGGTTGTATGTTAACAACAAAACCTCACAAAGAAGCGACGTGTATGTTAGTGTGGCTCCTTCTAGTTTTCTTATTTTATTTTATTTTATTTTTTATTAATTTAGACAAAACACAACACAAATCACCAATGAACAAACAGAGAAAAACAAGAACAAAACAAAAAACACAACAACAACAAAATCACAAAACCAACCCAAATAAATAAATAAAACCACAATAATAAACAAGAACCTTAAAGGAACACTCCACCTTTTTTTCATATTAAAACATGTTACTTCACTCCTGACGGAAGTGAGAGGGAGCGGAAGTGATGATATTACTGCGCCGAGTCAAAGTGCTCCCAAGTGCTATTCCGCCATACATTATAGTTATCCTTTTTATACGCTTCGAAAAGCGCCACGTTTTATTTTGTGTCGCCATACTTGGTCGTTTAACTACTCGTGTAGCTGTATTTAAATAGGGAAAACGTGGAGGAGTTTGGTCGCTTCTAACTGTCCATCTGTTTGGATCCTAATGAATGAACTGGGCTAAGCTAAGTGCTAGCCAAGTGGCGCCGCGCGCCAGGGCGATTGAGTGCACGCATTGAGACGCAAGAGGTCTGTATCAACTCGTCTTACTTGACCGAATAACATGTTTTAATATGAAAAAACGGTGGAGTGTTCCTTTAACACCAAAACCTCACCATGAAGCGACGTGTATGTTAGTGTGGCTCCGTCTAGTTTTTTTTATTTATTTATTTTTTAATTTAGACAAAACACAACACAAATCACCAATGAACAAACAGAGAAAAACAAGAACAAAACAAAAAACACAACAACAACAAAATCACAAAACCATCCTAAATAAATAAATAAAACCACAATAATAAACAAGAACCTTAACACATCAAAACTAAGACAAGACACAAACATACATCAAACATAATTACCACATAAAACACACAGTATATCAGTAAACTTGATAACCTAAGAGAAAATAAAAAAGGGTCAAGTTAAATGCCAGCCTTCCACTTCAATAAATCTTTCCCACCTTTCCAAATACCGTCCAGCATCACCATTCCTATTAGCAATATAACCTTCCAAAACAAGCTCCGTCTAGTTTTACTTAAAACACACACTTCAATTATGGAATGTGAGGATGTGGTTGACGCGTGTCTTAAGCCGAAAAAATACCACAGTTTCTTTCTTATGGTTTATTGAAAACCTTCCGTTTGAGCATTACAAACAATAAACTGCAGCAATCCAAAAATAATGATAATTATGAGCACGGTCAAAAACTAGTGTGCTCTCCTCGTCTCCATAATCTTAATTAACCCAAGCCTGGAAAGCGGATACGTCGTTTTGTAGTATTTGTATAAGCTCTCAAATACCTTTTTGAATTTCATTTCTATCTGCTACAGAGGCTGAAAAATCTTTTATTTAGTAGAAGAGTTGACACTTTTTTCCCCAGAATTTCCAGAAAATTAGAGGTTTATTTTAAAATCGCCCAGCGATTTTTCAGGCCTCAATGGGTTAAAGCAAAGTAAGCAATTATGACGTTACACACATCTCAGCCAATAAGAAGAGTCCAATTCCTACAAACCAATAGGCATTCCTACAACCTCAATAAAGAACTATAAACTTAAGAAATACAAATCTGAATTATTTATCAGCTTCTCTACAATGTACAAAATGGTTCTAACAGTGTAAATGTATTAACCTCTCAAATCCAGGTTGGAATGCAACTAAAACAGCGCTTGTTTTTGCACTTTTATCACCTCTGTTTCTTCTTCTTCTTTCACTTTCTCTGGATTTTTTTGCCCCTGTCACATTTGCCCCTGTGTGCTGAGAGCAAACTGGGAGCTGGGCAGGAACAGATGGGGTGCTGGCAGCCATCTTTTACTCAGTTAGGTTGAGTAGGCATGTGGGTGGGTGTGTGAATTAGCACAAACAAGTGTGTGTGTGCAAGCGTGTGTGTGTGTGTGTGTAAGGGGCACAATAGGCATAATTATCTCTGCTTGAGAGGCCCAGTTTGGGGAGGGGGGGGGTGTAGGCTGGCGTGGAGAGGCGGAGTTCAACAATGGCTCAACCACGGGGCTTTGTGTGTACAGAGCAGAGGGCTGACAAGTGTCGGCTATTATTGACTATTTACACACTACTACACACGCCTGCTCACGTGCACATAACACAGAAACGTACACACTCTATCGCCGCCGCTGTCGCCTCCTCTCCCCGGCCTTTTTTCTCTTTGTGTCTCCATCAAACACACACACACACACACACACGCATGCAGTATGAGCATGTTTACAGTGCATCAGTGTATCAGTGTCAATCAGTGTAAGAGGGAGCGATGGGGAAGTCCCCGCAAGCACCATCACTCTGACGGAAATCTGGCCACTATCTCACCCTTCAAGCCAGGAAGTGTGAGGATGTATAAACTGAGAGAGGAGGAGAGAGAGAGAGAGAGAGAGAGCGTTGCGGGAAGTGTGGTTTGGATTCACAAAATGATAATTACAGTTTGCTAAAACGGGGCTCTTATTTTTCAGCTTTTGTAAAATTTATAGAGTAAGTAAGTAAAATTTATTTATAGAGCACTTTTCATAGATACCATCACAAAGTGCTTTACAACAGGGATACAATCAGTGATGGAAAAAGTATTCAGATCCCTTACTTAAGTAAAAGTACTAATACCACAATGTGAAATTACTCCAGTACAAGTAAAAGTCCTGCATTCAAAACTTACTTTAGTAAAAGTACAAAAGTATCAACATCGAAATGTACTTAAAGTATCAAAAGTAAAAGTACTCGTCATGCAGAATGGACCCACTCAGACTGTTTCATATATTCTAAATATATGATTAGATTATTTGTATTGATGCATTTATGTAAGCAGCATTTTAAATACCCCAAGATCGGACTCATTTTAACTACTTAATATACTGTTATGAGATTTAATTTAAAAAAAACCTCTGGCTTATCACTTTACATTTATCACGATTTTCATGTGAAAAGTAGCTAAAGCTGACAGCTAAATGTAGTGGAGTAAAAAGTACAATATTTACCTTAAAATGTAGTGAAGTAGAAGTATAGAGTTACATAAAATCGAAATACTCAAGTAAAGTACAAGCACCTCAAAATTTGACTTAAGTACAGTACTTGAGTAAATGTACTTAGTTACATTTCACCACTGGATACAATGCAGTAAAATATAGAGTATATAGAGTTATTTTTCAGCTTTTGCCATTATTTCTATTGGTTATGATAACATGGCACTTGCTGAGATGTTGGAACACAACAATCTGAAACAAACCTGAGCTGTAATCAACGAAAAGCAAAGAACATATTTTATTGGGTAAGTTTTTACTTACACCAAACTTTTCCTTGTTTCTTTTCCTCAGAAAGCACTTTGTAACTTTGTAACTTATCCTCAAGAACGCCTCGTATAAGATCTTACAAAAACAGAAGCACAACAGATCACATGACATCTTCCGAAATATGCCCACGCCATGAAATAAAACTACTAGTAAAGACAAGAAACCGGGGATTAGAGTAACTATTTCTGTAAGTAACTACTGGATCCAGATATGTTCATGGCTTAGATGGTGACCTAGAACGTGACATATCTATTTTCGGGTAAAGTTAATTTGCAGGTTAAAATAACAACTTTAAGTTTTTAGTTTCAAATAGAAAAACAAACCTATTGGGTCAAAGTCCAGTGATTGTTTTATCTATTAACCAGCCTCCTGCTCGCTCTAAACAGACTTCCTTGGTCTCTGAACTTCTATACTATAAACAGTGCATTACTTTTCATTGGTACAAGCCGATTCCAAAATAAGTCGGAATTCTGTACAAAAGAAGAGAATGCAGTGATTTGCAAATCATTTCCAACCTGCATTCAAACTAAAAAAAATGTTTTTGTATATATAAATATATATATATATATATATATATACAGTACAGGTCAAAAGTTTGGACACACCTTCTCATTCAATGCATTTCCTTTAATTTCATGACTATTTACATTGTAGATTCATCAAAACTATTAATGAACACATGTGGAATTATGTACTTAACAAAAAAGTGTGAAATAACTGAAAACATGTCTTATATTCTAGTAAGCAAAGGGTGGTTACTTTGAGGAATCTAAGATACAAGACATGTTTTCAGTTATTTCACACTTTTTTTGTTAAGTACATAATTCCACATGTGTTCATTAATAGTTTTGATGCCTTCAGTGAGAATCTACAATGTAAATAGTCATGAAAATAAAGAAAAACGCATTGAATGAGAAGGTGTGTGTCCAAACTTTTGGCCTGTACTGTATATATATATACTTATTTAAATGTATGTTTTTACACAATGTCCCAACTACAAACATCAAATGAAATCAGCCTGAACTTGAAAAGTGTGATTATGCATTTGCTTTAATTTTTCAAGCGACATGATTATTTATCTTCAAATAGATTTCAGGTCACATTGTTTTGTCGTGTCTGAGAAATTGCACTTTATTATCATTGGTATTCTTCTTTTTTTTTTTTTTTTTTAGTTTTACCAGATGTG